>NC_080164.1:119145049-119490371 GCF_950295315.1 Erinaceus europaeus | reverse complement strand
GCGTACATGTATAAGAATCTGAATAGTCAGTGGATGCATTACAATGAAATTACTGAATCTCGCAACACAATACTACAGCATGTTTTATTTTAGAAATACTTTAATTTATCAAGAGCCTAGAGCTAATTTCTAAGAAATTTAAATTTATAAAATAATAGGTCAGTTTAGCCTGGATTAAAAAACAGCTAACCTGAACTGTCAAGCATGAGGTCCTGAATTTGATCCCCAGGGTTGTATATGCCAGAATGATCTAGTTCCCTTTCCCACCCTCCCACCCCCATCTCTCTCTCTCTCTCTTTCTCTCTCTCTCTCTCTCTTTCTCTCTCTCTCATTCTCTCTCTCTCTCGTGTTAATGAATAAATACATGCTTTAAAATGGAAAAATAAAGGTGAAATAATCATCTCTTTAAATTATGCTAGCTAGAGCATAAATGGGGAGTAATGCAATTTTTGAAGATAGTAATGAGATTTTGAGACTGTCTTTGTCAGCAATATCTCCTTAAATGAGAATCTTATTAAATTCTCAAGAATTCAGAAGCATCAGCTATATAGCTTTATCATTTTCCAAAACTTACAAATACATTTTTTATTTGTCCAGATTTTCCAACATATAAAATAAATGATCTACTTATAAAGCCATTACAGGGGTCTTATAAAAGAAGGGTATATTCAAGAAGCAATGTGCTGACAAATCAGACCACAGATATCCCAGTATTTTTCTTTTTTGAAAATTTGGTATCTGATTTTTCCTTTCATAACACACACACACACACACACACACACACACACAAATCACTCCATACACCCAGAGAAAGTCTGATCAATGAATGGGTATGTATACTCATTAGCTAAGCAAAGACATATTTTTGCTACACAAACTTGGAGGGAAAGTGATGAAAACTTCATGAACAGTAACAAATCAATGACACAAAATTTTGACATTTTATAGATGTGTTGAGCCGTTTGGACCACCAGGAGGATGTGACTTTGTATATTATTACTGTAAAATTTAAATCCAAGAGAAAAATATTAATGTATGGATGAGTCAACAGATATTACATAAAAAGAAAAAGGTCTGTTTTGTATTACTTTAAGGCTCTTGGCAGTGGTAAACTTCATGTGAAACTTAATTTTTTTAAAAAAATATGAATTTGAAGGAAATACAAATTCAAATGCTAACCATAGATGTGATTAAGGAAATCAGAACAAGTGAACATATATACAAGTCTTATGGAAGCATGAGGAGAGCCAGTCTTTACACAAGTGAGTGAAGATTCTGTTGAAGCTGTTAGCCTGCAGGGCAGAGCCAGTTAGCTACCAGGCTTTCTGTCAGAGGAGTCATTTACTTAAGCTGTCCAAATCAAGTCAAAACATTAGAAAACAGAGCCTGAGTGATAACATAATGTTTATACAAAAAAAGCATTTTCTTGCCTGAAGCCCTGAAGTTCCTAGATTCAATGCCCAGTGTGACTATGAACCAGAGTTCAGCAGTGTTCTGGTGAAAAATAACTGGAAAATTATAATTTTCCCCTATGCTAGTGAGAAGGCATGAAATAACTCTACTATAAGTGATATTTATAGTATTTTCACCAAGAAAAAAAATGAACCCATAGTTTAGACTTCTAGAATCTTATATGCAAGGCATGAAAATCAACATACCTCGTGGTGAAGAGAACTGAAGCCAAGAAATGTCAGTGACTTGAAGACTAAATCCTCAGTGATTCCAGAACCCAAGTATCAGTTTCACATGTTATTTTCCAGACAAAGTATCTTTATGATCACCTATATTTATCAAATCATTAAATCTATAAAAATGTTACCAAATTGCTATTGAATCTGTTTTATATGAGGAATCTCTTAAGATAGAATTCTTAAAGATGTGATTTACGTAAGCAGCTGGCTGCCAGTTCTCTCACTGCAAGATACAGTTTTTCTTCATATAAAAAGCAACAAAGGCAAATGCTATCCTATATTATAGTGATAAGATATAATTCTGACTAGATATCCTGTATTAAGATTTCAGAAGTGTTAAAATCTTTGTGTTTCTAGACTGATTTTTTGCAATATTTCATAATGAGTCACAAGTTAACAAATGTTGATGTATCACTTTAATCTGTAATAAAGTTAGTGATCAGAGCATTCTATAAATAATTTCATCTATTCTCTGTTAGCTCAGGAGCATAAATTTTTCTTTCAAATGCTATTAATTTCTTTTAAATATTTAACTTAGTCTATTTAAAGTAGAGTTTCTCAACTTGGTGCATTTCACATATAGTTATTTAAAAACATATTTATTTTACTCTATTCCAGTAATAATAGGGAGATTGACAGAGGAAGAGAGAAAGGCCACAGCAGCACTCTGGAATATTCAGCACTGAGGATCAAACTCAGGACTTCATGCTATATCAGTGTGCCACTGCCCAGGCTGTCAGTAACAGATCTGTAGAGTTTATTCATTCAGTGCATCCTAGGGAAAAGAACTATTTATTAGATCTTTTGTGAAATCTACATGTTAAAGTGCGGTGCCCAAAATCTGTGCTCTCAGAAATGAACAACAACCAAAAAAAAAAAAAAGTCAAGAAACCTAGATTCTGGTGTTTGGCTGCCTCCTTGTGGACACACTGAATAGAGAGCACCTGAATAGAGAGCAAATCATACACTCCGGTGTCAACTTTAAATATTCATACACAGGTAACTCCATTTAAAGCAACAGAGTAAACACAGTGGCACACAGTGATGGAGAGCAGGTGTTGACTGTGTGAGGTTCCAAGGTCAAGCACCCTATCACCACTTAAGAGCAACTGCACAAAGGAAGATTCACTAGAGGTGGAGTCATGCTGTAGAATCTCTCCTTTTCTGGATGTCCTTCTGTCTCCTGCTACATGCCTCTGTCACTATCCCCTCTCTCCCTCTTTGGTCAAAATCTGCAAGTTAAAAGGCAAAATAAGTGTACTAGGACCTGTGAAATCCTGCAGGAACATAACCCCAGAGACTAGTAGCAAAATAAATACTAAATAATAATAACAGTAATAAGTAAATAAGCGAGCACTTCCACACTACGATCATCATCTCTGGCATTATGCTATTCCACTGCAGAATACTGTGCCCCAGTATGGTTCCGTAGCCCCCATGTTCACTTGGTCGATTCCAAATTATATTCCTCCATGAGGATCATTTCTGGAACCATTCATTCCACCCCAGTCCCATGGCTGCCAGTTCTTAGCAACATCGCCCCGCCAGATATTCGTCGGGATGCGGCATCATCTAAGTTCATTTCCCATGTCTACGGTCGACCGGACCTGCCAATATACGTGGATATCTTCACCCACCCTGTCCAACGCTAGACATCTCGTCACCCAATCTGGTCCCCTACGCCTACACTGAACTTCTCTGTTCCAGACTCTTGGAAACAGAGTTGGCAGTCAGCTGAGGTAAAGAACAAACACCTCATCACAGACCCCTGCAAGCGTCAACCCGGCTTTGACCTAGCACGTTATGATTGGGCCCTCCTCAATCGCTATGGAACAGGCCATGGCTGGTGCGCCGCTATGTTCCAGTGCTGGGGAGCCAGAGACGACCCGAACTGCCCCTGCGGCTACAGACAATGACCCACATAGTCAACGACTGCCACTTCTCCAGATTCAAAGGAGGTCTCGAAACTTTACATCAGGCTCAACCTGACGCTGTTGACTGGCTACGGAAGAAGGGCAAACGCTAGAAGAAGAAGAAGTAAATAAGCAAAAGCTTTTCAAAACCAGTAAATTCATTGCATACTAAGAAAACTGACTGTTGTCTGAATAACTTATGGGACTTGAGAGATTCATTTCTGTATCAACCCGGATGTATCTGCTTTTCAAGACAAATTTCCATCAGCTTTATGTCCTTCCCACAATCTGTTTCCCCTAATGCCTCTCCTGACACAACTTCTTCCCAGGTCTTTCCACAAACTTCATCTTCCTATAGCTTTCCCATATGTAGAACTGTGTCTCCCACTGTTCTTGGCTCCTAAGAGCCCTCAGCTTGTAAGCAGAAGCACTGTTCTGAGTCACTCATGTGGTGACCTCTCAGGATTTTCAAATAAATATGCTTTTTTTTTCCCTTTGAATTGTGTGTCTTGCTCCCTTTTTCTCCCTCCTTGTAATTTGCTATAGAACTCGCATTAAAATCCACTATGAAGCTTCCAGATTCCACAAAATGCTTAGGAACAACCTAGACATGTGGTGTTCTTCTGCCACCTTGTGGACACACAGTAAACTCCAAATGTAGTCTTTAGATATTCATAGAATATCACTTCATTTAAAAATAATAGAACAGCTGGGAGTAGCTGACAGTAGCTCAGCAGGTTACAGTAGCTGACAGTAGCTCAGCAGGTTACAGTAGCTGACAGTAGCTCAGCAGGTTACAAGCACGTGGCGCAAAGCGCAAGGATCTGTGTGAGGATCCTGGTTCCAGCTCCCGTCTCCCCACCTACAGGGGAGTCACTTCACAAGCAGTGAGGCAGGTCTGCAGGTGTCTATCTTTCTCTCCCCCTCTCTGTCTTCCCCTCCTCTCCCCATTTCTCTTTGTTCTGTCCAACAATGATGACATCAATAACAACAACAATAATAACTACAACAATAAAACAAGGGCAACAAAAGGGAATAAATATTATTAATAATAATAGAACAGCTGGGGAATTTGTTACCAAGAAGATAGTCGTACAGTTGCACAGAGGTCAGAAAAACAGAAGCCAGAGAACCAGTCCAGCACCATGGATCTTCAGGAATTTACATTTTGTTGTAAAAAAAAAAAAGTCCTTCAAATTGATTCTCAAGAAAACAGACTACAGAGTTTTTGCAAGTTCCAAAACCCAACATGAATATTCCTCTAGTGTATTTGGTCATTACTGTTCACAAAAGTCAGCTTTATAGCACACATACACAAGATATTTCTTATCTATAAATTTCAAGAAACAGAGTCAAAATAGACAAGAGCTGGAAGATGTAAAATCACCTATTTAAAATGACTCAGGTTTTGTTGGTAAATCTGTAAATTTAATCTGCTCGGAAAACATTGTAACTCCAAGTTATTATTTAAGATAAAGCTTGGGAGTTGGGCGGTGGCGCAGTGGGTCAAGTGCACGTGGCGCAAAGCTCAAGGACGGCATAAGGATCCCAGTTCGAGCCCCCAGCTCCCCACTTGCAGGGTAGTCGCTTCACAGGTGGTAAAGCAGGTCTGCAGGTGTCTGTCTATCTTTCTCTCCCCCTCTGTCTTCCCCTTCTCTCTCCATTTCTCTCGGTCCTATCCAGCAACAAACAGCATCAACAATGGTAATAATGATGACCACAGCAAGGCTACAGCAACAGGGGCAACAAAAGGGGGGAAAAATGGCCTCCAGGAGCGGTGGATTCATGGTGCAGGCACCGAGCCCAGCAATAACCCTGGAGGGAAAAAATATATATATAAAGCTTAAATTGATTTGTATCTATTATTGGAATGATGCAGACAGACAGACAGATAGCAAAAAGCAAAGCAAACATAAGGCTATATAAGTATGTATGTATGTGTAGTGGAGCCAGAACAGATTTAAAAAATCATTGTCTAAAAAATTCTAGTTAGTGGGGGGTTGGGTGATGGTGCACCTGACTGAGAGTACATGTCACTGGAGTTTGAGCCCCTACATGCAGGGGGAAGCTTCATGAGCTGTGAAGTAGGATTGCAGGTGTCTCTCTTTTTCTGTCTATCACCCCTTCCCCTCTCATTTTCACTCTGTCCTATCAAATAAAAAATACAATAAAAAGGAAAAAAAAGCTGGCCACCAAGAGGAGTGGTGTATTCATAGGGCTGATAATGGCAAAAAATGGCAAAAAAAAAAAAAAAAAAGAAAGAAATTTCAGTTAGTATCTACTATTTTTTTAAGGTGATAATAGGTCAGTTATCAGATACATTTACCCCCACTTTGATTTCTCTGGGGTTCCAAACAGTCCCCTCTGTCCACCACACAGCAGCAACTCAGCTCCTCCTTGATAATTATGGTCCATATCCCAGGCAATCTGCTAAGTTCTTTTTATCTGCTGACATCGTTTCTTGAAGACAACAACTGTACTGCAAATGATTAGCCTCCCAGTTAAAAAAGAGGATTTAAAAAATGTCTTCTAAAGAAAAAAAGCAAATTAGATGTATAAAGTGGAATTAATTAGATATATAAAATTTACTCTGTAAGTCACCAAGCTAGCCTTCTACATTTCTGTGAATGCTATAGGCACAACTTTCCCAGATTAGGCACAAAGGGTTCATGTTAACCACAGCATTAGCAGTGCTGGGGTATTAGCAATTTTTAGGAGTTCTCTGACCTCCAGTTCCCTCAAAGCAAGATAAGGAAGTCTAGATGATACATGCATATAGGGTAGAGGTATTACACTCTAAGATCAGGAAATTCTAATATTTTATACTGGACATTGAGCACAGTCTTTGCTCTAGAGGGAGACATTATCTCTATTTTCCAAATTTTTAAAGAGTATTTGATGTCTAGAGACCAAGACTCTGTCTTCCAAACCTGTTCATTCATTAATATGAGCATCCTGGAACACATTGTCTACAGGCAGTCTGTACTTAACTCAAAACATCTGCAGAAACCAAGAGACCCTGGAAAAAATTGCCTCCTCGCTTTAATTACTTCATGTCACCTTAGGAAAGAACTACATAATGGTTGTGTTCCATGAAGTCACTTTAATCATTATTGTGGATATATCATAAATGCTGTTTCCTGGTGAAGAGGATGATGGACCTTGTGGAATCAAAACTGAAAGAATGGCTCATAGGACCATTCCAATCTAAACCCCACCCTCAGAACTCCCATTACCCTCACCCCAACCCCCACCCCCCAAAAAAAAACAGTGGAAAAAAGCTGACTTGAGTTTTTCTTTTTTAAAAAAGTTTTTTTCTAAGAACCAGATCACAACATTGGCACAGACAATGCCAGGGATCAAACTCATGACCTTACAATTATGAATACAATGTTCTTGCCACTATACCACCTCCTGGGCTGCACGTTCCTTTATATAACTCAGAGCAGAGCAGATGCTCACTTTTTCTTAGAACTCAATCACAACCACCGAGAATATGGCCCCAGGGCTGGGGAGATAGCATAATGGTTATGCAAAAAGACTTTTATGCCTGAGGTGACAAAGGTCCCAGGTTTAACTCCCAGTACCACCATAAGCCAGGACACTGATTTAACTAGTCCTGATATGTCCAAGGTTTGGTGTTTTTTGTTTTTTTTTTTAATTTTTTTAATCTTTTATTTAATTTTATTGGATAGAGACAGCCAGAAGTAAAGAGGGAAGGGGGTGATAGGGAGGGAGAGAGACAAAGAGATGCCTGTAACACTGCTTCACCACTGCAAAGATTTTCCCCTGCAAGTGGGGACCAGGGGCTCAAACCTGGGCCAAATGCATTGTAACATGTGTGCTCAATTAGGTACGCCACCACTCAGCCCCTGTCCAAGGTTTTAACTTAAGCATTAAGAAAAATAATTTCTTAAACCCTTTTTGAAATATTTATTGAATCAGGAACATTAGTCATTTACCAACGAAAATGTAGGTGCTGGAATAAGGCATGTGAGTAGTCAAGTTAAACACACCCTGTTCAAAATCTCTCTGTACTTTTGTATTGATTTTGAGAGCTACGCTTGAGTCATTATTATGTTCTTAAATTTCTATTTTCTTCCAGATAAAATTTAAGCAGCTGAACAAATTGAGACGTGTTTAGAAATGGGAAACAGAATAATGAAGTTATTTCAAAACAAGTGCCAGAGAGTCAGGGAAATTCCCCAACCCTCTGGAGTTTCCTGGGGTGGACAAGCAACCCATGCAGCACTAGACAGGTCAGCAAGGGAAAACTATTAGAAATGTGAGAAACAAAATGAGATATAGATGAGTCAGGTGAGCAGACAAAGGAAAGCATTAGTCAGGCAGATTAAGAGGAGCAGCCAGGAGTGTGAGCTCAGCCAGGAGAGCAGGAAAGCCCAGCCAGAGGGAGCTTGTGAGTCTGCCTTGGGGTAAACTGGAAGGGTTTTTTTTTTTTGTTTGTTTGTTTGTTTTTAATTTTAAAAAGGAGACATTAACAAAACCACAGGATAAGAGGGGTACAACTCCACACAATTCCCACCACCAGATCTCCATATCCCATCCCCTCCCCTGATAGCTTTTCTATTCTTTATTCCCTCTGGGAGTATGGACCCAAGGTCATTGTGGGATGCAGAAGGTGGAAGGTCTGGCTTCTGTAATTGCTTCCCTGCTGAACATGGGCGTTGACAGGTCAGTAGGTCCATACTCCCAGCCTACCTTTCTTTCCCTAGTTGTGTGGGGCTCTGGGGAAGCTGACCTCCAGGACATATCGGTGGGGTTGTCCAATATTCAAAGCAAAATATTTTTTAAAAATTTTCCACCTCCTCCAAAATGCTGCCAAATATAACATAAGACATGTATTAACTCAGATTCTATAGTTTATCTAGGAAGAATCTATATCTAAGCAGTTAGTAATAATAACTCCCAGGAGATGCCATTGCTTCAGTACTTAGGACTGAACTACATCTGGGGTTGGGCAGTGGTGCACCTGGTAGAGCACACACATCACCATGTGCTAGAACCTGTACTCAAGTCCTGGGTCCCCATCTTTGCATCTTTGGGGTTGTGTTGGGGGAGTTTCATGAATGAGGAAGCAATGTTGCAAGTATCTCTCTTCTTCTCACCCTCTCTCTATTCCCCTTTCCCTTTCAATTTATCTCACTACCTATTCAGGAGTGGGGGAGAAGAAAAGTAAATAAGAGAAAAGAAAAGAAATGGTTGCTGGGAATGGTGAATTTATCTTGAAACCACCAATCCCCAGTGATAGCCCTGGTGGCAATTAAGAAAGAAAGAGAAAAGAAAGGAAGAAAGAAAGAAAGAAGAATGCTAGACCTGCAGAAATAACTACAGATATTTATGTGTTGCTATCCATGCATTTTCTATGTGAGAACAAAAAAAAAATATCTACACATCATTCATTTCTTCATGGCAAAATGACAACATGTGTACAGCAAGAGAGAAAATCAAAGACTTACCACTTCAAGAAATATCACATCATTTCAATGATGCCACCAGGACCAAGTCTAGTGGGTAGCCTGCTTGTCCTCTATGAAACCATTGGGTCATCTGTTTACAATATTCTCTCTGAATGGGGCTGTCAATCATTTCATTTTCACTACCCGGATGTCCTCTGGACCCCATGGACTCAGTCTGAGACCACTGACCCACACTCATGCCAGACTCTGGCTGGATGTGAGCCAATGCTTACTCTCTATACATGATGGTATCCTGGTTCTCATCAGTAACTGGTTCCCTAAGACACGACTGAGTGGTGAAAACGAGGAGTAGTGAAAACAACAAGTACCCATTCAGAATGTTTCTTTTACTGGTGGGGAGAACATTAGTACCAACACAGAGCTTTAGCATCAAAATTATAGCTACACAAAATTTTAGCGAGTTTATCAATTGATGAGGAATTCAAGTTCCATAAGAAAGCATTACAAATTTCGAAATGTGTTTTAATTTAATGATTAAGCCGTAATGGTTAAATTTTATGTGTCCACTGGGATAGATTTTATTTCTCCACCTAAGGAGTAATGAAAATCAAAGCAATCTATTTCTGAACCCCAGAATTCTCATATTTTGTATGGCAATCTGTACACTGATGTGATCATTTTCTGCTTCAAAACCTTAAAAGATAAAGTTTAATTTTACCTGTGCTGATGGGAGTTGCTGGTCTAATGGGATGGTGAGAAGGTGGAGGAGGAAGAGGAGGACTGGCTCCCAGGAGAAGGTCAGCTCCTGAGACTTGGTGGCCAGCATAAGGGTCCTGAGCAGCCGCCCTGGGGCCATGTGCCTGGGGGAACAGCACAGCCACCCCATCACCTGCTCGCCTGCCTATTAGCACACAGTTTGTCATGTCCTGGGGGTGGGGGTGGGGAATGCAGAAGCTGGTCCTGGTCCTCCAGGCTGTTCTGCTGAAGGGGTTGCTGGGGTGGGGGGCGTCGCTGCTGGAACCCCGTGCATAGCCACCCTGCTGGGGGCGCTCACTGCTGCCCACCACCCCATGCGGTGACAGAAGACATGGCCTGGCCTTTCCCCCTGTTTCACACACTCTGAAGGAAATGTAAGGCGGGAAGTCTGGAAACTAAACTCCGCCTTGGGCACTTTCTCGCGAGATCTGGCGAATTATTATTTTTTTTCTTTTCTTTTCCTGATTACAGAACGAGCTCTTGAGAATCAGAGAATCAAGAGTCCACTGACTGCAAGGCTGTTACATCAGGTCAGAGTCCCTGTTTGGTCAGGGACCCTACCCTGACAGAAGGCACAGCCCACATGGGTGGTGGGTGAACTGAGCACACGTGGATAGTGGTGTTCCAAGTCTGGACTCATGTCGAGCAGTTCATGGCCTGCTGCCCCTCCTGCTCCTCATGCTGGTAGCCTGGGGGTTTGGTAGGAGGCTCCCAATTCCCTCAGACTGTGTCTCGGCCTGGGCGGTGACAGCTCCACCCTGGGGAGTCTGATACCCTCATGTGGCCCTGCAAACAGTGGATGTGGACCAGGGAGCAGGATACTGTCAGCTCAGAATATCTGTGTCCTGCTCAGCTCTGCCAGGCTCTCCTATCAGTGCTGCCTCCCCAGCACCCACAAGTGGCCGCCAGTGTTCCAGTGACCTGTAGATGACCCCTTGGTACCAGCCCACATGGTGCAGTAACCAGGAGCCCTGGATGGAGGTATCCTGGGTCAAGTGCTGAGAATGCACTGAGTGCTGGAACATCTGAAATTCGTCAAATAAAAAGCTCAATGCAAGCTGGCAAGTGTTAAGGTATGACTGTCTCTCCCTGCCCTGCTCTGCCTTGCTCTGCACTGCCCTTGTGAGCTATATTGTGAAGTACTGAGCTTTCCAGAGCCACGACTGGGGGAAAGAAAGAAAGAAAGAAAGAAAGAAAGAAAGAAAGAAAGAAAGAAAGAAAGAAAGAAAGAAAGAAAGGAAGGAAGGAAGGAAGGAAGGAAGAAAGAAAGAAAGAAAGGAAGAAAGAAAGGAAGAAAGGGAGAAAGGAAGGAAGGAAGGAAGGAAGGAAGAAAGAAAGAAAGAAAGAAAGAAAGAAAGAAAGAAAGAAGAGCAAATGATTATTTTCATTCCCGTGATATTCCCCTGACAGGTAAGTAGATGAGTTTGGCAGAAAATTCAAAATGAATATGGAAACTAAAGTCACCCTAGCTAGTATCTTGACAACTGACCTTTATACATAAATTAGACATCCTCAGGCACTGAAAAATTGTCATTTATTGACATAAAGCTTTGGTGTAGAATTTCTACAGATATGTTTTGGAATCTGGAGGCTCCTGTTCCCCAAATAGATATTGTTACTTCATTGCCTACCAGAATAACAGAACATGATAGAATGGATAAAATGAGTCATTACCAAAGATATTAGAAATATGTAATAAAATAATTTATCAAGATTGCTACTTGGGATGTATCCATTACTTTGATTAAGTTATTCACTCTACTTAATCAAATTGAGTGGCTGGAATTCTGGCTATTTTAGTAGTCTAGTTAATAGATTGTGTGTGTGTGATCGTTTAATAATAATAATCCTCTAAGAGGTCATCATTATAAAAAGAAAGTCATAAAACTAAGGAAAAGAAAAGGTAAGGCATAAATACTTTTGTATAGTTCTGATACTGTGGTGTCTCTTCCTCTCCCCATATATTGATATTTAAATAAAAGGCAGTTTGGGACAGGTGAATTCTTTATTTTGGTGCAATACATCACACCCAGTCCAAGTTTCACTTTACGTTTTCCCTTATTATCCTGTCTTCTTAATTTCTATTTACACATATTAGAAAATTAAAACTTATAGAGATAATGTTTCTGAACCCTGCTAAGCCATAAACACAAGAAACAAGATCTATTCTAGAGGTATTCTAGCTCCAAAGAGCATGCTGTTTCCACCACAATATGCCTTCCAAATAGACAAAAACATTTGAAACATAGTGGAGTGTACTTTTTAAATCCTTTAACTACTTACAAGTCATAACCCACTAAACTAAACTGGGCCACAGCACTATAAGTCCATTATTATCCAATTTTTAAATTAACATTGATAGTAAGTGCAAAAGTTGTATTTAAATAACACTGCTTAACTTTCAAGTGATGGGCATATTGATTATCTTTGTGTTCTTTCCTTATAATAAATCTGTGAGGTAGATTATGACAAATCCATTACCATAGACATGTGACCTGGACTCGATGACTAAACAAGTTCCAAAGAAAACACTACTGGCCAACACCTTCTTAGATCATCTATTTTTTGTTTGTTTGTTTGTTTCTGCTTATTGTGACTTGACTCCACTGAAAGATTCACACTTCTTTCAAAGCTACTTGTATTTACATACATTTATATATTTGGAGGTAGTTTCTTTAATATGATCCTTCTCAGTCTAGGCTGGTAAAATACCAGTAAAAATAAATAAATAAATAATAAAAATACCAGTATCTCCTATAATGAAGGCTTTATCCTCCATCAAAATTTTCCTGTTTCCCTGAAGCCTGTTTCCTATCAGTCCTGGATAAGGTTTGTTTTGTTTTGTTTTGTTTTGTTTTGTTTTGTTTTGTAAATACACAGCTGAAGTAATAAAATCAAGACTGACAGAGAGGAAGAGGATCCTGATATTTTTGCATAACGTGATTCTGTATTCCTTATTCTTGAAATGGAAACCCTTCAAGAATAGAAAAAGGTCAAAGCCTATTCTGCCACTCCTTGAGGATCTGAAGATGAAAAGTCACCATCTTTTGAAAATGGCCTTCCTTAGCACAATTCCTTTGCTTTGCAAACCATAATTTCATGCCCCACCTCTCCCTCTGTGCTGAAGTCATCACAGAGAAACAGGAAGTGTCTTTCAAACTAAATGCAGTTTTCTCCATGCCAGTCCCTTGATTCATTCCCAAGTTCTGTGGTAAATAGTGATGGAACACCATGATCTGCCTTAATACTTTCTGTTATTGGTCATTTGTAAAACATGTTGAGTAAGAACCTACTCATTCAAATGTCCTTTGTTTAGTATTTCAAGAAATACAAAGATGGAGGAGAAAGCACATAAATAGTTTCAAGAAAGTGCTGTTAAAAAAAAGATTTTATTTATTTATTTATTTATTTTGGATAGGACAGAGAGAAACTGAGAGAGGAGGAGAGGAGATGGAAATAGAGAAGGAGAGAGGAAAATAAGATACCTGCAAACCTGCTTCACTGCTTGTGAAGCAAGCCCCCTGCAGGGAGCAATTGACTCAAACCTGTCTTTTTTTTTTTTTCTTTTTCTCTCTTTTTTTAAATGATTAATTTATTTATTGAATAGAGACAGCCAGAAATTGAGAGGGGTGGGGGTGATAGAGAGAAGAGACAATGGAAGACACCTACAATACAGCTTCACCACTCACTAAGCTTTCCCCCTGCAGGTGGGGACAGGGGGCTCAAATCCAGGTCTTTGAGTATTGTAATGATTGACTCAAAGCTGGATCCTTGAGCAGGTCCTTGCACTTAGTACTATGTTCATTTAACCAGGTGCGCCACTACCCAGCCACCGAAAACAATTTTTCAAGTCTTGAGAAGTTTATTAAATAGAAGTTAATTTTTTAAATCAATAAAATATTTAAATAATTGATCCAATAAGATTGTATCACTTATCCCATGAGAAAAAAAAATACAGTAAGGAATAAAAACAAAATGATGCTTATAATGGTAATAGTTAAGTCATCTACATTAAGAAAATGCAGAATGTCTCAGCACTTCACATTATGAAATGGTTTCACTGTTCTGTGGTGAATCCATTCAGCATAATGTGAGTCATCTTTTCAGATACAACCATTAACATAGTGACTGATGAATCTAGGTTTTACATTTACAAACCTTCCATAAATTATAATACACAACTATACATTTCTCAGATTTATACACAGTTATTTAAAATAGTATAGAGAGCTGTTAAAAATAAAAATTAGAATATGCTTATCAGATAACACTAACTATAAAGAGCATATTACAAAGTTATAAACTATGTAAAAAAAACAAGATTATAAACTATGATGTGACTTTATAAAGACCTATATGTGTGAAAAGTACTTAATGATCAACATGTAAAATAAAAGTTTATTGGGAAAAATGAAATTACCTTATGATCCAGCAATACCGCTCTTGGGCATTTATCCAGTGGACACTCAAGCACTAATTAGAAGAGATATGTGCACCCTATGTTTATATCTGCATTATTCACGATAGCAAAAGAGTGGGAGCAGCCTAAATGCCCATCAACAGATGACCGGCTAAAGAGGTTATGGAATATACACATATATATATATAATGGAATTTTACCCTGAAATCAAAATAGATGATATTGTGTCCTTTGGGACAAAATGGATGAAACTGGACGCAAAAGAAGAGATGAACAACAACTACCAATTGTTTCACTCATATTTAGAATCTAGAGATCTGATTTATATGAACTTGTCAAAAATATATAAACAAAACAGAACGAAGTAAACTGTAAGACTTGGGAGAGCTATGGTGGTTATCTTTGGGAGGTGTGAGGGTGGGAATACAAAACTTTGGTGGTGGGTATGGTGTGAAACAATATGTAATTATACAATCATATAACAAACTATTGATAACAAATAAAAAATTAAGTATTGGTTAGCTTTTCATAGTTTTTAAACGCTATTTTTCAATAAAAATTGCAAAATAGTAATCATAAGAGATGAGATCTGGAGAAACTGCATATAGAAAAGACAGTAAGAAAACTATTCATTTTTGTCCCTGTTATCTATAGTTTGCATGTTATGTAAAAATAAACAAAAAAGTATAAGAAAGGGAGCACACTACAGTGACAGTCCTGGAGAGAATTAATTTGCCACTATCAGTGCTTTATAAGAAAAAGTAATAGGATTTGAGAGCTACAAATCCTTGTTCAGTTTTTTTCCATCGGTAAATGAGACTTGAAAAGAAAAGTTTTTGTTTTTGCTTTTTTTCCCATGGCAGCACAATTAGTTGGCAAAAATACTAAGACTAGAATTCAAATCTTAACGCCCACTTAAATTCTATTTCACACTCCAGATCTCTAGCATTCATAATTTCTTACAAAATCTCTTACATTACATAATTTCTCACACACTCTTTTGCAACACATTAGACAGAAGTGTCCTGTCTCACTTCCATGGTTTTTTGTTTTGTTTTGCTTTTGTTGTTGCTCAGGGTTTCCCCATACTGAGGTAACTCATATGAAAGAGGGGGGAGAAGACAAGACAGCACCATAGCTTCTCCTAGTGTAGTGGGGCTGCTTTCAAACATGAGCATGTTGTTCTTGCCTAACATTCTCTGTCCTTCCTCTAACCCTCCCCCACCACATACACATACACACACTTACATATTACAGTTTCTAGTAGTAGTGAGAAGACTGTTAAAAGATATAATTGGTCGGGTGGCGCAAAGCGCAAGGACCCGCACAAGGATCCCGGTTCGAGCCCCCGGCTCCCCACCTGCAGGAGAGTCGCTTCACAGGCTGTGAAGCAGGTCTGCAGGTGTCTGTCTTTCTCTCCCCCTCTCTGTCTTCCCCTCTTCTCTCCATTTCTCTCTGTCCTGTCCAACAATGACGACATCGATAATAACTACAACAACAATAAAAAAAAAGATATAATTGGTAAAAGAAAAAGTAGATTTTAGTCCCAACTAGTTGAAAGTGTTTATTTACCAACAATTCTGTACATTCACATAATGACTTCCCTGAATCTCTTTTCACTAGACGATGAGAATAGTATTTTATTATAGAAAAGGGAAAATTCAAAGGTAGACCTATTCATAATGTATGGATAGTATATTTTAATACTCACTGACTTGAGGGGGGGTGAAGATAAAGTGCACAGTAATATGAAAGCATGGGTGAGAATGCCATGACCTTTTTAAATTAAAAAATAATGACTCTATAGCATGTGAGGTTGGTACAATTTCTCATATGGTATCTGTTGCCTGTTATTATATTTAATCACAGTACACTAGAATAAAGAAATTCATAACAATATGTGAAAGTCTCTATCTGTTTTTTTAATTCCACTCTACAAGTCATACTATTGGTTAAAGTTGATTCCTCAGACTTGTTTAACAAGTTATATCTTAATTACATGGGATTTCCTCCTTTGTCTTCAGCTACTTCATGGGTCATACGTAGTGTATGAGTATCATTCATTTGAGCAGAAATCTCAGAGCAGTTGTATAGGCAGAAGTAAAAAAAGACTTCTTCACTGTTTGGGATTAAAATGTATAGGTAAGTCTTGCTTTGCTTCCATGGAGCTGTTTTATATTGTCTTAGAGCATAGATATATATTCATATGTCTACAAAAGTTTGCCTATTTCTAATAACTTCATAGTTAATTTGGGGAAAACATCACTGAAACATTTAAGTATCATTTGAATAAAACGGTGACCTTGTTTAAATGCTGTCTTTAGCTGACTAAGGACAGAATGTGAGCCATCACTTTAAACCTATTATGAAATTAATAAATCTAAAGTCTCATTATGACAAATATTCCTAAACAAGGAAGTATTTTTGTTCTTCATACTTAACTTTTTTGAAATGTCAACTTAAAATGTGATAAATAAAACAGCTGTGCTCTTTTAAGAAATTTTTAAGAATGTTGTACTTCCATTCATATCACAGTACCATTATCAGCTATTAAATATATAGTGAATCCTGAAAAAAATTGAATTAAAAGTTTTTGTTTATCTTTTATTAAGTTTTGGTACCATTATCTTCAAGGAAATTCTTATTATCTTTGTTTAGTGTTTTGTCTAGTTAATATGTACTTATTTCACATAAAAAGCAAGAAATTATGGCATAGCATAGAGTTTCATAGTACAAACTTATAATCAATATATAATTTAGTGTTTTTGTGTGTGCATCTGTGGGTATAGACATATTGTTCTTTTTGTTTTTCCATGAGAAAATATGTATATAATACTGAGAAATTATTTTTTAACTGTATATGTGTGAGAGACCAAAGCACCACTCGTCCATTTATGGCGGCATTCTCTTTGTTTTTGTTTGTTTTAACAAGGTGTTGGGAATTACACTAGGACCTCACACATGCAAGGCTTTCATTTACCACTGAATCACTTGGTCCTTATAAGTAAGTGTGTGTGTGTGTGTGTGTGTGTGCGTGTGCATGTGTGTGTCTGTGTGTCTGTGTGTGTCTGTGTGTCTGTGTGTGTCTGTGTGTGTGTGTGTTTGCCTCCAGGGTTATTGCTGAGCTCAGTGTCAGCATTGCATATCCACTGTTCCTGGTGGCCATTCCTTCCCCCACTGGATAGGACAGGGAGAAATTGACAGGAGAAGGGAAGATAGAGACGGGGAGAGAAAGATAGACATCTGCTGACCTGCTTCACCTGTGAAGTGACCCCCCTGCAGGTGGGGCACAGGAGCTCTAACCGGGATTCTTGCATAGTCCTTGCACTTTGTACAATGTGCGCTTAGGGTGCGCCACCACCCAGCCCCCATTTATTTACTTACTGTGCTGCACTAGAGTCTTGCACATGTGTGATTCTACAGATTCTAGACCGATTTTTTTTCTTCTTTATTTTTAGATAAAGAGAGTCAAAGAGACAGAGAGGAAAGGAGTGGCATCACAGCACTGCTTCACCATCTACAGTTTCCCTTAGTATTATGGCGCTCCCATGTGGTCTTAGTGGTCTCAGCATTCAACCAGAGGCTTAGTGCTTGATAATATTTTTGTTGAGATATGTTCAATTTTGCAGAGTAATTTTGCTGATTTAAAAATTTTGGCTCTTTTAAACTGCTCAATACAGACAAAATGTTACTCTAGAGAAAATAAAGGAATGCATGTAAACAATGAGAGCGATGTGCGATTTTAGACTCCCTTGAATCAGTCTAATTTCTAAGTTCACTTACCCTTATAGGACACACAGTTAGAACAAAACTCTTTTTTTTCTTAAAGATTTTTTATTTATGAGAAAGATAGGAGGAGAGAGAAAGAACCAGGCATCACTCTGGTACATGTGCTGCTGGGGATTGAACTCTCGACCTCATGTTTGAGAGTCCAAAGCTTTACCACTAGGCCACCTCCCAGACCACAGTACAAAACTTTTGAATTAAAACAAAATTCTTCTTTGGAAATTTGTTTTCTACAGAATACTTTTGGAATATTTATTTTTAAAATTGAGTAATCTAGTAATGATGACTTGTTTTTTTTTTTCATTAATCCAAAGCATATGTAACTTTTGATTAATTGTGTTCATTGGTTGATGGATAGGTGGGTGGGTGGATGGGCTGGACTTTACTCCAGTGAAATCATCAGAGTTACCATTTGCCTTTAACAGATAAAATGTGGACATTTATTTGCTTGTTTTACTAATTACTACCTTTTTAAAATTATTAGAAGAGAGAGAGAGAGGGCCAGCTCTGGAGTAAGCTGGTACTGGGATTGAACCTGTAACCTCAGGAGCTACAGACACACTTACACCATGCTCTAACTGGCTAATCTGGCCCATTTTAAATTTATGTACCATGAGAGAGAGGAAGAGGAGAGGGAGAATAGAATGCTACTCAGTTCTAGCATAAGATGTATACTGATAAAAAAATTTAAAAATGGCATTGATCAATGTTGCACACCCATCACATCGTTGAAATACCTTCTGTCACCCTGAAAAAAAAAAAACACAGAAGTTTCAGATATTTTTGTTGTTGTTGTTTCTTTGTTTGTTTTGCTTTTTTTTTTTTTAAACCAGAGTACTTAGAATGGTGTGGAGGATTGATCCTGGGTCTTCAGAGACTCAGGCATGAGAATCTCATTGCATAACTTATGCTATCTACTCCTGTGGGTTTTCAGTACCAAAAGGAGAAGTATATTCAAATATTTCTGGTTAATTTTTTTTTAATTCACTATTTTTCTGTTCTTATTCCATGTACTAATGAACTAGGGTACCCAGATTGGGTAGGAGAAGGAAAATAGAGGGGTATAATGTACTTTTAGGGATTTTTTTTCTAGGTACATGCCCAGGAATTTTTTCTTACTTTTGTTGGGAGTAGCATCTCTGGAACAGTTTGATTACTTTTATATGTAAACATTCAGATCTCTTCAGGATTACCTTCTCCTGAAAACTGCAAAGACCAAAGACTTATATCCTTTTTTTAATCTACCTTATTCTTCCCCTCTATAAAGAAGGAACTCTTCTACCAGACCCAGGGGACTGGGCAGGATACAATCACTAGCATACAATCATTCCACTCAAATTCTTGGTTATGTCAGAGGTTTCCAGGTCTACTAAGAGAGTGCATGTGTTCACCAAATTGCATTATAAAGTATGAGATGAGGTTTGGAAAAAAAAAAAAAAAACAAAGCTGGAATTCAGAATGGAATTTAATAGTATCTCTGAGATTTATGGTATCTCAGCTCAGTAACAGACAAGTATTTGCAAAAAGTCCTCCCCCATAACAAATTTTATTTCCATTTCCTTCCCTCTTGTATGTGGTCCTGACATGATTAACTGACTAGAGAGACATCTTCTTCTTCTAGCGTTTGCCCTTCTTCCGTAGCCAGTTAACAGCGTAGCAGGACCAACAGCTTGAAAGCTGTCAGGAGCTGCTTGTTGCTGGCTTTGAAAGTGACTAGGATCGATGTGGATTCAGTCTGCTAGGAAGGATCGTCAGAGACATGTTGAAACCTCTCAACAGACCAAAACATGAGACAGAGGGGGAAGAAGATCATAACTGTCAAAATGTACTCTAAATTCTGCATGTTGTTTTAATTCTGGTTTATGAGCTGATGCTTCAATTTTCAACGATGAGTTTTAAATAGTAACTTACAGTGGCAAAGATAACTTAATAGCACTTAACCAGGTGGGTGCCAACTTATCTTTGAAGTCTCAAGGAGCTGAAAGTAGTGCCTTTCTAAAAGAGTTCTTCACCAAAAACCCTGGGCTACAAGCTAAAAAGATGTTCTTTATGCCAGAATGTTTTTCTCATGATAATATGGGCTAAGGAATTGGCAACAGCGTAGAACTACATAAAAGGATTAGCTACAGTCTGTTATGCAGGATCATATGTGTTCTAACAAATTCTCTGTTACTGTTGATGGGAATATGCCAGCAGAGAAGAAAACTACATTTCAACTCATTGCATTCTGATATTAAATTTCTTTTATTAATAAAAGCAGAACACAACTGCTTTTTAAATTTTTTTATTTGTTTCAAAAATGAGACATTAACAAAACCATAGGATAAGAGGAGTACAACTCCACACAATTCCCACCACCAGATCTCCATATCCCATCCCCTCCTCTGATAGCTTTCCTATTCTTAACCCTCTGGAGGTATGGACCCAGGGTCATTGTGGGATGCAGAAGGTGGAAGGTCTGGCTTCTGTAATTGCTTCCCCGCTGAACATGGGCTTTGACAGGTCGATCCATACTCCCAGCCTGCCTCTCTCTTTCCCTAGTGAGGCAGGGCTCTGGGGAAGCAGAGCTCTAGGGAAGCAGAGCTCTAGGACACATTGGTGGTGTCGTCTGTCCAAGGAAGTCTGGTCAGCTTCATGCTAGCATCTGGAACCTGGTGGTTGAAAAGAGAGTTAACATACAAAGCCAAACAAATTGTTGAACAATCATGGACCTAAAGGCTGGAATAGTGCAGATGAAGAGTTGGGGAGTCCTCCATTTTGTAGATACCTAGTAGACATATTTTAGTTATATTTCAAAGGGCCTGTAGCTATACTAGTTTTTTTTTTTTTTTCCTCTGAGCCTGAAATCTGATATGCAGGTGGATCCAAGTTATTGTCTGGGGAGGTGATGTCATGGCTGGAAAAGGACCAGAAACCTGGATCAGGGAAGAGAGTAGCTCCCTATTATGGGAAAGGGGTATAAATATTGTTGACTGTAAACCCCATAGATTTGATTTGGTCTGGGGCCCATATTCAGACAACTGCTTTTATGTGCCCTGGAGAGTAGCACAGCTGAAACAGCATTTGACTTACAAGCATGAGGTCCCAAGTTTGATCCCTGGCATAACAATGTGCCAGAATGAAATTAGTTCTATCATCTATCTATCTGTCTGTCTGTCTGTCTGTCTGTCTGTCTGTCTGTCTATCTATCTATCTACCTATCTATCTATCTGCCTACCTACCTATCTATCATCTATCCCTTAGTGTATAGATGGTGTTATGGAATCCAACCTAGGAATCCCACTAGAAAATCGAGGAGACTGGAGCCAGAATTACATGAAGGAGAAAGGAATTTATTGCTCAGGCCAGAAAGCCCAAATCATTCTGGAAACTTTTTTGAGTTCAAGTCTGGATTATACACCCCTTCAGCAAAGCAGAAGTAAGATTACAGAAGCTGAGGTTGCTAGACATTTTTTTTCCCAACTCTTCCCCACATATTCAACCCTTAAGCTGCTAAGTACACAGGACACCCCCCCACCCCACCCCACCCCACCCCCCCCCCGCCTTGATTCCCAGAAGGCCTTAGCATAGTGTGACAGTTGCTGCTACTTTGTGGTTAATGTAGGGAAATTGTGAGGATGTGGTTGAGCTTGGCAGGGCTTAACTTGAGGGGACATCCACCCTCAACTCAAGGCAGTCTCTCTCTCTCTACTGAGAGGTTGGACCAGGAGGGACACAACCCCCAAGGTTTGCCTTGTCTTATCAGACTCCCTGCCTCACAAAGCACCCTGCATTTTTCTGCCTCCAGGAGCCCAGCATTCCTTAAAACTTAAATGTATTTATTTATATTTACTTATATTTATTTATTTTGTTGTTTGTGTGGGGTTTTTTTTGTTTGTTTGTTTGTTTGAATCAGAGCACTGCTCAGTTTTTGGGTCATGGTGGTGCCAAGGAGTCAACTTGGGACACTGGTGACCTCTCAAGCATGAAAATCTGCTGCAGTACCAGCAGCACTATTCCAGCACTAACTTGGCATCCAGTGATGCTTCTTTTTGTGTTCTGTCTCATAATTCATAGTGCCTGCTTTCTTATCTCCCTACTTTCCTAAATGAATAATGTTTCAAAAATTTGCTGTAAATCCTGCCATACAAACTAAATAGGTCTACTCTGAAAGTGTTAAAACCATTTTATATTTGGGGTCTATATTTAATAATAAAACCAAACACTGAAAGGTAAGTACATAGAGAAAAAAAAGAAAGAAAAAATGCTACCTTGTACTTCTCAGATGTATGATATGCTAAACTCCCTACGTCATTTGGGCAGATGCTATAGAGAGAATAAAAGGGTGGCAAAAAAAGGGCAAATATATACAAATAAAAACAGATAGATGTAGACATAATAGTTGATTCATATCTGCAACCTTGGGAGAATTGTTGTAGCTTCTAATGGAGGGACTGGGGATACAGAACTTTGGTTGTGGGTATGGTGTGGAATTATAACCCTGTGATATTTTAATTTTATAAATCGATATTAAACCACTAATACATTGAGAGAGAGAGAGAGAGAGAGAGAACAAAGGGTAGCAAGTATTCTGTACTTTCAACTTTATATGCTTTTACCAGTTGGTTCACATTGACCTGGGAGTAAGAGTCCCTAAATCCTTCATCTGCTTATTTACTATAGAAAGCCAGCATGCATCCCCATCTGAAAGGGGGAAACTTAACTAAAGGTGAAGCAGTTCTGCAGGTGTCTCTCTTTCTATCCTCCTCTATCTCCCCATTCACTCTCAATTTCTCTCTGTCTCTATCCAGTAATATATATATATATATATATATATATGTATATATATATATATCCAACATGCATCTAATTCTATATGAGAGTCAGCATGTATTGACAAAGCAATACTGAATATTTTGTGCATTTTATAATGATCATATAGTGGAAAAGGACAGCTAGGAAACACAGAAGGAACTAGTATGTCTTGAATAAAGTCAACCTGTTTTGTCTAAGAGCTATTATGATCTAATGGAATCTAAAGCCCTAGTTATGCAAAATGCAATTCTTAAACAAATAGTATCCACAGGCCCAGGAAATTTGTTGCAAATGAAGATTCTAGAACTAACCCCAAATTTAAATTTGCATGTTAATAGGCAATTTGTGTATGTTAACTTCTAAGAAATATCTACTAAACAATCACCAAACTAAACAGTTAAAGATAATTAATCAATTCTCTTAAATGGAGAGGGATCACCACTAGAAATACACCACGTATTTGAATGTAAATAAATATGCCCCCTTGGCTGCATGTGTAATACATTTCTCAAATTTCTCCAGTAGAAATATTTTATGCCTTGAGCAAGTTAGAACTCACACAACTGCACTTTCTTTTTTTTTAAGGATATAAAAAATGTCTTCATGCACTCTTAAACATACAAACACATGCTTTTAATATTCCTAATATTCTGGGGAAATTCTGTGAAGCAATTTATAAAGTTAAACTACCCATTAAAATTAGTTTACAAAAGAAAAAGATAGCTATGCTGATCATTAGGAGCTTGAACTAGAAACAAAAGTATATACATAATTGGTAACGTGAATAATGATCACCTAAAACATTTTTATGTTTAGTCAGAGACACTCTTCTTAAAAAACAAACAAAAAAAACCACAAAATATTTCCAAATTATCCTAAATTAGTGACATTTTCATGTCTGAGAGTTATTCAGCCCAACTGAGGAATTTCACTCTCTCTAGCAATATTACCATACCATCTAACTCGACAGTTACTGTATTACAGATAAAAATGCATTTGAATAATAGCTTTACTTGGAGGTGACATGGATGACTTAGCTGTCTGGCTATGTCATCAAAGGAGCTTTCTTAATGTCTCAATTTTATGGAATTTTATTAATAGGAAACATTTCCTATTAATATCCTAGGTTCAAGTAGAAAAATTATTTTTGGCACTGAATCACAGAATCTTTCTATTTTATTTCCTGATCTTGTTGTGTGTGCCAGAGAAATTACATTTCAAAGTACAGTCTTAAAAACTTGGCATCACTTACTCTGAGTCCTTAATGGAATTGTTCAATAAATAGTTTGAATTGATTAATGACACAGTTCCTATGTCCCTTTGGTGGGATCTTGAAAGAAACTGGAAGTAAGATGCTATCAAATAACTCTAGATGGCAAAGTATATATTGTCTTGAGTTGGCAGTTGGTGATCTCAGCTGTATAAACTGTATTAAGTGCTATCAACCATTCACATGAGTACTGAGAAGAATCATGATTCGAAAGCAAACTGAATAGAAGAATAGATAAAAAATACTCCTCTGCTGGGGCAAGTCTGGTCTTTCTAAGTAGGTATTATTCTGAAGATGAGTGAGCTGCTTGTCACCCAGGTAGACCATACAATACACCTGACCTGCCTTTCCTCACAGTTTAAATGAGATGCCAACATTTTTTTTTTCGCTTTTTTGGAAACTAAATACATTTTAATAGAAAACAAAATACAAAATAACTCTTTTCAGAAAACAGAAATATTTAATCCTTTTGCACAAATTAGAACTTGCTTTATCCTCAAAGCATAGTTGTATACGCTTTTTTTATATGTTCTTAACATTTATTTCACAAAGTGTTCATTAAACTGCTATTGTGATGCAGGAGGTGAGAGTGGGTGATATCCGAAGAAAAATATATTGAAAAAGCCACACCTCTGAATAAATTATCATTTGGAAATTCAGTATTTTCTAATTCTATCTTGTGACATATTACTTCTGTCATTTAAATTTTCTTCACTATTTGCTGCTCAGGAGAGAAAACTGTTAACAGAAATGTAGCCATGTAAAGAATCTTTCATTCCCACCATCGCTGCAAGAGCCCAATACTTTCTTAATCAAATCCACCCATCCACATATAGAAACACAATGTCAGCCTTAGCAATCAATTTGACATCCAGAAATTTTTCCTTTCTCCCAATACACTGTGCTACCAGATTCTCTTAATTCCCTGAACCTCAAAATTCCAAGTATCATAGCCAGTGCCAGGAGTCAAACCTGAAAGATGAGAGCAGAGAAGGCATAGACCTCTGCCAGTGCTAGGTCTCCTCTTCTCAATAACAATATTAATAATTATAATAACAACAAAATCCTGGATTTTTAATTACAGGAAAGGAAAGATTTTTCCAGGACTATCCCCACCCCCTCTCCTAGTTCCCATCCTCAGATACCTACACCAAAGTTTCCCTTCCACTTAAGCAATTGATAACACATGACCCCGTAGCACTGCTTCTTGTGAGAGAATGCTCTGCAGTCATCCTCAAACCAAAAGCAGTGCCAGGCAAGGTAAGTAGCATCTTGGTTTTACAAATGGCAAAATGAGTCAGAAGCATAAAGATGCTCCCATGAGGACAGAGTGTGATCTTTGTAAGAACTTGCAATCTGACCTTCGGTACATCTTAATTCTTTTTTTTTTTTTTTTAATTTTTTTTTTTTTCCTCCTCCAGGGTTATTGCTGGGCTCGGTGCTTGCACCATGAATCCACCGCTCCTGGAGGCCATTTTTTCCCCCTTGTGTTGCCCTTGTTGTAGCTTCGTTGTGGTTATTATTATTGCCCTTGTTGACGCAATTCGTTGTTGGATAGGACAGAGAGAAATGGAGAGAGGAGGGGAAGAAGGGGAGAGAAAGATAGACACCTGCAGACCTGCTTCACCGCCTGTGAAACGACTCCCCTGCGGGTGGGGAGCCGGGGGCTCGAACCGGGATCCTTACGCCCGTCCCTGCGCTTTGCGCCACATGCGCTTAACCCACTGCGCCACCGCCCGACCCCCGGTATATCTTAATTCTTGATCTCATGTCCATATATCACCACCTTTCCTACTCCCGAGTCCTTTGGCATTTGAGAGACAGTGAAGGGATGATGTGCTCAGGGTGTTTGCACAGGAGAAGTGGGGAGTTTTTCAGTCTGACAGTGATTCTATCTCAGGTTGTCAGATTTTCAATCTGGAGGCCTTTACCACCTCATTAAAATAAAGATAAAAAAATTAATGTTCCTGATTTTCTTGAGTAATTCCTGTCACTAGAAGGAGATTACAGGCCATAAACTGCACACTTAGTACATTACTCGTCTGCCCAGTATATGCACCCACAAGTTCACTTGAGCAGCTGCACTTTCGTAACTGAGTTTGGGAAACATATCCCTCAAAATGTTAGATGCTTCAGAAATAAATGTTTCTGTGCTTAAATAAGATTAGAAAACACTAATATCTAATTAGGTTGCATAGTGGAAGGAAGAAACAGAAATGGGGAAAGTACTAAGAGTGGATTTTTTCCATTTGACAACTTGCATTTAAATGTGACTTTTTCTGGAGACTTTCTCAGTATTTTTTCCACCCCAGCACATAACATGTAACAGTGATATATGTGGTGCATATAAGTAACCAGTCTTAGCATACAAATCCTAATTTCCTAACTGTAAATTCTGTAAATTCTCCCAAAAACTTTAGAAAAGGCAAATGGATGAATGTTATGTTAGAATCATGTGCTCTAAATTATGTAAGAAATCAATCATTTCAAAAACTCTAATGCTGCAACTATCTTTTGTGATAAATGGATTGCCATCAGCAGTAACATGCCATTATATTCAAGTACTTATGTTTCTTTCTAAGAAAACACACTGAAATTTGAACTGAGTTCATTGATTATTTCTCTGAGCTTGAGCCTACTCCAATGTTAATTCTTCATGAAAATTTGACAATTTTTTATTACCGCAAGTTAACAATTAATAAAATCTAACTGTAACAGGTTTTATTGGTGTGTAATTCTGTATTGTAAGGCTTATATATGTAAGTACATATAGCTCAGTGGTTTCTAGTATATATAAAGTTACGCAATCATCTCCAAAATCCAACTTTATAACAATTTCATTATCCCCAAAATTACATTCAATTAATTTGCTGGGTAAGGTAGATAACATGGTGAGCAAATGATATGGGAGCAGAATGGACAGAGCAGAGGAAATCCACTGATTAAACTACATTTGCTTTAAAAGAAATTAAATATCAAGGACTCACAAAGAACATTTTGATGATAAAATATCACGTATTAATACTGTTCTAAACATTTGTTGTTGATATGCAGAAATCTGGAAAAATAATGTTGGTGCCAATAAAGATTAGATATTGTAGCTAGGTGGTGGTGCACCTGCTTAAATGCACACATTGGAGTGCGTAAGGACCCAGGCTTAAGCTCCTGGTCCCCACCCCACAAGTGGTGAACACGATTGCAGGTGCCTCTCTGTTTCTTTCTGTCTCCTCCTCCCCTCTCAATTTCTCTCTGTCTCTATCCAATAATTAAGAAAGAGATTTTTAAAAAAGGTTAGATATCATGCTTAGTGAAAAAATAAAGAAAAACAAAGGAAAGGAAAGGAAAAGAAAAGAGAAAATCTAGCATTAGAAAATTAAGTTCCCTCCCCACCAGAAAGAAAGAAAATTAAGTCCCTGGGAAGGAGAGACAGCATAATTATTATGCAAAAGAACTTTCAAGGGGCCAGGCAGTGGCACACCATCTCATGCTCATCCATTAACAAATACATACATGCATATATACATATATGCATGAATGCATATGTATTAGTCATTTGTCCATATCAATTTGAAACTTTCTGAGAAGAATTTGAATCCTAGATTGGCTTTCCCTCTATGTATCAGATTCTAGAACTTTGAAACATCATTTCAGGTGTTCTGTATACACTTATACAGTTTGTGTAATGCACAAAACTGTGTGGTTCAGGAGAAAACTGATTCTTGCCAAAATATCTGCCCCTTCACTGTTTTCTTTATCCCAGGAAGTTGCTTTTCCTTAACTTTCACAAAAACATTGTATACATTGACTCAGATCCCTCAACATTTGCACAGCCAATGTACCCTTCAGAGTTATAAAGTAATTAAGCATATTTAAATATTATCCAGGATACTAGTAAGTTTAAATATGAATTATTGAATTAAAATAAAGTCATGCATTACACTCCATAGATACACATGCAATATGTGACTTTCTGATTCAAGGATAAGGCGTATCCTCTATAAACCCAGAGCTTTCAGAGTGCAGCACAGTTCAAAAACAAATATGGTAAGTAATGTTAAAACCATAAGGCTGACTCTGCAATCATCTCTGTATGTATTCTTTTTAAAAAAATTTATTGTGGAGGGGCTCTTTCTTTTATCTCCAGTGCCCCCAAGTTTATTAAACATGCAAAAACTTAAAAATAAATTAAATGGTTGGAACTAGACCAATGACTTCTTCTTCTGGCATTTGCCCTTCTTCCGTAGCCAGTCAACAGCGTCAGGTTGAGCCTGATGTAAAGTTTCGAGACCTCCTTTGAATCTGGAGAGGTGGCAGTGGTTGACTATGTGGGTCATAGTCTGTCTGTAGCTGCAGGGGCAGTTCAGGTCGTCTCTGGCTCCCCAACGATGGAGCATAAAGACCAATGACTCTCTAGAAACAAGAGGTGATCTTTTTTCTTTGATCTCAAACTCACACAAGAATAGCTATTCCACTTCCATCTGTTTTGCATAATTCAGTTCCAGATAAAACCTTATTTGAATAGTATTCCTAAAGTGAAAATTAAATAATTAGATTGTTTCTACTGCTTTCTGGTAGTAGCCACGTAGAGTTAATGAAACTATTAGAGTAGTTCCTTTACTTCGGAACCATTTCTCATATTCTTCATAACTTCAATATGTAAACACATACATATATATTCAAATATGTGCATGCTTACATATCCCATGATGTAAGAACAATAGAAATAGTTCAGAACTTTCGACTTCCTAATAATAACACTAAGGTAACAAGTGTGAAAGAAATTAATAAAAGCAATGTGATAATTAATAGAAAATCTCCTCCCATTTGATGAGGACATCTTAAGTTTGAGCTTGACAGACCTAGATTTACATTCCAGCTCTGTCATTTACTAGCTTGAGTAACTAAGCCTCTATTTCATCATCTGTAAACTAGGGTTTTTAAAAGGATTAAGAAATGTGGAAAAACAGCACAGTGCTGAGTATACAGTAAGCACTCTGTGGAAGTAGAGTCTATTCTTCACTCTACATATTTATTTCTCAGTGGAAACAGAGAATGCAAAAAGGTACAGCCTGCAGTCCTATATAAAAGTCCTTCAAGTTATGGTAAGATTATTTTAAAATACTTGTAGAACCGTTCATGAATGTTTACATAAACATGACTGATATAGACTCGGTAGTGGGCTAAAGATGTATATAACCTGACCCACAAGATGTCTGTCTACCTTTTTTGAGTTGCATCCTACAGGAATAAAGAACGAATCATTGTTTTATATACCTCATGAAAGGATGAGGACTGTAACAAGAAATTCACTGGGCATTATGAGATCAGATGAGGGGCAGTTGGGATCGAATAGAATAAGGTAATTATTTGAAGAGATAAGAACAATCTTTGAATTGTCTTAAGGATAAAATGGGAGTCAGGCAGCTGAGATATGAAGTTTTGAAAGCAAAAGGACATCTTACCCAGAGGTGGTTATGGCATTTGATCTGGCTGAGATTTGGTAGAAGAAGGTGAAAATACAGTACAAAACTAAGCTGCAGAGGTGATTGTGATGGGTCTATATAGCATATGTAGGGTTAAAACACCATCTTCGGATCTCAGACCTATAAGCAAATTTCAGTTGAGGTGGGGGAGGGGAAAGGAGTGTCTTAAAACCTACAATTCATATTTTTTTTAAAATTAGAAGGAGGGCCGGGGCTGGCTCACCTGGTTAAACACTCATATTAGAGTATGCAAGAACTCAACTTTGAGCCCCTGATCCTCACCTGCAGGGGGAAAGCTTCACAAGTGGTGAAGCAGGGCTGCAGGTGTCTCTCTGACTCTCTCCCCCTCTCCCTCTCCTTCTTCTCCCAATTTTTCTGTGTCTGTATCCAATAATAAATAAAAAATAAAATATTTTAAGAATAAATAGAATTAAAAATTGGAAGGATGTTAAATGGTTGACAGGAAAGAAGCAAAAAATCTTTTATTTGAGCTATTTTCTCATATCTCATAAATGAATCTTATGCAAGTTTCTAGGCTCTACTTCAGAATTTGTATAGAATCTGGCTTCTCACCATTTTTATTGCTATCACTCCTATGCAAGATATCATCATCTCTCACCTTGGTGACTGAATAGCATTGTAAGTGGTCTTTTGCTCTATGCCAAGGCCACTAATATTCCAATTAATACCCTGGCAGTGTCCAGAAGGACCCTATAAAAGAAATTGATTTAATTGCTCCAAACACTGAAAGATGTCTATATCACTCAGAATAAAGACTAAATCTCTTATATGCAAAACTTTAAGATATCTGCCACCATCCACTGACTCTTACTATATCATACCCAACTTTCTCATCCCACTCCAGTTTCCCTGTTGCTATGCCTCAAATTTGCCACATGAGTCCTTAGTTTGGAGGCCTTCAATCTGCTAGCCCCTCTGCCTAGATCATTTTCCTCCTGATATCTTTATGCCTTACCCACTCACCTGCTTCATATTCGTATTTAAATGCCACCCTCTCAACAAGGTCTTTCCTGGCCTGAACCTTCAGCACTCCATATCTAAGAAGTTTCCTTTACTCACCTTCCTCATTTCTGTCTCTCCTACCATTATGACTGATAATGACTAGTCTGGTTTTGTTCATTGTACCTAGCATCTAGATTATTTTGTTCATACCTAGCATCTAGATTATTGCCCAAGATTACTAGTTAGTTAATGGGAAGAAGGAAGAAAGTTAAATAGAATTTTAAATAATGCAAGTAAATTGATAACAGTCATCATTAAGATGAAATAATAGGGCAGGGATAGAGAGCATAATGGTTATGCAAAGAGGCTTTCATGCCTAAAGCTCTAAAGTCCCAGGTTCATTCCCCTGCACCACCATAAACTAGAGCTGAACAGTACTCTGATGAGAAAGATAGAAAGAAAGGAAGAAAGAAAAGAAAGAAAGAAAGAAAGAAAGAAAGAAAGAAAAAAAGAAAGAAAGGAAGAAAGAAAGAGAAAAAAGAAAGAAAGAAAGAAAGGAAGGAAGGAAGGAAGGAAGGAAGGAAGGAAGGAAGGAAGGAAGGAAGGAAGGAAAAGAAAGGAAGGAAGGAAGGCAAAAGTAAATAATGGGGCGGCCAGTTGGTAGTGCTCCTGGTTGAGCACACATGTCACAATGCACAAGGACCTGGGTTTGAGCTCCTTGTTCCCACCTGCGTGGGGGCAGCTTTGCTAGTGGTGAAGCAGTGTTGCAGATGTCTGTCTCTTTTTGTCTCTATCACCCCTTCCCCCTCAATTTCTGGCTGCTTTCTATCCAATAAATAAATAAAGATAATAAAGAACCTAAATCATAAAGGGAACACAGAGAAGCATTTGAATGTTAATGTAAGCAGTTTAGTTACCTCTAAAGTGTAAGAAATGACCACAAGAGAGCAAGGTACAACTGATTTCTGCATTTAACTTCTAAGGCATCAAGATGTAATGACAGTTACCAATATTTGAAATAGTGGGCATGATGGCAAAGAAAAATAAATCAATTAAAAATATTAACTGAGGGAGTCGGGCTGTAGCGCAGCGGGTTAAGCGCAGGTGGCGCAAAGCACAAGGACCGGCATAAGGATCCCGGTTCGAACCCGGCTCCCCACCTGCAGGGGAGTCGCTTCACAGGCGGTGAAGCAGGTCTGCAGGTGTCTATCTTTCTCTCCTCCTCTCTGTCTTCCCCTCCTCTCTCCATTTCTCTCTGTCCTATACAACAACGACAACAACAATAATAACTACAACAATAAAACAACAAGGGCAACAAAAGGGAATAAATAAAATAAATATTAAATTTTTTTTTAAATTAACTGAATTGCTGTGTATAGAGGGGCTAGAAAGGCTAATGTGGAGGTCATCTGGGAAGTAAGATTGCCTTGCTAACAATCATACCATAGAGTAGTATCATTAAGGAAGAATGCACATTGAAAGGGGACTAATATTGAATAAATCTGTTACTATTTTTGTTTAAATTTATTTATTGGAGAATTAATGTTTTACATTCTACAGTAAATACAATAGTTTGTACATGCACAACATTTCCCAGTTTCCTATATAACAATACAAATCCTACTAGGTCCTCTGTCATCCTTTTTGGACCTGTATTCTCCCCTGAATCTGTTACTATTATACCTGAAATGTTATCTAAATGGACACAAGAGTACCTGCAAGTCCTGTTTAGAATCATGTGTATGTGGATTGGCATTACTCTGTCCGTTTTCCCCCATTATTGTGGAAAGTGGAAAGATTGCCAAATAGCTCTATTAACCCAGAGATGTAATTATGTGTCAATGGTAGAGATTAAGAATTAGTATTCCAAAATAAATCTATATTTGTAATGTGTGATTTCAAATTAAAGTTAAATTAACTATTATTTTATTGCATGCTTACCATGGGTAAAACAAAGTTTTATATAGATCAGATAAGCACTCATCAAATGTCACCTTCACTTCTCTCACGTGGGATCAGGAGAGACAAGAGTCCTAAAGTTTTCCTTCCCTCTTTGGTTCAGCCCAATCTGTGCCTAGTCTCTATGAGCAGTCTTCTCTGAACTTCAGTTTCCCTATCTTCAGAACAGATGCCATACTTTACAATAATAGTGTAAAAATAAATAATATACACACAGAATACCTGACGCTAGGACTTTCAGAATCAAAGTACAGAATTTTTTTTCCAACAGCTATGTAATTTTTACCTGTCAATGAAAAGGAGGAGAAACTGATTAAACATGTCACAAATGAATACTGGATTTGCTCTTTAAGTGTAATCACTAAAACCTCAATGATTGGCATCCCATTGTGTATATTTTCTTGCATAGATTTCCACTGAATTATGAATCAAAATGTAAACATTATTTACAAACATATTTTCTCTAATAGTTTACAGGGGAAATGTTGCTCACAGTTTAGTTTGTATTGGCATAGTTCTATAACCAACTGCTTACAGCACGACGAGTTGCATTATTAACAACAGAACAGTATTTCTTCAGCAGTTTCTTGGGTGGAACAATCTGCTCTTATGCAATTAATCATGGCTTGTGAGATTAAGATAATTTGGGCTCCGCACCCTTTGCTTATTGAGTCATGTGTCTCATAGTACTTTTCAGTCACTTGGGTTTAAGATGTTTTCAATGAACTGAAAGCAAAGTTGGCTGTAAACTCAACCTGAGGAGACTTATCCAAGCTAAACATAAAAGCTAACTCTAGCTTTCTTGCTTTTTTTTTTTTTTTTTGAGGCTTGGCCTTCTAGACGTAATCCTCTTTTTAAATACTTCTTACAACACACTTATAAATCTTGACAAATCAGTATATCTCTGGAAAAACAGGCAATCTCTAGTTATTGAGAAGAGGATCTATCAGTATAAAACTTAATTCAGCTTTTGAATTTTTCCTTGCCTCAAACTCTGCCTCTTTTTGGTTCTCCTAAGTTGTCACAAACATTCACAGAACTCAAAATGCTTAGCACTTTGTGTAATAGCATGTTCTGTAGGTAACAGATGAACACAATGAGCATCTACAAGACAACAAAAACCATTATTTCTATACAAAATGTAATACACTAGTATTTCCGAGTATTGGATTTGACCAGTGTCACTGAAAGTTAGTGAAAAGCTAGTTTTCACTAGCTAGCATAGCAAAATAAAGAAATAACAACAGTGTAGAAGATTCCATAAAACTGAAGTTAAATTATGTATCACTCTTAAGATTATGTCCATCTTGCCTCAAGTATTTAAGTGGCATTTTATTAAATTATAATGTTGCATCATGGTCATTTTTTAAAAAAAATTAATGTTTTTGTCTATTAAACAAAGTTGAAAGTTAGTGAGTCTGCCTTCAGTAATCACCTTAAAATGTTACTTTAATCAATCATTTTCTTTTTTTTTTGTACATAAACACCATTCCCACCACCAAAAGACTGTGTCCCATCCCAACCACCACCACCCCGTCCCCCACCCCCCCACTGAGCCGGGAAGCCCAATGGCCCAATCAGTAATTTTCTTTTTAGATTTTTATTAGTGATTTAATATTGATTTATGAATTATAAAATAATGGCGATATAATTCCACACTATTTCCACCACCAGAGTTCTGTATCCCCATTCCTTCTATTGGAAACTGCAGTAGTTCTCCCAAGGTCACAGATGTGGGTTGAGAAATTATTTCTACAACTATTTGTATTTATATATATATGCCCATTTTTTTCTATGATACCACCTTTTCTTTCTTCTAAGTTATACCTACACCTATTATTACTTAAGAATGTCCTTTTTTTTTTTTTTTTTGCCTCTTCTCTCTACAGGCCTTGATGGAACTGGACTTCAGAACTCTCTGGCTACCTTCCCCTAACATTTCTCTCACTTTAGAATTATGGGCCAAAATTCTTTATGGGGTTCAGAAGGTAGGAGTTCTGGCTTCTGTAATTGCTTTTCCACTAGACATGGACATTGGCAGACTGATCCATATCCCGAGCCTGTTTCTATCCTTCTGTAGTGATGTTAGTCTCTGGAGAGGTGAGGTTCCAAGACAGACTGGTGAGATCATCTACCCAGGGAAGTCAGGATGACATCATAACGGCATCTGCAACTTAGTGGCTGAAAGGCAGCAAGATCAAGTACCAGACAAAATGTTCAATAAACAGGAACATAAAAGTAGGAGTAGAGAAGATGAGAATAAGGACTTAGCATAGAAAGAAGCTAGTAAGTCTATTTTAAGTATGTTGCTAGGGGTCCATGACTTTAATAATGTCTGATTGAGCTTAATAGCTACCATGGAGGCAAACTAAAAGTATTGTCTGGGAAGATGGTGTCAAAGCTGAGAATACAATTCTGAAGCTGTGTAGCTCTCAAACTTGAAGAAAACATATAATCAACTATTTACCCCATCTATCTGACCCAGGGTCCACATATATTTATGTTTAGCACAGGAACCTATGTAACCTCTGAGTCCCTGTCAGTTTGAGCTCACAGTCCATGGTTACAGTTGAGAACATTCTAGGCTGCACTCATTTCAGGATCAGTCTTCTTCAATTGGCAGAGTAAGATGATCTAGTCCTCCTTCAGAGAGTGGGGAAATCTCTACCACTGCTAGTTCATAGTGAGGGGGCAGTCCTAAAGAAGCCCATAAAAGGGCTTATGATTACATTCCAGATGACAGTGACCAGTGAAGGTGTAGAGAGGGATTTATTAGAAATGTAGGTCTACCACCAATGATTCCCTGACTAGGACCCAGGTGATGGGGTTTCCTGACCTTGACCTCACTGATGTGTCCTGGAACCCCACCTCCCCAGAATCCTACCCCACTATGGAAAGATTGCCACAGGCTGGGGTATGGATCAACTTGTCAATGTCCATATGCAGTGGAGGAACAATTACAGAAGCCAGACCTTCCACCTTCTGTTCCCCATAAAGACCTTTGATCTATACTCCCAAAGGGATAAAGAATAGGGGACCTTCCATGGAGGGGATAGGATATGGAACTCTGGTGGTGGGAATTGTACCCCTCATATACCACAGTCTTGTCAATCATTAAATCACTAATTTAAAAAATGAAGAACCATTAAAGAAAGTGTTGCTGTCTCGGTTTAGGTTCACTTTGAGGACTATATTCTGATCATTCCTTATAAATAGTATCTTGGAGACAACAGGCTTAGGGATGCAGAAGAAAATCGGCCTTGAAACAATACCTTCTCTCACTGACAAAGTGACTTTTCCTCTTCTTCTTTTAAGGCCAGCACGGGTGTCCTCGACCTCTAGGTCCCTGAATTCCTATGTAGTAGTCTTCATTGTTGTTGCTGTGGTGGTGATTCTGGCAGTAACCATAGCTCTACTTGTGCACTTTTTAGCTTTTGGTAAGTACCAGTAAGTAAAAATACCCCTTTGTTAGAGTATAGAACTATACTTTCAGGTTAACTGTATAGCATTCTCTCTTTTATTATTTCATTCACTTCTTTTTTTAAGTAGATGTTATTTTTATTGAGTAATGTAATTAGAACCAAATTATTGGTGCCTCGTTAATATGGAAATTATTTTGGTATCCCTACTTCTTTTGTATATATGATGACAATGACCTTCTAGGAATGTATCTTTTTTTAAATTTTTATTGATAAAATAGAACTATTGACAAGACTATCGGATAAGAGGGGTACAATTCCACACAATTCCCACCACCAGAACTATGGAGTCCAATCCCATCCCTATTCCTATAAAGATAGATTTCCCTGTTCTTCCCTCTTGAAACATGGATCTAGGATCATTATAGGGTGCAGAAGGTGGAAGGTCTGGCTTCTGCAACTGCTTCCCCACTAAACATGGTTTGTTAGTGACTAAGTTGATGATCTGCCTTATGAAAACAGTCTTAGGAGCATAACAGTTATGATAGGAGATGTTTTTTTATATTTACTTATTTATTTTCCCTTTTGTGACCATTGTTTTTTTAGTGTTGTTGTAGTTATTATTGTTGTTGTTATTGATGTCATTGTTGTATAGGACAGAGAGAAATGGAGGGAGGAAGAGAACACAGAGATGGAGAGAGAAAGATAGACACCTGCAGACCTGCTTTACCACCTATGAAGCGACTCCCCTGCAGGTGGGGAACCGGGGACTCGAACCGGGTTCCTTAGACTGGTCCTTGTGCTTCGAGTCACATGCACTTAACCCACTGCGCTACCACCCGACTCCCAATAGGAGATAAATTTGCAGTTAAGAAATGGCAAAGGGGAAAAAAATGTCAAAGGGACTGGGAGAGATAGAATAATGTTTATGCAAAGAGATTTTAATGCCTGAGGCTCCAAAGTCCCAAATTCAATCTCCCACAACACCAAAAGCCAGAGTTGAGCAGTGCTCTGGTTAAAAAAGAAAAAAAAATTAGGAGGAGTCAGGTGGTGACACACCAGGTTGAGTTCATATACTACAATGAGCTAGGAACCAAACTGAACATCCAATCTCCACCTACAGAGGGGAAGCTTCACTAATTGTGAATCAGCGCTACTGATGTCTCTCTTTTTCTCCATCTTTCTCCTCTTAATTTCTCTCTGTCCTCTCAAATATATATCTCAAATATATATGGCTGTCAATGCTGGATTTAAAAAAAAGACATGGGAAGAGTTTTTAAAAAAGCTTTTCTTTCTAACAAATTGTGGCAGCAGGGAAGTGACTAGTAGCAGAGAGTAAATATGTGATGACCTGGATTTAATCCCCCATAATCTCATATTGCCAAATAGTGTGCTCTTGTCTCCCTCTTCTAAAGTAAATAATCTGGTGGAAAACATATTGTAAAGGTTCTGTCTTATTATTCGTTTCTCTTATTTTCTTCATTGTTTATTATGATGTGCCCAAATTAGATAACATGAACATTAAGCAAGTAATAAAAATACCCTGCTAACTCATAAATAACTGTCCTATTTGAGTGAATATTTTTTCAGGTATTTTAAAAAAAATTTACTATCTTTTGTTTTTTTTATTGGATAGAGACAGCCAGAAATTGAGAGGGAAGGGGAGAAAGAGAGAGAGACAGACAGACAGACAGACAGACAGAGAAACACCTGCAGTGCAGCTCTGCTTCACCACTTACAAAGCTTTCCCCCTGCAGATGGGGACTGAGGGCTCAAACCTGGTCCTTGTGCATTGTAACATGATTGCTCATCCAGGTGTGCCATCACCCATCCATCTTTCAGGTATTTTTATGTAGATAAAATATGGTAAATTTAACTTTATAATGTATATTGTAGTCTCCTTTCTTTACTTAAAAATGTATTTGGGGTTATTTCTATCCCAACTCATGTTTTTATTATCTTTGTTTATTTACTCGATAGAGATAGCCAGAAATCAAGAGGGAAGGAGGTGACAGAGAGCAAGAGACACAGTGGGACACCTGCAGCCCTCTTCACCACTTGGAAAGCTTTCCCTCTGCAGGTGGGGCCTGGGGGCTCAAACCCAGGTCCTTGAACGTTGTAATATGTGCACTCAACCAGGTGCGCCACCACCCAGCCCTCCCCCACTATAATTAAAAAAAATTTTTTTTTGTTATTGGGGAATTAATGTTTTACACTCAACAGTAAGTACAATAGTTTGTACATGCATAACATTCCCCAGTTTCCCATATAACAATACAACCCCCACTAGGTCCTCTGAATCCTTCTTGGACCTGTCTTCTCCCCACCCATCCACTCCAGAGTCTTTTGCTTTGGTGCGATACGCCAATTCCATTTCAGGTTCTACTTGTGTTTTCTTTTCCGATCTTGTTTTTCAACTTCTGCCTGAGAGTGAGATCATCCCATATTCATCCTTCCATTTTTGACTTATTTCACTCAACATGGTTTTTTATTTTAAACTGTCTTTTGTGGGTATGTGTGAGTTTAGATGGACACAGATAACATTATTTATTGTATGTCCTTGTAAATTGGCAAAAACAATTATACAAAGTTGAAAAACTTCCAAACAACCTTCATGTTTGAGATTCTGAGGTCCCAGATTTAACCACCAGCAGCACCATAAGCCAGAACTGATCAGTGCTCTGGTAAAATTAAATAAATAAATATCTTCCCATAACAATCTGGAAAGTGGTGTAGTGGATAAAGCATTGGCATACTCAAGCATGAGATGCAAATTCAGTCCCTAACATTGTATGTACCAGAATGATGCTCTGGTTTTCTCTCCTTCTCTCTCTCTCTCTCTCCTTCCCTCTCTCTTTCTTATAAATAAATAAACAAATCTTTAGGAAGAAAAAAGAAAGAAAGAAGGAAAAAAAAGAAAGAGTTGAAACATGAAAAAAAGGAGCTGTCTCTGAGACTGTGTGAGAACTGATGGGGGGTAGGTTTACAGAATGTTGGTGGTGAGTACAGTGTAAAACTATATCCAATATTCTTATAATCTTGCACACTGTTATTAAATCACTAATAAAATTATACTGAATGACAAAATAAAACTTGTACATTGTACAATACTGATACAATGCATTTATAAATATTAGTAAAATTAGTAGCTAGTAATAATCTTTCAGCCAATCAAATTATAAAGTTGTAGCCAAATTTTGTCTTTGACTATATCTGCCATCAAATCATCTGGGGTGGTTATCTCTAAGGTGACTTATAGATGTAGGAAAAAAGAAATACCAAGTTTCAGATTAAATTTTCACTCAGAATACAAATGTCATACAGAAGCACAAAGGGTAAAAAGTCCTCTTCAGACCATAGAGCAGAATCCACAATGACCTAAGAAAGATTTCTGCTTTCTCTACAAAGAATTACTCTTCTCCCAAGTTCTTCATCTCCTGATTGAGGTATTTCTCTGCTGCTATTATAGAATATGACTAATCAAAAGAAAGCAGGAGTTATTCTTGACAGATTACACTAGGTTATATCTGTGTTTATAATCTTTCCAAGATACATATAGTTGTGTGTTGCAAATGTTTATTCCCTTCCATCCATTGAATATATGCTCTACAGCTCCTCCTTCTTTCCTTCTTTTTTTTTATAGTACTGGGGCCTTGTATATCTGAGATTTGATCTTTTCAGGCCACTTTTTGATTCAAATATATATAGAGAAAGAGAGATGCCACAGAACAAACATGCCTTGGGGCTGGGTGGTGGCACACCTGGTTGAGTGCACATGTTACAGTGTGCAAGGACCCAGGTTCAAGCCCCTGGGGAAGCTTTGAGAGTGGTAAAGCAGAGCTGCAGGTGTCTCTCTTTCTCTTTCCTTCTCTATGTCTCCTTACCCTCTCAATTTCTGACTGTCTCTGTCCAATAAATAAAGATAATAAATTTTTTTTAAAAAGAACAAAGATGGGGGTCGGGCGGTGGCGCAGTGGGTTAAGCGCATGTGGCGCAAAGCGCAGGGACCGGCTTAAGGATCCCGGTTCGAGCCCCTGGCTCCCCACCTGCAGGGGAGTCGCTTCACGGGCGGTGAAGCAGGTCTGCAGGTGTCTATCTTTCTCTCCCCTTCTCTGTCTTCCCCTCCTCTCTCCATTTCTCTCTGTCCTATCCAACAACGAATTGCGTCAACAAGGGCAATAATAATAACCACAACGAAGCTACAGCAGGGCAACAAAAGGGGGAAAAAAAATGGCCTCCAGGAGCGGTGGATTCATGGTGCAGGCACCGAGCCCAGCAATAACCCTGGAGGAAGAAAAAAAAAATTTAAAAAAAAATTAAAAAAAGAACAAAGATGCCTTCATTTTTCCATGGCACATGTGATGCTAGGGATTAAGCCTGGGTGACACACAACAATGCAGACAGCCCACAGAGTGAGCTAGCTGTCTCCAGCTCCTAGAAGAACTTGTTTTGTGGAAATTGTTACACTGGATAATATTAGAAATCATGCCAGAAGACTTATTTTCTGGTTCATTCCAAAAGTTAATAATAAATTATAAATTCTTTTATAAAAATAACATGTTGGGGGCCAGGCAGTGGCACACCTAGTTAAGTGCACAATTTATAGTACACAAGGACCTGAGTTCAAGCCCCTGGTCCCCATCTGCAAGTGTCTCTCTCTGTCCCTTTTCTCTATCTCCTCTTCCCCTCTCAATTTCTCTCTGTCTCTGTGCAATAATAAATAGATAAATAAATAATAAAATAAAAATAATACTTTAATCAATTTTTAAGACTTCATGAGAAAGAAATCTTACCAACTGCAATAACATGGATGTACAGTGTATATTATATCAAGTATAATTAATTAAATGGAGAATGAAAAGTACCATATTATTTTGCTCATATGTGAGACATAAAGAATCAAGGCAAATGAACAAACTATAAAAAGTACTTATCTGGGGGCTGGGTGGTGGCACACCCAGTTGAATGCATATGTTGCAGTGCATAAGGGTTGGGGTTCAAGCCCCTGGTCCCCACCTATAGGGGGGAAGTTTCATGGGCGGTGGAGAAGTGCTGCAGGTGTCTCTCTTTCTCTCTGCCTCTGTATCTCTACCTTGACTCTCAATTTCTCTGTGTCTTTATCTAATAAACAAATAAAGTATTTTAAGAAAAGAAATTTTTAGCTATAGAGAACAGAATGGTGGTTATTAATGGAGGACATAGTGTTGGTGAGTGAAATAGGTAAAGGGAGTCATTAGTGAAGTGCTGGATGAAAACTAGATGTTAGGTGGTGGTCATGATGTAGTATTTACACATGTTGAATTGTAATGCTGCGCATATTGTTATGAATGATTGTTCCTGTAATAAAATTGATTTTAAAAGCTATTTAGAAACTATAAACACATTGGGCTATTACTTAGTAATATTGAATGATAACATATTATAGACATTCACTAAAATTTCTCAGTGAATAAATCTGCAATTTCAAATCTTCTGAACAATTTTCAATATTGCAAGTAATAAAGCTTCTCTGACTTTCAAGCATCTTTAAAAGCTTCAATCTTTTTGAACAACTGAAAGAGTAATTTTATTGCAGTTACACTTATATAAATTTTCCTGCTGTCTTGAAGGAAAGAAATTTTTAATTTTGTGATATAATGCTCCATAGTGCTGAATTAACTAGAATATTTATGAAGAAGAGACTAATTCTGCTTTTTTTATATACAGATAAAAAATCATACTTTTATCGTGGCAGAATTCAAATCTTAAATGTTAACTATACTGATCAGTTAAATTCGCCAACAACACAGGAATATAGACATTTGAGTGAGAGAATTGAAACTATGGTAAGTTGCTATTTGTCCTTACTCCTTATTCAATTATATAATAAATTTAAGTGACATTGCTTATTTTCCTCTCTTGAATGATAAATAATGTTTTTCTTGGTCTTTTGTAAAAATTAATTTGCTAGTATATTTGTTCTTGCTAACAGTTTCTCAAATCAAGAGTGAAGAGTGATAAGTAAAGGAAAAGTCATGTATTTTATGTGATGATAATTTCTTTTTGTGTGTGATGATAATTTCTTTTTTTTCTAAATTTTTAAAAATATTTACTTAATCCCTTTTGTTGCCCTTGTTGTTTTATTGTTGTAATTATTGTTGTTGCTGATGATGTCTTCATTGTTGGGTAGGACAGAGAGAAATGGACAGAGGAGGGGAAGACACAGAGGGGGAGAGAAAGACAGACACCTGCAGACCTGCTTCACCACTTGTGAAGCAACTCCCCTGCCGGTGGGGAGCTGGGAGCTCCGATCAGGATCCTTCTGTTAGTCCTTGCACTTGGCGCCACCTGCGCTTAACCCACTGTGCTACTGCCCAACTCCCATGATGATCATTTCTACGACTAGAATCCTACTGTTTATGTAAGTTGAGTAGTTAATGTCACTATTCTTGAGATAACTTTCTTTATCCTATTATTTTATCTCCTTGACTTTTTCTTTTTCCAGCACTGCAAATAGGTGTTAGATATGTTTGCAAGTCAGTAATGTCACAATCTGAACAACATCACACCTTGGTTCATTGATAGAAAATGGGCAAGTTTGGGTTTTCACTTAAGAAACAAACCACTAACTGCCCATCAAAAAAACTTACATCAAACTCCTAGCATTCACTCATCATCTAGATCTGGCATACTTCAGAGTCAGAATTCACCACTCTCAGGAATCTTCATTTACTTTTACCTTCTTGAAAAAGTCTTAAGAATATAAATTAATTCTAAAATGAATATTAATATAAAATAGAAAAATGAGTATGGGATGATCCCACTCATAAACAGAAGTTAAGAAAGAACAGAAAAGGAAACGTGAAGTAGAATTTGACTGAGTTTGGAGTATTGCATCAAAGTAAAAGACTAGTTGGAGGGTGAGGGTAGAGTTTCAGCTTCACTATAGGGGTGTGGAGGTGGGGACACAGACCTTTGGTGGTGGGAATGTGGGAATGGTGTTTTCTTATCATAAAAAAATTAAAAAGGGGGCTGGGTGGTGGTGCACCTGGTTGAGCGTATATGTTACAAAGCACATCGTAGCCATCAAAGTTATCATAGCCTGATGGACTAACCATCCTCTTGCCTAACTCATTTTTCCTTAAAGACCAACTCATTGGCTCACAAAGCATGAGAAAACTGATTAGTAATCATAGAAGAGCAGGGGGAGTTTTGGGAGTACCATTTAAATGTTTAGTGAGATTATGATAAAGAGCTGAATTAGAATAATGTGGGGAAATAATTTAGGATAGGAGACAGAGGTATGGTTTATGATGGGGGATATCAGTTTATTGTGTCAGAAGTAGTGATTTCTTGGGACGTGGAGGTGTTATATCTAGCAGAGTGCACATGTAAAAGTAGACAAGGAACTGGGTTCAAGCCCCTGACCTCCATCTGCAAGGTGGAAGCTTCAGGAGTGGTGAAGCTGTACTGCATATCTCTCTCTCTCTCTCCCCTTTGCCTCCTCCATTCCCCTCCCTCTCAATTTCTCACTGTCTCTATCATATATATATATATATATATATATGACATATATATATATATATATCTCCAATCTCTTACCTGTTTTTTTAAATTTATTTATAAAAAGAAAACATTGATTAAACCATAGGATAGGAGTAGGATAAGAGGGGTACAACTCCACATAATTCCCACCACCAGAACTCTGTATGCCATCCCCTCCCCTGATAGCTTTCCTATTCTTTAACCCTCTGGGAGTATGGACTCAAGGCCATTGTGGGATGCAGAAGGTGGAAGGTCTGGCTTCTGTAATTGCTTCCCCACTGAACATGGGTGTTGACAGGTCGATCCATACTCCCAGGCTGTCTCTCTCTTTCCCTAGTGAGAAAGGGCTTTGGGGAATCAGAGATTCAGGGCACATTGGTGATGTCATCTGTCCAGGGAAGTCTGGTTGGCTTCATGCTAGCATCTGGAACCTGGTGGTTGAAAAGAGAGTTAACATACAAAGCCAAATAAATTGTTGACCAATCGTAGACCTAAAGGCTTGAATAATGCAGATGAAGAGTTGGGGGGGGGGAGGTCCTCCATTTTGTAGATAGCTAGCAAGCATATTTTAGTTATATTTCAAAGGGCCTGTGGCTATACTAGTTTTTGTTTTTGTTGTTGTTGTTGTTGTTTTTGCCTGAGCCTGAAATCTGATATGCAGGTGGATCTAAGTTATTGTCTGGGGAGATGATGTCATGGTTGGAAAAGGGACAGAAACCTGGATTCAGAGTAGCTCCCTAATATGGGAAAAGGGTATAAATATTGTTGACTGTAAACCCCATTGATTTGATGTGATCTGGGGTCCATATTCAGCTTAGGAGCCTATGTGACCTCTACATCCCTCTAGATCTGAGCTCATATTCTTTGGTCATGAGTAGGAACATTCCAAGCTGCCCCAATATCAAGACCCATCTTCCTCAGGTATAGCATAGAGTATGTTGTCCATCCTCCCTTCGGAGGATGGAACATTCTCTACCATTGTTGATCCAAGTTGAGGGCAAGGTCCTATGGGGCTCTTACCTGTTTAAAACATATTAAGCATCAATTCTGTCAACTGCTGTGGAGATTCAAAAATGGAGTGAGTGGATCCTTCCCTCATGGAACTTAATATAACATGGGAGATTAAACAAGTTTACAAATACTTACTAATTCTATAGTGATTATGTGATATAAGGCCAAAACAGACTAACTATGGATACATGTGTATATGTACCCAGTCCCATAGGCCCTACCCTATATCTAGGGTCTATAACTTTGCTAGAGTCCATCATTTGAAATGGAACTAGGTATTCCCAAGTGTTAGGAAAGGTCTCACCAGATTACTGGAGTTGGAAGGTCAACATCTCAGACTTGGCATTTCTGAAATTATAATTCAAAGTCAAAAAGCAATGGCATTATAGCATGGCATGGTAGCACTGGTTGCATTTAGTTGAGGTCAGTAGAGGCAGTATAACAAATTGAGGGATCAAGAGAAGAGGCATCAAGAAATACAAAGTCCCAGAGGTTCCAGGGAGAAGTAAGGAGAAGTAAGGATTTTAAGAAGAATGAAGAAGCTTATTTGCAGTACTAGAGTTTAAGAAGGCAATAGATCATTATTATTATAACCAGCTTACTTGGGAGTTTGGTTAACTTTGAAATCCCATGGTTAGTATTTACCATACTATACTTGACCTCACCATTATTTATGTCATTTAATGTTATCTACTAATAACTATGTCTTAGATACTGATAGGACCATGAGAAATAAACTTATATCTAACCTGGAAAATCAGAGATGGTTTCCTATGAAGATAACTTTTCAGGTCAGTTTTAAGAATAGGAATGATATACACACTAACCAAAGCATGAGGGAAGGTACTGAGAAGAGACAGTGCTTAGATAACAAGTTTGGACTTTATTTTGTAGGTAAAAGTCTCAAACTGGAGGTAACATGATAGAAATAAGTTTCGGGAGTCAGGCGGTAGCACAGTGGGTTAAGCGCACTTGGCACAAAGTGCAAAGACCAGCAGGATTCTGGTTCGAGCCCCCGGTTCCCTATTTGCAGGGAAGTTACTTCACAGGCGGTGAAGTCTGCTGGTGTCTGTCTTTCTCTCCCCCTTTCTGTCTTCCCCTCCTCTCTCCATTTCTCTCTGTCCTATCCAACAACGATGATATCAATAACAATAATAATAACTACAACAACAATGAAAAACAAGGGCAACAAAAGGGAAAGTAAATAAATAAATAAATATAAAAAATTTAAAAAGAAATAAGTTTCAATCAGTTTCTGTTCAAAAATATGTTAGATTATAAAAGGAAGAGCCAACACACAGTAAAATTAAAGACTAATTCAGAGACAGAGACATGGCATAAAATATAGCATATGTTCAACAATGTGAAAAGTATAAACAGAATCTCAAGTAGGGGCAGTGGCTAGAGATTTGAATTTCTAAGTATGAGCTCTCCAGTTTGATACCTGGCATCACACATACCAGAATGATGCTTTGGTTCTCTCCCTCCCTCCTTCTCTCCCTCAAGGTAAGAAATAAATCAATCTCTAAAATAAACTAAATAAATAATAAAAGTATAAGCATATAGAGAGTAAGAGGAAGATGGAGGGAGAGAGAGGGGTAGGGAAAGAGAAAGAGAAACCACAGCACAGAAGCTTCCTTCAATATGTTGGGGACCAGGCTCGGAACTGGCTCATGCACATGGCAAAGCAGCACAGTATCCAAGTCAGCTATTTCAGTGGCCTGATCACTTTTATTCTGATATACAATAGAAATAACTGAAAACTCAAGTTTCTATGTCTCATCAATAAGTTCCATGTTTCAAGTTTGGCATGAATGAGGAAAAAGGAAGAAATATAATTACAAATGTTGGTTTTTTTTTTTCCACCTTTCTTTCCACAGCTTAGTAAAACATTCAAAGAATCAGATTTAAGAAATCAATTCGTCAGAGCTCATGTTGTCAGACTGAGGTGAGTGGAAATATACATAATTTAAAACATATATGCAATATGGCTCGTTTGACTTTTGCTCACAGGATGGATAATGAATGAGACATTCATATCGTTTGGAGAAAATTAAGAAAATGATCTCACAGGTAACTTCAAAAGTAGCACTTAACATGAAAAAAGTAAAAACAAAGCATACCACATATCATCTATCACCAAATAATATAACTAAACATATTACTTCAATTCTTGATGGGAAAAGGAGATGTGGAGAGAGAGTTGTGTCAGAGGTACAGCAGTAGTGCTGTCTCACAGTTTAGCTTCATTACCTACTACTAACAACATAGTTTTGCAAACAGTGACATCCTGGAGTTGTGCAATTTGGTGGTACTGTGCATACTTACACATAGCCAGAATACTATAACCAATGGCAAGGTAGTTGCACCACACTTAGAGTGCACATATTACAGTGCTCAAGGACCTGGGTTCAAAGGCCCCCTATCCCCACCTGCAAGGAGTGCAGCTGATGTCACCCTTTCTCTCTCCTTCTGTATATCCCTCATTCTCCTCAATTCTACTTCTTAGATAGCTTTCTGACCCTTAACTTTTCTTCAAACATCTTGCCTTCAACCATATTTTTCCTAAACTACAATCTCCCCATAACCTCTATTCCTTACATCTTGCTCCACCACACATGGTACAGTGTAGTCAGAATAGGGAAGTTTCCAGTGGAGGGGATGGGACACAGAACTCTGGTGGTGAGAACTGTATGGAATTATATGCCGATTTGTCGGGGTCTCTGGAGGGGTGATCTCCAGGGGAAAGGTAACGGACTGGTTCTTTCTCACTCACGACAGGGGTGACACGAAGTAAAAGACACCAGGGAGCTCTCCAGCGTGCTCATGAGTTAAATAGAAAAACAAACGAAGGGAATTATTACTGAAATATGTCAGAAATTACAGGTTTCTTAACAGTCAGCATGCTCCTAAGGTAGGGGGCTGGTATGACAGGAATTGATGAGATACAAGACAGTTATTCTCCATGACATAAGCAACTTAATTATCCAAAGGTATTTGAGAGAAGCATAGGGGTTAAACCCATAGGGTGAGACAGAGAGAAGATGGATATCAAAAGGCCATATAGTTTGGAATTTCTCTTGTCTGTTTTCTGAGGTGTGTGATGAAGTGTGTGATAAGATGTGTTCTTCTGTGATCAGAAGGTGACTTTGAATAAGTGAATCTGCAGCCATGTAGTCTGCAGTTAATGGAGGGAAGTATTGAGGTTTCTGTGGGCCTGAGAGTCAAGAAAGAAAGAACCAAGTCTGAGTCCCCCCCCCCTTATGCTCACCTTGGTTGAGAGAGACTTACTAAGAGGTTATCTTCTCAGACCTCCATCCAAGGACGGGGGTGGTTCTCCCTAAGCTCTATCAGGCTTACACATAGTCCCAGCACCTATTATCTTACAATCTTATTAATCGGTATTAAATCACTGATAAAAATTGTAAAAAAAAATGTTTTTTAATTTTGTAGGTAGGGTGAGTTACTTTCTGCTTGTCTCTTTGTCTCTAAAATGTGGGGAAAAAAGTCGATCTGGAGTGGTAAAGACCCAGAAACAGCAAAAAAAAAAAAAATAATAAATCAGCTATTTGGATAGCCCAAGTAGTTAATGGCAGAGCTGGTGTTTTTAAACTTCATCATTCTGACTTCAAACTCAGCTATACTGATTGCTGAGGTACAGAGTAATGTATGCTGGGGTGAAATTAATGAGATATAGTGATAGATTTCTACATACACAAACATTGTCATATGAATCTGTTTAGAATTTAAATTGCTTGAGTAAATTCTTAAGTGCTTAATTAAGAAAATTGTGTATACAGAACAGCAGAAATTTTTCATAATGATTGAATCTTTAAAATATCTTTATGCTTTTCAGGCCTGGTGATAATGGCGTGGTAGCAGATATTGTTATGAAATTTAAATTCACTAGAAATAACTATGGAACATCAATAAAGAACAGAATTGAATCTGTTTTACAGCAACTGCTGAGTAATTCTGGAAACTTGGAAGTAAATCCTTTACCTGACATAACATGTAAGTATCATTTTAAAATGCCATTTCATCTATCTCTCAAATTAACCAGTTGTAATTCACATTTCTAATTTTATGAAAGAATGACTTCTCTTCCACTGATATTTCACTTTGATGTTAATGGCTAGTTATATATATAGACTTCAAATATGAAGTATCTTAAACTTTCAAAAAAAACATTAAGAAAAATAAATTAGTGGGGGCCAGGTGGTTGCACATCTTGTTCAGCATACATATTACAATGCACATGGACCTGGTTTCAAGCCCTCAGTCTCTACCTGCAAAGGGGAAGCTTTACAAGTGGTAAAGCAGAGCTGCAGGTCTCTCACTGTCTCAATCTATCTATCTATCTGTCTATCTTCCCCTTCCTTTCAATTTCTGGCTATCTCTACTCAATAAATAAAGGTAATAAAAAATAATACATATGTATATGTACATATATGTGTGTCTGTATGTGTGTGTGTGTGTGTGTGTGTGTGTGTGTAAATGAAATGACAAAAAGCATGAACTAAAGTAGTGAACAAGGGATGAAGTGGATAGTTACTTTCAAGATAGTCATGAGCAAAAAGGTATAAACTCTGGAAACTATTAAGATGTGGAAATAACACAAAAGGTCAAGTTAAGAACCATTTCAGATTTCTCATTACTAATGAAAGTGGTGTCATCCTGAAAGAGAAAATGCAAGTGGTAAAGTCAGTATAAAGCTTGGTCATTTTGACTTGAGATGTCAGTAGGTCATGCAGAACAAACTATCCTATAAGCAAACCTTTGGAATTGACAGACCATCACTGACATCATCCTTTTCTTTCTGCCCTTGCCTCCTAATTCCCCACATGTAGCACTTTTATTCTAGTTTTTATTCTAGTTCTGCTAACTTTATTGTTCCACAAATGTCTTAGAACTTCATGCATTTGTACAGGATATAGTTTCCACCTGGGTTGTCTTTACACCTCTTATCTTCCTGAAAGAAAAATGCTCTCAAAATGCAGCTCAAAGGTTATTCTTAATGAGATGGCTTCTGTAAATCTCCCATAATTAGGCACTCTCCTTTCAGCTTTGATTCCTTGACTAGTTTCTGTCAATTATGTGCAAGCAGACTCCATGTTTTGCTCACAGCTACATCTATATGTACATATACACATTCAAATAAATGAAAGTTTAATTTCTAATAATGGTTGTCACCTTGAATCTCAAGATTTACGTTTTCTTTAAATAGATACTAAAGAGCAGAGATATCTATTAAATATATTTTACCTATCATTGAATTTTTTATAGGGATTTGAAATGCAAAATTTAGCCTATATAATTTTGTATGGAAGACTATAAATACAATATGTAACCTATGACTCTGGAGTCTAGTAATCTGGTTTTTAAGACTGCTCTAAGTGATTAAACTGTAGGTGTCTGAGTATTATGCTTTAAAGAATTAAGAACTGGTTTATCACTTATTTTATTATATTAATGTTACTCTTGTTCTTTTTTTATACCAGCACTTACTCCTGAGGCTACAGCAGATATTTTCTCTCAAGGTAAGTTTTTTATCGTTGTTTCATATATATTATGGAGGGTTAGTGCTTTACAGTAAATACATTTGTGATACATCTGGAAAATTCCCCAATTTTCTGCAAAACACTCTCAGTCCCAACCTTGGTCCTCCTTTACCATCATGCACCAGGACCTGAAAGCACCCACTCCCCCCATGTGTCCTCTATTTTGGTGCAATACACCAAATGTGGTCTAAACTTTACTTTGTGTTCCCCTTTCTGTTTTTATTTCTCAACTTCTGTCCATGAGTGAGATCACCCCAGTATTTATTTTGTTTGGTTCATTTACATAGCACAATACACTCTAGGTTTATTACATGATTCCCTTTTTTCACAAATGTGAACAACATTCTGGGCTAGATGTATATGTATGTTGTGTTAGGCCGTGTTGCATTATATGTACCACACTTCCTTTTTGTTTTCTTTCTTTCTTTCTTTAAGACAGAGAAGCAGAAGGAGGGGCAGGTGCAGTAAAAGAGGCCACAGTAATGAAGCTTCATTCAGTGGGGTATGGGCTGGGCTCAAACCTGAGTGGCAAGCATAGCAAAAGTAGTGCACTATTCAAGTGAGCTCTTTCGCTAGCCTTATGCCTTTTTTTTTTCCCCAGAGCTCTGCTCGGTTGTGGTTTATGGTGGTGCTGAGGACAAAGCTTGAGACCTTTGGAGCCTCAGGCATGAAAGCATTTTGCATATCCATTGTGCAGTCTCCCAATCCAATGCCACATTTCTTAATCATTCACAACAAACACTTAGGTTGTTTCCACATAAAGTCAACATTTCTGTTATATTGCCAGTAGATTTCCATTCAGTAGATTCACAGATCACACTTTGAGTACCAAGAATAAAAGAAGATGGAAATTTCCTCCTTACTGAGCTAGTGAACCCAACATTAACCTGTCTTAATGCCCAGTCATGAAGAATTCCAGACCACTGAAAAGCTGCTTCAGAGTTTACATGTCAACTAAGTTCAGAAATGTTCTCCAAAGTGTAGTTTGTAGACAAATCACAGATTTATTCAGAAGTATAGCATAATTATCATGCTATTAGAAAAACTAGAATGCCCAAGGGTAAATACATGGAAGAAAAATATATCCTTGGAGCTTGAAGAAGTCATGTTAAGTGAGATAAGCCAGAAACAAAAAGATGAATATGGGATGATCTTACTCATAGACAGAAGTTGAAAAACAAAAAGGGAAAACACTAAGCAGACCTTGGACTGGAGTTAGTATATTGCACTTAAGTAAGTAAAGATCCTGGAACATGACGGCAGAAGAGGACTTAGTGGGGGTTGAATTGTTATATGAAAAACTGAGAAGTGTTATGCATGTACAGACTATTGTGCTTTGCTGTTGACTATAAGCCATTAATCCCCAATAAAGAAATTTTTTTAAAAAGAAAGAAAATAAAGAAAACTCTCCAGCATCTTCCAAAAGTAAATGAGTCATTTTCACATTACATTAATGCCCTTTTCTTTTCTTTTTTTTTTATTAGTGACTTAATATTGATTTGCAAAACTATGAGACAACAGGGGTATAATTCCACACTGTTCCCACTATCAAAGTTCTGTGTCCTCATTCTCTCCATTGGAAACTGCAGTTGTTTTCCCAAGGTCACAGAAATGGTTGACTATTATTTCTATAACTATCTATGTTTGTATACTTTTGACCATTTCTTCCCCTATGGTCCTGCTTTCTATTCCTCTCTGAGTCACACTACATCTGTTGCTACTTCTGAAGGTCTTTCCTCTTTTTTCCTCTTCTCTCTAAGGGTCTTGGGGTCTTGATGGAGTTGGAGTTCAGAGCCCTCTGTTCATCTTGCCCTAACATTGCTCCCTCTTATTAGCATGTGGAGCCCGTCCAGACTTACTAACATTGTCTGAGGAAAGAATCATTGGAGGCACAAAGGCTGAGGAAGGAGACTGGCCCTGGCAAGTCAGTCTACACTTTAATAATGTTCACCACTGTGGAGGCGTCCTGATCAGTAAGACATGGATCCTGACAGCAGCTCACTGCTTCAGAACGTGAGTTCCCACTGCCAATATATTGGGAAACAACTGGGAGAGACCTACATCAGGATTCTATCCATACCTCCAGGACAAAACTAGAATTTAATTGAATCAATAATAATTCTATGCAAAAATTTTAATGAGTTTATTCCTATTCATGATTGCAAATATATTTTTATTTTTTGGTTTGCTAGCTAACTCTTATTTCTCTAGTCGAGGTAATGTTATACTTTTTTTTAATACTTATTTATTCATTTTCCCTTTTTGTTGCCCTTGTTGTTTTATTGTTGTAGTTACTATTGTTGTTATTGATGTCTTCGTTGTTGGATAGGACAGAGAGAAATGGAGAGAGGAGGGAAAGACAGAGGGGGAGAGAAAGAGAGACACCTGCAGACCTGCTTCACTGCCTGTGAAGCGACGCCCCTGCAGGTGGGGAGCCAGAGGCTTGAACCGGGATCCTTCCACCGGTCCTTGTACTTTACACCACCTGTGCTTAACCGCTCCGTTACCTCCTGACTCCCAATGTTATACTTTTATGACAAAAAACAAATATCTGTTTTTCAGGATATTAATTTGAATTCTAGACATAAAAGTTTAGAATATTTACTGAATCTCCATAAGCCTTTTTTGTTTGTTTTTCTAATTAAGGGTAATACTTTGGTCTATGTCTCAATGTTGCTGACAGGATTAAATACATCAGTATAAAAATACATGAAACATTAGTAAAAACAAATGGTTCTGGAAGACTTGTGCATTAGATTATTACATCAGTCTGATCGGCAGGCTGGAAGCTGATTTTAAACTTCCCTGTGTCATTCACTTATTCTTTCAAAATCATTGAGTATCTACTGAATACATGCTACCTATAGTAGAGTTAATTTAATAAAGCACTATCTTCCTTTAACAGAGCTTATATTCTAGTGTTGGATGTAGTCCAGCATAAAATAGTGATTTGTTAAAGTAAGTAGCATAAATAAAATGAATTCAAACAATTCACAGAGAATTATCTACAGATGGGACTAAATGCCATTGCTAACACAGAAATAAAGAACAAAGTATTGCTAGAGCAGAGTGGGATTCATTTCATCTGTTGGTATTAAAAATAAAACTTACAGATCATAACAAAACTTTAGATTTCAGTGTGCTAAAAACAATTGGGTTATAAATCATCTTATTAGTGAAGCAGCCTAGAAGTAAACAGTTGTTGGGAAGTTAAATCAAAAATTTATTCAGGAAAGTGGCAATGGTCTAAACTCACATGCTCTGACATATACATAATCTCTTAAATATATACATTATACTCTTCTTAATCACTTTCAGTAATCCTAATCTATAATTCAGTAAGTCAGCCCCATACACAAAGACCATCTTAATTCCAGACATGTCTCAAAATATAAATTTAGATCTCCAGACAAACGGAATTATTCCTTTTCCTGAACTCTGACTATTTTTTAACACATAAGAATATTTGCTCAATCTGCTTCTTCTCCCTGAAACATCTATCTCTTTTCCAAATCCCCATATCTTCCCAGTGGAATTCCATAAGATCTTCACAATTTCTAACAGGCACTTTATAGATTTGAGGATTTTTCTCTTTTTTAAAACTTTTATTTTTAATTTTTATTACCTTTATATATTTATTAGATAGAGACAGAAATTGAGAGGGAAAGGAGAGATAGGAAGAGAGACAGAGCCTGTAGCCCTGTTTTACTACTCATGAACCTTTCCTCCTGCAGGTGGGGACCAAGGGCTTGAACCAGCGTCCTTATGCATTGTAACTTGTGTGCTCAACCAGGTGCGCGTGGACCTAGATTCTAGATTTTTTCTTACAATACATTATCTATTATAAAAGAGTTTGTTGAATTAAGAGGAAATAAAGTTTTGCAAGATTAGTGCATGGCTTCTGAAGAAAAATTTGGGGAGACATTAAGTTATTCTAAATTTTAGGACTATTTCATAGTTCAGTATTTTTATGTACAGTGAATAAATGTGAGATTGGTTTTAAAGAGCATGCATGGTTATTAACATTTTTTATTTAGATTGACAAATTTACTGCTGAGTCCCCGTTAATGCAAGAAACAAAACGTACATCACAAAAACATTTCAATCTTTGGTGACTACTAAAAGATTAAAGAACAGGAATGACACTAATTCATATTGGTTAACCCAGAAGTGTAAATACCTGGATTTAACAGACCCTTAGTATAATCAAGAATATAGTGAAATAGTCCTGGATTCTAAACCCTGCTCAGACCCAATTACCAAAAGCAAAGTAACTGATATCATTAATACCCTGTTCTGATACTGTATTAGTTTGCTCAACTAGTTGTGTTCTTAGCTCAACTATTTGAGCTTTCAGCTCTGTAATTACCTGGATAGTGTTTTCTTTCAGAGTCTCATTTATTGTTTCTGCATTTCTGATGACATTTCTTTCCAACTCTTTCCTCACTACTGTGACTAATGTCTCAATTAGTGTCTGGATGTTGTCCTCATTCTAATGTGCTTCTGCCTTTGGGGGGCATTTAGCTGGTTTTTTTTCCTGGTTCATTTCTCCAATGTTTCTTCTTGGTTTAGCCATTATATATATACAGTGAGTTATGAAGTCCTTTTTAAAATTTTTTTTTATATCTTAACTTATTGGATAGACACAGCCACAAATTAAAAAGGAAGGGAGTGATAGGGAGACAGAGAGACACCTGCAGCACTGCTTCACCACTCATGAAGCTTTCCCCCTGCAAGTAGGGACCAGGGGCTCAAACTTGGGTCCTTGCGCAGTGTAACATGTACTCTCAACCAGGTGGGCAACCACCAGACCCCTGAGGTCCTTCTTAGTACTTTTCAACCCACTGATCACTCTTGCCTGGAATGACTTGCATCTAAAGTACTTAAAGACTTCACAGCTGTAGAAATTAACAGTTGTTTCAATGTTACCTCAGTCTCTGAGTTGAAGCACAGTAGCTGTTGAGACCTCTTTTGTTCTTTTTCTTCTCTGTAGGCTATGATAGCCTGAGGGCTTTTGGCCTATAAGTAGGTTTTTTTAGTTTAATCCCTCACTCCTGGCCAAGAGATAAATTAGGGTCAGGGAGAGATAGCACAGTGGTGATGCAAAAGGACTCCCATGTCCTAAGGATCCAAAGCCCTGGGCTCAATTCAGCTTCTCTGGTGGCAGCCAGAACCAAGCTGGGCAATACTATTTGGTCCTGTGAGTTTCTAAACAAGTCCTGTTTATAGTCTGTGGGTTGTGAGGCAATTATTCACTGTGTTCTTTCTCATCAGAACAATGTGGAAAGGCTCCCACTATGTAGCCCCACCTCCAGACCACCTGGGTATAAATTTTCTCCTGAATTTCCCAGTCAGTTCTCTATCTTATTATCTCCTCCTCCCTCCCCCCAATGTTAGCAGAGGGCCTCCTCACTGCTGCTCCAGCCTCTGAGGGCAGTAGCAGTGGAGACTCACAGTTGCATTTGGTGAGTCTTAGGGGAGTCTTCTCCTCCCTTCAACAGTCTTTTTGTTGGTAAAACAGACTGGAGGTGGCTTCTCAATCAGCAAACTGCCAGACTATTACCAGCCACTCGGGCGTAGATACAGGCTTTAGCCCCAGGAATCTCTCCTTATTAGACTTCTCTCTGTCCACAAGCTACACACGTTTGCACGCACCAGTGACTTGGTGGGTTCCCAAAGGAGTCCTGGTCTCATCTTGTTGTGGTCTCAGGTGATCTTCTTTGATATTTCTAGTTGACCAGGGAGAGGAGAGGAGAGAAATGGAGCTGTTGCTATGCCTCCCAGCTGATATCATTATAATGAAAACTGGTCTCCAACTAATGAAAACTGGCTGTTTAGTGATGTATTTATCTGGCCCTATATTTTTTTCTTTAGAAAAATTAACTAGAATTCACTCTTACCCCAACAACTAAGCTTTATAAAAATATTATTCAGACATGTAACTTTTTATTCCTCTATTGCCTCATCTATCTAAATTCTGTAAAACTCTTAATTGTTACTTGGTCATATCTTTTTATACAGTCTTAAATGAAAGGTTGAGTTCATCAACCCTCTAATTTGTAGATCCTATTTTCATCAGTCTGTATGAAAACTTTCTTTCATTTGTCCTTCTCCTGTCATGTCTAAACCTTACTTCCACTACCCTTACATCCCCCATAAGCCTGACACTAAAAATATGACACCTTTTTTTAAATATGTAATACTTCCAAACCTTCAGATCTCTTTGAGTGTATATGCCTTTAACTTACATAAATAGATCGCCCTCTTAGCGCAGTAGGCAGCGCGTCAGTCTCATAACTTACATAAATAGAATGGTGTATAGATCTTATAGTTTTTCATTGTTTTGTTCAACTTGCAAATTTCATTCGTCTATCATATTTCTTCATCCAGCTAGTTTGCTCAGAGTCTACATTTCCAGAGTACAAATACAAGTACATGCATACACACACACACACACACACACACACAGACACACACACACACCTTCATATGGTCATCACTTGAATTTTATTTTAAATTTTGAGTGATAGATGTAGAAAAGGGAGAAATCAAAGGAAAATGCTGGTTATCCCAGTTATCATCAAAGTATCAGAATGCTCCCACTGTAACAGAAAACAACAAAGTGTTCATCATATCAATGTATATTTTCGTTTTTTAAAGAAGAATTTATTTACTCATTCATGAGAAAGATAGGAAAAATATGGAATTTTTCACGAATTTGCGTGTCATCCTTGCACAGGGGCCATGCTAATCTTCTCTATATCATTCCAATTTTAATCTAGGTGCTGCCGAAGCGAGCACATCACTGTATATTTTCTGTATTGATCTAACTCTTTACATAAATTATTACTCATTAACTACTTGTGTAATGCAGAAATACATAGCCAAGAGATGTTGATCAAATACCTCCCAGATGGTGGTGATGAGTGACAACTACAAAATACCTGGAATGCTCACAAAGTCCCTATTCAAATAGCATGCTTTCATATTTCTTCTAGCTCTTCTGATCCTCGTCGATGGACAGTCAGCTTTGGTATTTCCACAATAATTCCTAAAGAGACAATAGGTGTAAGGACTATTTTAATCCATAGCAATTACAATTCTGCAACTCATGAAAATGACATCGCAGCTTTGCAACTTCTCAGAGATGTCACCTTTACCAAAAATATCCATAGGGTGTGTCTCCCTGAGGCTACCCAGACTATTTCACCTGGTTCCACAGCTTATATAACAGGATGGGGATCTCGAAAATACAGTGGTAAGTGCACTTTGTTTTAAAATGAAACCAAAAAGAAACAATATATCTTCTAGCAGTTGTTGTAATGTACTTTCTAATTAGAAAACTTCTAAAAGGAAGACTCTGTTTATAAAATCAGACTATATTCTGGCTTGTCTAAACTGTGGCTGTTCCTGATTTTCCTCTGCAAAGCAAGGCTATGCTTCAAGAAACTATTGGGGAATTTTCAAACATAGTTAATGGGGAATAGTAAAAGAAAGTGGGAAAAAAAACTTAATGGGAACATTCTTCAATGATCCAGACACTCCATATGACTCATGTGGCTCACCAACAAAGAAAATAACTAATGAAAAGAATTTATTTTACCAAAACTATCTCTAAGATTGTGAAAACGATAGCAGCGGTTATCTGTGGGGAGTAGGGAGTAGGCATGTTGGTGGTGAGTACAGTGTGGACCTATACCCATTTAATTTTGTGAGCTTGTGACATGTGAACTCAAGTAGGTGCGCCACCACCTGTTCCCAAATTTTGTGAGTTTGTGAATCACCAATTAAAGAAAATTAAATAAAAATAAAAAACAGGAGGCTTGGGTGGGAACACAGCAGGTTAAGCTCACATGGCACAAAGCACAAGGACCCCGGTTAGAGCCCCTGGCTCCTCACTTGCAGCGACTTTGCTTCCCAAGCAGTGAAGCAGGTCTGCAAGTGTCTTTCTCTTCCCTTCTCTTTCTTCCCCTCCTCTCCATTTTTCTGTCCTATCCAACAACCATAACATCAATAAGAACAATAATATTAACCACAACAATGATAAAACAACAAGGGCAGCAAAAAAGAAAAAAAAATCGCCTCCAGTGGATTTGTGGTGCAGGCACCAAGCCCCAGCAATAACCATGGAGAAAAAAAAAAACAGTAGTTAGTTGTACTCCAATGACTTTAACACTCTTTAAGGTATTAACAGTGGATTAATTGTTCTGGAATGAATTACAAGCTGTCTCCAAAGGATGATAATCTTTGAATGCATAAGCCTTGCTCATATTTTTTCACTGAATAAATAAAAACAAAAAATGAAAACAATATGAAAACAAATTGGCTAAGGGCAAAATAAGAGTTTCAGGAAATGGCAGTAAAAAATGGCAGGTGGTCCGAGAGGTGGCGCTTTCACTGAACTCTCAAGCATGAGGTCCTGATTTCAATCCCCAGCAGCACATGTACCAGAGTGATGTCTGGTTCTTTCTCTCTCTCCTCCTATCTTTCTAATAAATAAAATCTTTAAAAAAAAAAAAAAGAAAGAAAGAAAAGAAAATGGCGGTGCTATTTCAAGGGAAAATCAGTATAGCAGAGTCATGCTTTCTCCATGAAACCAAATTGATTTCACTTTTGTAGGAGATTAAAGATTACTCAGTATGTTATTTTATTGCTCAAAAGTCAGTAATTTAAATACTATTAGACAATATTAACATAGTGGTGCTTTGTTTGTTTTTTTTAACTTCTGAGTATACTTTCTCACAAAACTAGAACAGAGATAGAGGAGAAACTGATTTGTGCAATTGGTTTATATATTCTCTACTATGAAACTCTTTGCTGAGAAGCTGGAGGGATAGCATAATGGTTCTGCAAAATGCTCTCATGCTAGAGACTCTGAGGTTCCAAGTTCAATCCCAAGCACCACCATAAGACAGAGCTGAGCAGTACTCTGGTCTTGATCTCTCTCTTGGTGTCTCTCTCTCCCCTTCTCTCCTTCTCTCTCTCTATCCCTCTATCAATAAAATAAAAATAATTAAAATATTTTTAAAAGAAAATCTTTTCTCAGAAGCACTCCTAAATTCATCTTCAGTACCTTTCATTACTGAATTAGCAATAATGTTTGGAATGCATTTATTATTTTTCATATTCACCGCCATTGTTAATTTACACATCCTATCCTGAAGTCTATTATTTATGATTTTGTGCTTAATAGGCAGCACAGTTCCAGATCTAGAACAAGCACGAGTCAACATAATAAGTAACAGTGCGTGTAATGCACCAGATAGATATAATGGAGCCATCTTTTCTGGAATGGTATGTGCTGGAGTACCAGGAGGTGGAGTGGATGCATGTCAGGTAAGTTCAAGATATTTAAGGTGATCATAATAATTCCAAGAAATTAACAAATTGAGCTTAAATTCCTTAACCTTTGATTTAGCGAAATCACTTAGCATGTTGCTTTGCCATGTTGCACAACCTAGGTTCAATCCTGAGCCCGACTGCTTTGAAGGCACCTTTGGTGCTGTGGTCCCTTTGTATCTGAATCTAAAATAAACAAATAAATTCCTCAAGCTTTAAAATCAACTACTTGGGAGTCGGGCGGTAGCGCAGCGGGTTAAGCACAGGTGGCGCTAAGCGTAAGGACTGGCATATGGATCCCTGTCCCAGCCCCCAGCTCCCCACTTGCAGGGGAGTTGCTTCACAAGCTGTGAAGCAGGTCTGCTGGAGTCTATCTTTCTCTCCCCCTCTCTGGCTTCCCCTCCCCTCTCCAGTTCTCTCTGTCCTATCCAACAATGATGACATCAATAACAACAACAATAAAATAAATAAAATCAATTACTTTATATAAAAATGAGGAAGTAATGATAGCATCTAATTTCAGAAGGAGCTATATTAGAAGTATACATGTCAAGGACACAGTAAACAGTAAAGAAATCACAGTTGTCTCTACTGTTGTTATTGCATTCTGACAAATATTAACAGCAGGATCACTAAGCTTGAGAGAGAGAGAGAGAGAGAATATGGTTCCAATCAGATTCAGGCAGGATTTGCCGTGTAGGTTGGTGATTCACACACTGACCCTTCTTCCCATCGAGACCAGTAATTACATAGGTATGGAAGAACAAGCTACTAAGAACAGTCTAATGAATAGCAAACTATTCTAGAAGCATATTTGGTCATAACGACTGTCTTTTATTTGTACTGGCTGTATGTCAGGCTGTACTGAAAGTACTGTGGCATTGAACTCATATAAACACATGAAAACATTACTTAAAGGAAACCGAAGTACAGAGAACAATTAATAGCTTGCTGAAAGTCATATAGCTGGTTTGTAAGGATTCCAGCTTGGGTTTTCAAGTTCCAGAACCCACAGACTTAATCCATCATGCAGTATATAAAATGCACTAAATTTATCTCCCCAGTTGGATTGCTATAAACACTATACTTGTTGGTTGTTGGCTGCCTATTACAATTAGCCCATATTTTATAAAGAGTGTTATACTCAGTATCATAGAATGTCTTTTCAAGTATTCACTAGCAAAGTATCTTTTGATGATACACTATGTCTCAAACACCTTATATGGTGTTATAATTGGAAGATAAGTGTAACTTCTAAAAACCCAAAGCAGAATCTGACTGCGTTTGGAGTATTGCATCAAAATGAAAATCTCTGAGTGGAGGGTGAGGGTAGATTTTTCAGCTTTAATGGGGGGAAGGGTGAGGGGACACACAGACCTTTGGTGTCTGTAATGGTGTTAATATACACTTTTTTTTTTTTTTGCCTCCAGAGTTATTGCCGGGGTTCAGTGCCTGCACCATGAATCCACTGCTCTAGGAGACCTTTTTTTTTTTTGTTACCCTGGTTGTTTTACCATTGTTGTGGTTATTATTATCATTGTTATTGATGTTGTTGTTGTTGGATAGGACAGAGAAATGGAGAGAGGAGGGGAACAGAGAGAGGGGGAGAGAATGATAGACACCTGCAGACCTGTTTCACTGCCTGTAAAGCGACATCCCTGTAGGTGGCGAGCCCGGGCTCGAACCGGGATTCATTCGCAGGTCCTTAAGCCAGTCCTTGCACTTTGTGCCATGTTCGCTTAACCCACTACACTACCACCTGGCCCCCAATATACACTTCTATTAACTTCTAGTTTTACAAATCACATTTAAAAAATAAAACAAAAATTAAAAATAAAATAACTGATTCAACAAATAATCTCCTTTGTAGTGACTATAATCCAAAAGCTTAAGGTCTAGCAATATCCAGAATAGGGTAATTTCCATTTCCTACTGGGCTTTACAGTCATCTGAATACAGATGAAATTAATGTTACCAAGAAGTGTAAGTAATACAAAGTGTGTACACTTGTGTGTACACTTGTATGAAATAACAATGAAGCCTTAAAAGAAATATACACAGGATACTGGAGCATGGGAGTGAGAAACTAATTTTAAAGAACAGACCAAAGAGGGCTTGCTGAAGTCATCTGAAATTAAAAGCAGCCAACCTGACAGCTAAGGGCAGTCTGGCAAAGGTGTTTCACTTTGCTGAAGAAATGAACAATGCGTGTTCCTGGAGGATTTCATTGATTTTGTTACATTTCATTAGAAATGTCAAGCTTACTTTATCATCATAATGAATGTGACTTCTATGCCCTAGAAAGAAATTTTGTTTAGGGTGGTCTTGACACAATTAATTGTTCTGTTTCCTTCAGGGTGACTCTGGTGGTCCACTTGTACAAGAAGATTCACGACGACTCTGGTTCCTTGTGGGGATAGTAAGCTGGGGTTATCAATGTGGTCTGCCCGATAAACCAGGGGTATACACCCGAGTGACAGTCTACCGTGATTGGATAACCCAACAAACTGGGATCTAGTGCAACAAATGCATCTCTGTTGCAAACTCACTATAAATATATGCCTTTTTAAAATCTCAAAGCTTACCAGTCAGACCCCAAAAAAACTGAAAGTGGCCCATTTTTGGCATCTTGTTAGATTAATATGGTTTCACAAATGTTATTTAATCTTTCTTTGTTATTATAGATGATATGTTTCTCAAGAAAACTATATTAGTTCTACATAGCAAACATGGCTGGGAGCCAGGGGAGATGTAATACAACAGTTGCAGAGGTACTAATGCTAAGGGGGAGAAAAGGCTATTCTGAGAATGGATATACTAACAGAATCAGGGTCAGAGAAAGCTCTCTTGAAGTTGGTAAACAAACAAAGTGTAGAAACTGTCACAGAAGAAGTAATTGAATGGCATTCAATACCAAAAAAAGTATGAAAAAAAAGACTATTTATTGAACTTTCTAGATGTTCTCTGTTTGATAGGTAATGAATTAAAAGTAATGAATTAAAAACATTTTTTTAAAAAATAACTTGATTTAAAGAGAAAGGTTAAATAACTTAATTTCAATAAAAATATCTTAGAAAATGAACTTTTTCCCCCCTCTCTTTTCCTATCTTACTTATACACACACACACACACACACACACATATAAATTACATAAAATTCATTACAATATAATGGCATGGCAATTTACACAGTCTGAATAATGAATGTTACTAAATTTTTATGGGGTTCTTGCATAGCTAAAGCTTGGTTACACGTAATCATCTATGTCTCAGGGCTTCCTCATTCTAAAAGGTAACTCACAACACCTGGGTATCAGAATAGCTACTTTCATTTCAATGAAAGCCCGTAATTCTTCATTAAAATTGTGAAGAGACCTACTGATACACTGAAGGCATTTATTTTCAAAGAAACAAAGTTGAAATTTTTACCAACTCGATAAATGTACCAAAAAAGTCATTAGTCTGTTTTATTCAAATAAACTCTCTTAAACTCATTTTCCTGTCTATGGATGTTGTGACTTATGAAGAACAATCCAAACCAATTTATTTAATTGGCCCTCCAATGAGAAAACTGGCAACTAGACAGTGAAGGCTTGGCACTTTCTGCTGCCTTATAATCAAGTTCTATAACTGAGGCAAGCGTCCAGCTCGACACTCCCTGGCTGCACCCTCTATAAGGGCAACATTAAACTGGTAATTTAGAGTAAGCCTCAAGGTGAATGTATCTTTTGCATAGTGTATGTGTGTGTGTGTGTGTGTGTGTGTGCATGTGTGTGTGTCTGTGTGCATGCGTGTGCATGAGCCTGTGGGCAGGATATGGGTGTGTGTATGGATGTATATATATATATATATATGTGTGTGTGTGTGTGTGTGCACATGCTCTCACATAAGCAAACATAATTTTGCTATTTAAGGATATTGGAAGATAAAAGATTTAGCAGAAAATAAAGCAAATATAATTATTTACTGAGAACAAGATTTTATTTAGCAAGAATGCTAATTTTTATGAAGAAATGTTTCAACACCTGGACAAAGCTTTTAAGAATATCTGTTTTATGTGTTGATAATCCATTTTCCTGACAGATAATTGCCTCCATGAAAGAAATTCTAATTATTTATGAAAAGGATGATAATACATAATTCCAGGGCCAGGTGGTGGCGCACCTGGCTGAGCGCACATGTTATTGTGCACAAGGAAAATACACAATTCCCTTACATATTTTAAAAATTCATTCTCGAATCCATCACAGAAACTTGTCAGCACCTTAATTCAATACCATAAATAGTTATTATCCAGGAGAAGTCTATTCAGTATTTTAAAACACACTGAGTAATTAACAGTATAACAAGCAAAATGAGTGTTTGATATTCAAAACAAATCCTCATGAGCCCTGCTAGGGAAAGAGAGAAGCAGGCTGAGAGTATGGATCAACCTGTCAATGCCCATGTTCAGCGAGGAAGCAATTACAGAAGCCAGACCTTCCACCTTCTGCATCCCACAATGACCCTGCCCATACTCCCAGAGGGATAGAGAATAGGAAAGCTACAAGGAGATGGGATGGGATATGGAGTTTTGGTGGTGGGAACTGAAAGGAGTTGTACCCCTCTTATCCTATGGTTTTGTCAATGCTTCCTTTTTATAAATAAAATTTAAAAATTAATAATAATAATAATAAACATAAAAAATGTAGTCAGACACATAGGAACTAAGAAGTGCTCAGATTACTAATCTAAATTATAGTCTCTAATTTACCACAGGGGAGTTCTGATTTTCTAGTTTCCCAAACATTGAATGGTTCAAAGATATCCAAAATAGATTTTGTTCTTTTTATGTTTCATGTCTAAATAATAAGTATCTCAAAACTCATTTCTTCTGTTTCTAATCATTCAGCTTGATCAGTCTTCTATAAATAAGGTAGGTCATAATGCCTATTGTTTCTGATGATTCATTTCCATGAGAAAGAAGAAGTCACCTGTCACTGGGAAATTTTTATGCAGAAGGTAGATCATCACTTCTGTTCTGGAAAAATTCGACAATGAATTGGGCTTAAAATCAGATCATTTCTACACTGCTGGTGGGAATGTAAATTAGTCCAACCTCTGTGGAGAATAGTCTGGAGAACTCTCAGAAGGCTAGAAATGGACCTACCCTATGATCCTGCAATTCCTCTCCTGGGGATATATCATAAGGAACCCAACACATCCATCCAAAAAGATCTGTGTACACATATGTTCTTGGCAGCACAATTTGTAATAGCCAAAACCTGGAAGCAACCCAGGTGTCCAACAACAGATGAGTGGCTGAGCAAGTTGTGGTCTATATACACAATGGAATATTACTCAGCTGTAAAAATTGGTGACTTCACCGTTTTCAGCCAATCTTGGATGAACCTTGAAAAAACCATGTTGAGTGAAATAAGTCAGAAATGAAAGGATGAATATGGGATGATCTCACTCTCAGGCAGAAATTGAAAAACAAGATCAGAAAAGAAAACACAAGTAGAACGTGAAATGGAATTGGCATATCGCATCAAAGTAAAAGACTCTGGGGTGGGAGGGTGGGGAGAATACAGGTCCAAGAAGGATTCAGAGGACCTAGTGGGGGTTATATTGTTATATGGGAAACTGGAGAATGTTATGCATGTACAAACTATTGTACTTACTGTTGAATGTAAAACATTAATTCCCCAATAAAAATAATAATAATGAAAAATGCAAAAGAAAAATCAGATCATTTCTGAGGTGAAGAAGTGAAGCAGCAGAGGGGTTCATATCTTTCAAGCATGAGGTCTTGAGTTAGGCCCCTGGCACTGCAGGTACCAGAGTAATGCTATGGTTCATTCTATTCTTTCTCTCTCTTTAAATTATTTTTATTCATTAGCTAGAGACAGGCAGAAATTGATAGGGGAGAGGGTGGTAGAGAGGGCAAAAGACAGAAAGACACCTGTAACACTGCTTCACCAGCACAAAGCCTTCCTGTTGCAGGTGGGGACTGGGGACTCGAACCTGGGTCCTTGAGCACTGTAGCATGTTCACTCATCCAGGTGCACCACCATCAAATCCTATTAATTCTATTCTCTTATCTCCTCATCCTCCTTCCCCTCCTTCTTCTTCTCTCTCTCTCATACATTTTAAATAATTTTATCGGGTGGTGTTAATGTATTGTAGTGCAGTTGGTGACACATGGCTATAATTTCTGATCTCCCCATCATAGATATCTGCAGAACACTCTCATCCTCAGCCTAAGCCTTTTTCCACTAACAAGCACCAGGATCAAAAAAACCACCTCCACCCTTACCCTTACTCTTCCCACTCCTTCCCTAGAGTCCTTTGCTTCAATGTAATACACCACATCTAGTCCGAATCTTACTTTGTGTTTTCCCTTTGTGTCTTTATTTCTTTTATGATTATTATTTTTTTTATTATAAAAAGGAAACATTGACTAAACCATAGGATAAGAGGGGTACAATTCCACACAATTCCCACCAACAAAACTCTGCATGCCATCCCCTCCCTTGATAGCTATCCTATTCTTTAACCCTCTGAACCCAAGGTCATTATGGGATGCAGAAAGTGGAAGGTCTGGCTTCTATAATTGCTTCCCAACTGAACATGGGTGTTGATAGGTCGATCCATACTCCCAGCCTGTCTCTCTCTTTCTCTAGTGGGGAAGGGCTCTTGGGAAGCAGAGCTCCAGGACATATTGGTGGGGTTGTCGTCCAGAGAAGTCTGGTCAGCATCATACTAGCATCTGGAACCTGGTGGTTGAAAAGAGAGTTAACATACAAAGCCAAACAAATTGTTAACCAATCATGGACTTAAAGGCTGTTATAGTGCAGATGAAGAGTTGGGGGGTACTCCATTTTATAGATAGCTAGTAGGCATATTTTAGTTATATTCCAAAGGGCCTGTGCCTATACTAGGTTGTTTTTTTTTTAATTTTTTTGCCTGAGCCTGACATCTGATATGCAGGTGGATCTTAATTATTGTCTGGGGGGGATGATGTCATGGCTGGAAAAGAGACAGAAACCTGGATCAGGGAAGAGAGTAGCTCCCTAATATGGGAAAGGTGTATAGATATTGTTGACTATAAACCCCATCAATTTGATGTGATCTGGGGCCCATATTCAGCTTAGGAGCTTATGTGACCTCTGCATCCCTGTAGATCTGAGCTCACATTCTATGGTCATAAGTAGGAACATTCCAAGCTGCCCCAATATCAGAACTCATATTCCTCAGGTGTAGCACAGAGTTTATTGTCCAGCCTCTCTTCAGAAGATGGAACATTCTCTACCATTGTTGATCCAGGTTGAGGGAAAAGTCCTATGGGGGTGCACAAAGGGGTCTATTGTGTTGTTCCTGATAGAAATGACTGATAACAATGGAGAAAGGGATTTATTCGAGGTCTAGGCACATCATGTCTGTTTGGGAATCTCAGGACTTTCCAATTAGAGCTCCAGATGATGGGGTGACCTGATAGTAACTAAAGAGTCTTCATTAAAGTATGCCAGTCTTTTGCCCTTATTCAGCTTTTACAGTCCTTCCTTTGATGAGGTTAGCTTTGCAGTGAGTGAGAGAACTGCAATAGTAAGTAAGTGAGGAGGGTATCTAAGTCTACGTAGACACTTTTTTATTATGAACTTTACACTGACTCACTACGGACTATTGTGTATTTTTGCTTTCAGGTATATATTTTGCCCAAATTTATGGATACATGTGAATATAGGCTCTATCTTACAGGACCTGGTCTAAATCTAGGTTTTGAGACTTTGTTAGGAAGTGAACCACCTGGAATGGAGTTAGAAAATACCATGAAAGGAAAGGTCTCACCCAAGTAATGAGGCTAAAGGGTTGACATTCCATGACTGATGTCTCTGGACATAGTCTAAAGTAAAGCATGCTGAGGTGGTACTTCTTGTGCTGATTAGGTTGGGATCAGCAGATGCAATATCATTTGGTATGACTTGAGAGAAGCATGCAGGAAAGTGAGCCCCACCCTAGAGGTTCCAGGACTGGGGGAAATATAGGCTCTATAGAGGAAGTGGGAGGTTCCTGCTGTCTTAGGGTTTAAGAAGACAATAGATAGTTATTGTATAGTCACATTATTTGGCAATTGGGTTAACTTTGAAATATCCCTTTGTTAGTATTTGCTGTATCGTACACAACATTACCATAATTTATTTCTTTGACATTATTTGTATATAGCTGTGCCACCAGTTGCTTCTGTTCTCTCTGGTCTAAGTTTTTAAGAAAGTTAACATATCAAAGACTCAGCCTATGTATTAAAAAGACTCAGTCTGTGATTTAAAAAGTTTGAAACATTCAATCAATTTTCCCCTCTCATATTAGTTAAATAGTGATTTATATGACTACAAATTGATAGGAGTGTACATAAACACTATTCCCACCACCAAAAGACTGTGTCCCATCCCATTCCCCCTCCCCGTATCCCCACCCCATGAAGCTGAACATCCACCCTCAACCTCAACCCAGGGTTTTTACTTTGGTGCCCTACTCCAGATTTAGTCAAATCCTGCTTTTAGTTTCCCTTTCTGTTCTTCTTTCTCAACTTCTGTTGATGAGTGGGATCATCCCATACTCATCTTTGTCTTTCTGACTTAGCTCCCTTAACATAATTCCTTCTAGTTCCATCTGAGATGGGTCAGAGAAGGTGGGTCCATTATTCTTCATAGCTGCGTAGTATTCCATTGTGTATATATACCACAGCTTTCTCAGTCATTCATCTGTTGTTGGACACCTGGATTGCTTCCAGTTTTAGCTATTATGAATTGTGATGCTATGAACATAGGTGTACACATTTCTTTTTGGTTGGGTAGTATGGAGTCCTGGGGGTATATCCCCAGGAGAGGGATTGCTGGGTCATATGGAAGATCCATGTCTAGCCTTGTGAGAGTTCTCCAGACTGCTCTCCAGAGAGGCTGGGCCAGTTTACATTCACACCAGCAGTGCAGAAGGGTTCTTCTGTCCCCACAACCACTCCAGCATTTGTTGCTGCTGTCCTTTTTGATGTATGCCATTCTCACAGGGGTGAGGTGGTATTTCAGTGTTGTCTTTATTTGCATTTCTCTGACAATCAGTGACCTGGAGCAACTTTTTATGTGTTTATTAGTCTTTTGGATCTCTTCTGTAGTAACAGAAGTAACTGAGTAATGGTGATAATGGACAGCCCTGTCTAGTCTCCGATCTGTTGGGGAATGCTTTCAGCTTCTGTCCATTGATTATGATGTTGACTGTAGGTTTGCTATATATGGACTCCACTATCTTGAGGAAATTCTCATCTATTCCCATTTTTTTGTAGTGTTTTGAGCAAGAATGGGTGTTGGAATCAAATAATTTTTATGGTCCCTTCCATTCTAAGACCCTACCCATGATAAGCAGATAATTTTGAGACAGCATAAGATCTCTATCAAAAAGAATTTCAAAATATTGAAGCATTTTTTTTGCTTATTTAATTTTTTTTTTTGCCTCCAGGGTTATTGCTGGGGCTTAGTGCCTGCACCGTGAATCCACTGCTATTGGAGGCTATTTTTTCCCCTTGTTTTGTTGCCTTTGTTGTTTTAGCCTTGTTGTGGTTATTATTATTGTTGTTGATGTCATTGTTAGATAAGACAAGTGCACTTAATCACTACTCTACCGCTGACTCCCATTTGTTTATTTATTAACCAGATATAGAGGCATGGTATATATCCATATTTATCTAGATAAATTGAGGGGGCTTAAGGTGAAAGAATCAAGGTCTATTTTCTGAATGGTACAGTTAAAGTTTTATAGAAATAAAGATATAAAGAGGTACCAGAGCACCCCACTACTATCTTGGTTATTCCGGAGGGTTGAACCTAGTTCCTCACATACACAAATCACACTCTTGACCACTGAGCCATCTCAATCTCCCCTTAAATTTGTAATATTTGAAGTGAACACATAATGAGGTGAAGTAAGTGACCATAAATAAACATATTATTTCAAGAAATGGAGGGACTGAGACCAGAACTATCAATTTAATGGCATTTACATTTCCAGGGAAGTGAAAACCATAAAAGTTATATTGGATGATTAGAAAAGAGAATCAGAATTTTAATTTTTTTAGGAAATAATTTTGATGAGCTCAATAAACATCTTAATTTTGACCAGGAAGATAGTACAAGTAGTAATGCAACGAACTTTTAATTTTGAGGTATCAGAAGTCACAGGTTCAATTCCTAACAACAGCATAACCAGAGCTGATCAGTGTTCTGGTAAAACATAAATATCTTGATCTATTTAAGAAAAGATGAAAAGTTATTATTATTATGGTAAAAACATACTTATATCAAAAAGTAAATTTGATCTAAGAGTTTTTCTTACTCAGAAGACACTACTTAATAAATAGGTAGAATAAAAAGGTAGAATGAGTAGATAATTGCAATAAAAGTAACTAGCAATTAAATTGTATCAAGAATGTATACAGAATGACCACAGATCAATCAACAGACAAGTAATTCAATAGAAAAAAAAAATGGATGATCAGCTGGAGCCCTATCCATGGAGTCCTGAGATTCCAAAACAGTCATGATGGGACTAGACCTCAAATAAATCCCTCTCTCCATTGTTACTGGTCATCTCTATCAGGAACAACAAAATGGACCCCTTTGACCTTGCCCTCAACTGGGATCGACAACGGTAGATAATATCCCATCCTCCAAAGGGAGGATGGACAACATATTCTATGCTACACCTGAGGAAGATGGGTCCTGATATTGGGGCAGCTTGGAACGTTCCTACTTATGACCACAGAATGTGAGCTCAGATCTACAGGGATGCAGAGGTCACATAAGCTCCTAAGCTGAATATGGGCCCCAGATCACATCAAATTGATGGGGTTTACAGTCAACAATATCTATATACCTTTCCCATATTAGGGAGCTACTCTCTTCCCTGATCCAGGTTTCTGTCTCTTTTCCAGCCATGACATCATCTCCCCAGACAATAACTTGGATCCATCTGCATATCAAATTTCAACCTCAGGGAAAAAAAAAAACCTAGTATAGGCACCAGCCCTTTGGAATATAACTAAAATATGCCTACTAGCTATCTATAAAATGTAGTAACCCCCAACTCTTCATCTGCATTATTCCAGCCTTTAGGTTCATGATTGTTCAACAATTTGTTCGGCTTTGTATATAACTCTCTTTTCAGCAACCAGGTTCCAGATGCCAACCAGACTTCCCTGGACAGACAACCCCACCAATGTGTCCTGGAGCAACACTTCCCCAGAGCCCTACCCCACTTGGGAAAGAGAGAGACAGGCTGGGAGTATGGATCAACCTATCAACACCCATGTTCAGCAGGGAAGCAATTACAGAAGCCAGACCTTCAACTTTCTGCATCCCACAATGACCTTGGGTCCAGAGGGTTAAGAATAGGAAAGCTATCAGGGGATGGGATGGGATATGGAGTTCTAGTGATGGGAATTGTGTGGAGTTGTACCCCTCTTATCCTATGGTTTTGTCAATGTTTCCTTTTTATAAATTGTTGGTATGTTTCATATTGCTGTCAAGTTCTCTACAGAAAAGCGGAATTCCAGCAGCTGACCTTCCTCATACAACGTTCCACCCCCTGGCATTCTTCTGTGGACAACTGCTTTAGACTGGCATTTCTATTGGACTACACTTTGCACAAAACTAGCAGCTTCCCTTTATGCTGCTGGGTTTCTCAAAGACTGACTGCAGCCAGCTGCCTTGGGACTCTAGGCCGTATCCCTGCCCCCATGCTAGGTAATGCTCACAGAGAAAAAAAATGCACGTTGAGTCAAGTAATGCCCCCCAGAGGCAAAAAAAAAAAAGGTCCCCCTCAGGCCTTCCCTTGGCAGCACACTGGTTCTTGTCTTACATATTCCTCCATGTTTGTGCCAGTTTCTTTTTTGAAAATGCCTGTATGATATAGGTTTCTGTTCACCCCACACCCCTGATACTGTGGTCATTTAGTTAAAAAGAAAAGGGGGAATTGTTGGTATGTTTTATATTGGTTTGGTCTCCTTCCCCCCACCTCTGGGAGATTGTGGTTTAGCCCTGCTAGTTTCACGCACCCCTTGTCCCCGCCTCCAAGGCCCCTACGGACTTCCAGAGAGTCTGGGCCGCAGCCGCTGGAGGAGAAAGATGGAGAAGCACATGGTGTGGTGATTTGCCCATTCATGAATAAAGATTAAACTGCAGCTTCTCTGCCCAGCCGTGTGTCCCCGAGTCTCTGTCTCTGTCTACCGCCGCGAAGCTAGCCCAGCCTGCTGGAGCCCGGAACCTTAACGACAATAAATAAAAAGAAAAAAGACAAAAATGGATGGACTTTTGGAAAGAAGAAATCTACTTGATAACTATATGTAAAAAAAAAGGTTCACTCTTATTAGGAATAAGAAGAAAATAAAGTCACTATAATATATCACAACTATACACATACCAGCATATGTAAAAGTTGAAAATTATAATAATAATAAATGTAAATTGCTTTAATAAACTTGTGAAAAAATAGTGTTTTCAAGAGAAGCAAAATGTATAAAAAGGATAAAAAAATACAAACTTCTATTATAAAATAAATAATTCCTAGGGGTTCAATGTATAGTACAGTAACTATATATAGTTAAAAATCCTGCATTGTATATTTCAAAGTTGCAAAGTGAGTAAATCATAAAAGCTCTTAGCTGAGTGGTGGTGCACCTGGTTAAACCCACATGTTACAGTGCATAAAAAGACACCCTAGTCTCCACCTGCAAGGAAGAAGTAGGAGGAAAGATTCTGGAACCCCAAAGCAGTATTGCAGGTATCTCTCTGTTTCTTTCCCTTTCTATCCTCCCTTCCCTCTTGACTTCTCTCTGTATATACCCAATAAATAAAATAAATCTTAAAGTTCTTCGCTCAGGGAAAAACTCATTTGTAACTATGTATGGTGATGAGTATTGACTAGACATATTGTGCCAATTGTACTGAATTTATTTTACACTTAAAGCTGATATGATGCTGTATGTCAATTTTATCTCATTTTGAAAAATCAATATTTGATATAAAAAGAATATAATAAACATATCTTATAATCCAGTAATTTCAAGCCAAAGAAAATAGCCTAGTAATGGATACACATGAGCAGGAATATTCAAAGCAGCATCAGTCAAATGTATGAATATAGTCATCATACAGTGGAAATAATCAAATGTTCATCAACAGTAGGATGGGCATTTTGTTACCTCCTTATAATGGATTTTCAAAATGGGAGAAAAACAAACTAGAACCACAGTTTAAAACAAGGGAACAATAACCAACGCATCTCTTGGATTTCATGAGAATTATGGTAGTTGGAGGAAGGAGGGTGCATAGAACTTTGGTGGAAGGTATGGAGATTACATTTACCACATATGGGCATGAAATTATACCCCTGATATCTTATAATTTTGCAAAATATTGTTAAAGTACTAATAAAAATGAATAATGAAAAAAACCCTATTCACTAAGAGAAAAAAAAGGATAAACCTTAAAAACACAAAGTAGAACACATCAATCATAAGGAAATATATACTATTTTATCCATTCAGATATTTAGATTTATTTTGTTAGGGGAATTCATTTTTTTTCTTACTCATGAAAATTATAAAGTAAGAAATTTATCACCAAGAAAGAAAGTTTTGAAGGAATATTTTGATACTCTTTTGTAACCATATATCATTACGGAAAGCAGAAGAAGCTTTGTATTCTTGTACGTGATCTCCAGTAACTCTTATTGCTATCACTGAGGTTTTTTTATAGCTCTAGCAGGATTGTATACAATCTTAATATTAATATACTCAAACATTAGACCATTTGTCTCTGTTAGGTTATAAAATTAGAATCAGTATTTCACAGTTGTAATAGTTTGCAATGCTTTTATAAACTTCTGAAGTAATATGGCTTTTTCCACATAGGATCTAGAAAGTACTTTATTATATACAGGATAAACACTAAAAAGGTCTGTATAAACCCCACCTGAGGGAGAGATCTTTGCAAGTGGTGAAGCACGGCTGCAGGATTTTTTCTTCCTCTCCTCTCTATCTCCCCTTTCCCTCTCAATTTCTGACTCTCTCTATCCAATAAATAAATAAAGATAATAAAAAAAGTTTAAAAAAACAATCGTACACATGAAACTTGTTCAAATATTTTGTTCTATTCTTTCCACAATTGTAACTTCCCTAACTTAAAAGTTTTTGACAATAAAAGATATATTAACTCTATTTCTTAGGAAAAGACAAAATCAAATGATTTAGCTTGTTATGTAATTGTATTTACAAGAATAAAATTAAAACACTATAATACGATTATAGATTTTTGTATGTTTATAAAAATAGTATATTCTAAAGTTCTTAGAAAAGTACTTAGGATTCCTGGAGACTTCCAGAGGTGGGGCTACAGAGCAGCTGCAGCTGTGTTTCTCTCCTCTCCTCTCTCAGGTCAACTAGGAATACCAAAGGAGATCACCTGGGACCACAACAAGATATGATGAAAATGACTTTAGGAATCCACCAAATCACCAGTGAGTGCAAATACCTGTGGCTCATGGACAGATAGGAACCTACAGAGAGATTAAGTGGCTGGTAACAGTCTGGCAGTTTACCAGTTGAGACACCATCTACAGTCTGTTTCACCAACAAAAAGACAACTAAAGAGAGGAGCAGACTCCCCTAAGACTCACCAAATGCAACTGTGAGTTTCCATTGCTACTGCCCTTAGAATCTGGAGCAGCAACAGGGAGGCCCTATGCTGACACCAGGGGACAGAGAACTAATGAGGAAACTAGTGGCCTAGTTATGGGGCTATGAGAGTCTCTTTGCATAACCACTGGACTGGATTACCTCTGCCCCACCCTGCTTTATCTCTTGGTCAGGAGTCAGTGATTAAGCTAAGAAGCCTACTTATAGTTTAAAAGCCCTCAGTTTCCCATAGCCTATAGGGAAGAAAAAGAACAAAAGAGGCTTTTAAGCCACTGTGCTCCAATTCAGGGATTAAAATATAATATTGAAACAACTGTCAATTTATACAACTGTGAACTGTGAACTGTTTAATTACCTTACTTCGACACAAGTCAATCCAGGCAAGAGTGGTCAGTAATTTGAAAAGTACTGAGAGAGGGACCTCATAATATACTATATAAAATGGTTAAACCAACAAGAAGAAATATTGGAGAAATGAACCAGGACAAGAGCCCCCCCAAAGGTTGAAGCACAAAATAATAAGGTCAACATCCAAACACTAGTTAAGGAAATAATCACAGGAGTGAGTAAAGAGTTTGAAAGAATTGTCATCAGAAATGCAGAAACAACAAATGAGACTCTGGAAGAAAACACTAATTACTCAAGGTTATTAGAGAGCTGAAAGCTGAAATAGCTGAGCTAAGAACACAACTAGCTGAACAAGCTAAAACAGTATCAGAGCAGGGTAACAAAATAGATGAACTCCAGAAAACAGTAGAGGGGAGAGAAAATAAAATAAATGAGGCTGAAGACAAAATTAGCAAGATCGAGGACGAATTAGAGACAACTAAAAAAGAAGTAAAAGATCTCAAAAATAGATTAAGAGATGCTGAAAACAACAACAGAGACCTATGGGATAACTTCAAAAGAAATAATATGCACATTATTGGCTTACCAGAGGAAGAAAGAGAGGGAGGGAAAGAAAGCATTCTTCAGGGTATAATAGCTGAAAACTTCTCTAGTCTAGACAACATCAAAGAAATAAAGGTTCAAGAAGCCCAGAGAATCCCAAACAGAATTAACCCAGACTTAAAGACACCAAGACACATCATATTTAGAATGGAAAGGAATAAAGATAAAGAAAGGATCCTGAAGGCTGCAAGTGAAAAACTAAGAGTCAGCTACAGAGGAAAACCCGTAAGATTAGCAGCAGACTTCTCCACACAAACACTACAGGCCAGAAGAGAATGGCAAGACATCTATCGAGTGCTCAATGAAAAAGGCTTTCAGCCAAGACTACTGTATCCTGCTAGACTGTCATTCAGACTAGATAGAGGTATAAAAACCTTCTCAGACAAGCAACAGTTGAAAGAATGAACTGTCATCAAGCCTGCCCTGAAAGAAGTTCTGAAAGGGGAGGCAGGGAGTATCACAGCAGGTTAAGCACATGTGGCATAAAGAACAAGGACCAGCAGAAGGATCCTGGTTCAAGCCCCCGGCTCCCCACCTGCAGCAGAGATGCTTCACAAGCGGTGAAACAGGTCTGCAGGTATCTATCTTTCTCTCCCCCACTCTGTCTTCCCTTCTTCTCTCCATTTCTCTCTCTGTTCTATCTAACAACATCAATAACAACAACAATAATAACTACAACAATAAAGCAACAAGGGCAATGAAAGAGAATAAAAAAATTTTTTTTTTAAGTTGTGAAAGGTCTTCTATAAACAGACCACCATAAGTATGCCATATATCAGAACACTCAAAAACTCTACAAGAATGGAATTAAAATATCTTCAAGCTTTGATATCAGTAAATGTCAGTGGTCTGAATTCACCTACAAAAAGGCACAGAGTAGGAAGATGGATCAGAAAACACAACCCAACAATATGCTGTCTACTGGAAACCCAACTAACTCAACAAGACAAACACAGACTCAAAGTGAAAGGGTAGAAAACTATCATACAAGCCAATGCCCCTCCCCCCAAAAAACCGGTAGAAACAGCTATTCTCATATATGACATGATAAACCTTAAAATCAATAAAATTTAAAAAGATAGGGATGGACACTACTTAATGCTCAGAGGATCAGTCAATCAAGAGGACTTAACAATCATTAACATCTATGTACCCAATGAGAAGCCATCTAAGTACATCAAACATCTACTGAAAGAGCTACAGCAATATATTAACAGCAACACAGTCATAGTAGGGGACTTCAACACCCCACTCTCAACTTGACAGATCATTGTGGCACAAAATCAATAAAGACATGAGGGAGCTAAATGAGGAGACAGATCAACTAGAACTATTGGACATTTTCAGAGTCATTCATCCCAAGAAACAGGAATACATATTTTACTCAAGTCCACATAGGTCATTCTCAAGGGTTTATTATATGTTAGGCCATAAAGACAGCACCAGCAAATTCAAGAGCATTGAAATCATCTCAAGCATCTTCTCAGACCACAGTGGAATTAAACTAACACTTATCAACAAAAGATTAGTAAAAGTCCCAAAATGTGGAAGCTCAACAGTACACTACTTAACAACTACTGGGGCAAAGAGGAAATAAAAGAAGAAATCAAAATGTTTTGAAAGTTCAATGAAAATGAGGACACAAGCTTTCAAAATATTTGGGACACAGCTAAGGCAGTACTGAAAGGGAAGCTCATAGCCATACAAGTACACATTAGGAAACAAGAAGAAGCACAAGTAAATAGCCTGATTGCACATCTTAAAGACCTAGAAGAAGAAGAACAAAGGAACCCTAAAGCAACCAGAAGGACAGAAATCACTAAATTTAGGGCAGAAATAAATAACATTGAAAATAAGAAAACCATACAAAAGATCAATGAAAGTAAATGTTGGTTCTTCAAAAGAGTGAACATAAATGACAAACCTTTAGCCAGACTCACAAAACAAAAAAGGGAGAAGAGCCAAATAAATCAGATCATAAATGAAAGAGCAGATATCCCAATAGACAATGCAGAAATTCTACATATTATGCGAGACTTCTATGAACAACTCTATGCCACCAAGCTAGAGAACCTGGAAGAAATGGATGAATTCCTAGATACCCACAAATGTCCACAATTAAGTAAGGAGGAAGTAAAGAGGATGACATGAACAGACCCATCACAGCCAATGAAATTGATACAGTTATCAAAAACGTTCCCAAGAATAAAATTCCTGGACCAGATGCTTTTACAAATGAATTTTATAAAACCTTCAAAGAAGAATAATATCTCTACTTTTCAAAGTCTTCCAGAAGATTGAAGACACCAGAATACTCCCTTCCAGCTTCTATGAAGCCAACATCACTTTGATGCCAAAAGCAGACAGGGACACAACCAAAAAAGAAAACTACAGACCAATATCTCTGATGAACATAGATGCTAAAATATTGAACAAAATTCTAGCCAACTGGATATAGTAGTGTATTAAAAAGATTGTTCATTTTGACCAAGTGGGTTTATCCCAGGGGTGCAAAGTTGGTTTAATATACGTAAATCAATCAATGTGATCCACCACACCAATAAAAGCAAGAAAATACCACATGTTCATATCAATAGATGCAGAGAAAGCCTTTGAAAAAATACAACACCCCTTTATGATCAAAACACTACAAAAAATGGGAATAGATGGAAAATTCCTCAAGATAGTGGAGTCTATATATAGCAAACCTACAGCCAACATCATACTCAATGATGAAAAACCGGAAGCATTTCCGCTCAGATCAGGTACTAGACAGGGATGCCCACTATTACCATTACTATTCAACATAGTATTGGAAGTTCTTTCCATAGCAATCAGGCAGGAGCAAGGAATTAAAGGCATACAGATTGGAAGAGAATAAGTCAAACTCTCCTTATTTGCAGATGACATGATAGTATACATGGAAAAACCTAAGGAATCCAGCAAGAAGATTTTGGAAATCATCAGGCAATACAGTAAGGTGTCAGGCTACAAAATTAGCATTCAAAAGTCAGTGGCATTCCTCTATGCAAATACTAAGTTAGAAGAAATTGAAATCCAGAAATTAATTCCTTTTACAGTAGCAACAAAAGCAATAAAATATGTGGAAATAAACCTAACCAAAGAAGTGAAATACTTGTATACTGAAAATTATGAGTTACTATTTAAGGAACTTGAAAAAGATACAAAGAAGTAGAAATATATTTCATGTTCATGGGTTGGAAGAATTAACATCATAAAAATGAATATACTACTCAGAGCCATATACAAATTTAATGCTATCCCCATCAAGATCCCAAGCACATTTTTTAGGAGAATAGAACAAATGCTACAAATGTTTACCTGGAACCAGAAAAGACCTAGAATTGCCAAAACAGTCCTGAGAAAAAATAACAGAATCAGAGGCATCACACTTCCAGATCTCAAATTGTATTATAGGGCCATTGTCATCAAAACTGCTTGGTACTGGATCATAAATAGACACACTGACCAGTGGAATAGAATTGAGATCCCAGAAGTAACCCCCCACACCTATGGACATCTGATCTTTGACAAAGGTGCCCAGACTATTAAGTGGGGAAAGAAGAGTCTATTCAACAAATGGTGTTGGAAACAATGGGTTGAAACACGCATAAGAATGAAACTAAACCACTATATTTCACCAAATACAAAGTAATTCCAAGTTGACCAAGGACTTGGATGTTATACCAGAAACTATCATATACTTACTGGTAGAACTCTTTTCTGCATAAATTTTAAAGTCATCTTCAATCAAATGAATCCAATTACAAAGAAGACTAAGGCATGTATAAACTTATGGGACTACATCAAATTAAAAAGCTTCTGCACAGCAAAAGAAACCACTACCTAAACCAAGAGACTGCTCACAGAATGGGAGAAGATCTTTATATGTCATACATCTGACAAGAGGCTAATAACCAAAATATATAAAGAGCTTGCCAAACTCAACAACAAGAAAACAAATAACCCCATCCAAAAATGGGTGGAGGACATGGACAGAATATTCACCACAGAAGAGATCCAAAAGGCCGAGAAACACATAAAAAAAAAATGCTCCAAGTCTTTGATTGTCAGAGAGAGTTCTGCCAAAAGGAAGAAAGAAAGAAAGAAAGAAAGAAAGAAAAACAATGCCATCCAAAATTTTTGGGAAATTACTGGTTAATCCTATATATTTAAATAAAAATCAACACCCTTCGGATTAAGTTAGAATAAAAATTCTTTAATGAGCATTAGTTTAAGGGTAGTAGTAAAAATTTCAGGGAGGAATTCATGAAAGGATGATATATGGATTGAAAGAGGAAAGATAGTTATGAGTTGGAGAGTATTCAGGTCCTAATGGAGGGTTAGAGCTTGAAGAATCCTTGGCATTCCACCAAAAAGTAATAAACTGCCACAATGTTTAGGAATGAATTCTAGAGAGTAAGAACAGCAGATGCTCATCTCTTGGGATAAAATTTTAAAAATATACATCTTAATATAGAATCACTGTTTTCAAACCAGTTAACCTGACTGCATCCTCAGTTACAACAACTAAGAGCTTTAAATTGTGACTCCACTCAGGTCAGATTATTTAAGAAATATGGAAGATCTAACCTATCACTCATATTTTGCCAATGTAAAATTAATTGGGCAATGTGCAGAATGTGCTTTGAAGATGAAAAGTTGTGTGAGTGTTAAGTATTATCATTATACCATTATCATAAAACACATAAAAGCCACTGGATCTTGTAAGCTAAATAGGTGGAGAATGACTGTGCTGCCCGGCACTCAGAGAGAAGATGGCACAGGGACAGCCTCAGCCTCAGCAGAGAGAACAGAACAGGTGAGTGGAAGGGGGCTTCCACAGGAGGGCTTGTCATCACTCATAGTTTACTAAAGAAATCAAGTGAAAGTAGCTTCATGTGTAAATTAATGATCTTAAAAATCAGTTGTTCCCTTGACCTTTTATAGAAATAAGATATGTATATACATACATATATATCTAATAGGATCTATGTTTTTAAGGATTTAAAAACAAAAATGATTAAGATACATTTTGGTCATCAGAATCTGTAATACTCCTTAATTTTTGTGAGAAAACTATCTCAAGCAGAACTCTTATGAAAAAAATGTATAATTACTGAAATAAAACTCAGATTTTAATTTTAAAAAATAAGTTTACCTTGAAAATTGAGAGAAACCTGTGAGGTGACTCAGAACTAGCACACGGGACTTGCATGGCTGAGGCCTCCGAGGTTCAGTCTTCAGTTCCAGGAACTGCCATATGCCAGAGCTAAAGGGAGCTATGGCCTCTCCTTGCTCTCTCTCTCTCTCTCTCTTTCATTATCTCTATAATAAAAATAAATACATACATACCTTTTAAAAATAAAAGAAACTCAATCATACATGAAAAGATATATGTCTAATGAGATAGTTACATTCAAAATGTTATTTTACCTAAAAGATGTGGCAGAAAATGTAGATCTTTTAAATTACAAAAGCATTATAGTGCTTCTCAGCTATACATTTTAGTGTCATGATTTAATATTCTACTTGGAAACAAACATAGCAACAAGAGAGTTTCATCCTCTCCCATTAAGCACTGCCAATGCCCAAAAAGCAATTGACATGAAAATTAAAGAAACATAGTCTTCATTGTATACACAAGTGGAAAAAATCATTTTTATTTTTGCTTCTTAAGCTAATCAAACGAACATACAAATATAAATGTTATTTATCTTCTTTTTAATGTTTTTTATTTATTATTGGATAGAGACAGAGAAATTGAGAGGGGAGGGGAAGATAGTGAGAAAGACAGAGAGACACCTGCAACCCTGCTTCACCACTGGTGAAGTTTTTTCCATGCAGGTGGGGGTCAAGGGCTTGAACCAGGGTCCTTGTGCACTGTAATGAGTATACTCAACCAGGTATGCCACTGGCAAGCCCCAAATATAAATGTTCATATTCTAATTAATGTATTTCTTAACACTTTGACAAAATGCACGCCTTGAAAACACTGAGCCATACCAATATTTTTAGTAAAAAATGTTGGCAACTTTATGGTTTTGACATCTTACCAGTATTACATCTTCCAGATATAGTTCATGCACATATAAGATCAAGCAACGTAACAGTGGACAAACTGTAATATCTTTAAAAAGAACTTGAATAATCAATTACTTTATCATTCACATTAATATTTAGACTAACTGCTATAATAGAATCCCTGAAATATTTTCCATTAAGTAACTACTGTGAACCCTTACGATTTCATTAAGAGAACTCTGATAAAAAAAAAAGTTTGATTTTAGTTTCTAAGTAATTGTGTTTTATGTCCATGTTACCCTACTCAAATCCTGGCTTCATTTTTCAAAGAATTAATTTTTAAGTACAGATCACTAGGAAGTCACCCTTTCTGAAACTGTAAAGTTATCTTCAGTAGCATCATCATCTTGATATAATACCTAGATGTGACCAGAATAAATATGAATAAATAAATATAGTGCTTTGGAAAACTGAACCATATTGATGAAATCAAGACAAATATTTCTATTTCTCTCATCTACTCACAACCAGTATCTACTTTCTGCTAAGTAATATAGTCTGTCTTTGAATCAGTATCCCACAAAATCATAACATTTTAAAGAAAAGAGATTTATATGTCTCACATTGGTTTTAGAGAATAAGGAATATGAAAGCTGAAAAAGCTTGATTTTCCCATCTATATTTAAGAACACATCACATATGCCCTCACACACACACACTCACACAACCTTCTAAGTCAATAAAATGTTCATCAAATAGAAAGAACATCTACATCTTGGAAAGCTCATAATGAGAGAAAAAAGCATTTATTTTATTTGCCTTTAAAGTTTATTTTTATTGATTAACTATGATTTTACATTTATAGATCAAAATTCACTGTGAATCAAAATTAGGGGTCTTATGTTTTGGTTTTAAGATAAATGAGAGATAAATGCAAGTTATGGTGGTCTGCAAGATTCAATATTTCTTCAAGTGATCAAGAAAGAATCCTAATCCATTTAAATTTTCATTTTTTTATTTTATTTTATTTTTGCTTTTGGGATTATTGCTGGGGTTCAGTGCCTGCACTACGAATCCACTGCTCCTGGAGGCCACTTTTCCTAATTTTTTGCATTTGTTGTTGTTGTTGATGCTTTTGTTGTTGTTGGATAAGACAGAGAGAAATCGAGAGAGGAGGGAGAGACAGAGAGGGGAAGAGAAAGATAGACACCTGCAGACCTGCTTCACTAACCGTGAAGCGATCCCCGTGCAGATGGGAAGCCAGAGGCTTGAACCGGGATCCTTATGCCATTCTTTGCGCTTAGCCCCATGTGAACTTAACCCACTGTGTTACTGCTTGGCCCCTAGATTTAATTTTTTAAAGGAAAATACACTGCCAAATCCATTTCTTTATAATTAGGAAACTGACACTGGCGATTTCAGAATTCCTTCCAACTGCAAGATACTATGCATCTCTCATTCTAGGAACTTTACATTAGAATAACTTTAAAGTTAAATAATATTTTAGGTGAAAAAATCCCTATATATATGAATTATTTTTACATCACATTACAGATAAGTAAGGAGAATCAGTAAGATATATCTGGGTATCAATAAGTAGAATTGTTATAAAATTCCCAATATTTAATTTTTATCTACAAAAGGGTAAACCATCTGTTAGAACAATTAAAATTAAAAATATACTCAAAATACATTAAATTTCACACTTCAATTATCACATTTTTAGAGAAATAACCTTTTCTTTTCAAAAATATATTGTAAGATTTTAAAAAGCATAGTTTTGTAAGCACACACACTTGTATATGTCTGTGTGTAACTTACTGCACTCACAACCAAAATTGTCATGGCATCACAGCAAACAGAACACTCTACGTTATGTATCCTTTCTTGCTCCCCTTCATTCCCCTTTGATAACCACTATTATTTTCAAACAGTCTAAGAGTCAGTCTGGTGTGTGTGTGTGTGTGTGTGTGTGTGTGTGTGTGTGTGTGTGTGTGTGTGTTCCTTTCCAAGTCATCTATATTCCACATAGACATGAAACCATCAGGTAGATCTCTTTTTTATTTTTTTAAGTATTTTAAAATTTGTTATTGGATACAGACAGAGAGAAGTTGTGGGGGGGGAGATGAAGAGGGAGAGAGACAGAGAGACACCTGCAGCCCTGCTTCACCACTCTTTTTTTAAATTTTTATTTATTATTGGATAGAAGAGATAGAGAGAAATTGAGAGGAGTGGGGGAGATAGAGGAGAGGAAGACAGAGAGATACCTGCAGCCCCACTTCACTACTTGTGAAGCTTTCCCCCTACAGATAGGGACCAGGAGCTTGAACCTGGGACCTTGTGCACTGTAATGTTTGTGCTTAACCAGGTGCATCACCGCCTGGCCCCTGCTTCACCACTCTTAAAGCTTTCCTTCTGTAGGTAGGAACCAGGGGTTTGAACCTGGGTCCTTGCACACTGTGATGAGTATACTCAACCAGGTATGCCACCACCTGGTCCCCAGTTCCCTTTTATTTTTATTTCCTTATTTCATTTAACACTGCCATTTCCAATTCTATTTTGTCTTCAGTTACCTTAAGGCTGAGCCCTAAGTAAATTGTGTTAAGTAAAATATGCAGTTACCTGTGAGTATTATGCTATAGAATAACATAGTCATCTGTGAGAATTTAAGTTACCAGGGCTACTATATCATCTAGCCAACTATTTAAAAAAAAAAAAAAAAAAGAAAGAAAGAAAAGAAAGAAAAAACTTTAAACACTGTTCGTCACTATGTAAATTTTTTTCTCAAAACTTCTACATAGTAAGACGTCTCTCAGTATTTTTTTAAAAATATTTATGTTATAAACCCAAAAGTTTGTTGGCACCATTTTTGCATTTAAATATTAAAAATAGAGTAGGTACAGGTCCAGTGATCTGAGAAATCACCTTAAAAATCACTGTTTTCCACAGGGGTTGGACCAATTTACATTCTACTCAGAAGTATAGAAGGATTCCTTTTTCCAAACACTTTTTATACTATGTGCGCTTAACCTTGTGCACCACCGCTAGGCCCCCTCCGAACTTTTTGTGTACTTCTTTGAACACTTACTTTTCAAAATTTCCAAAATGTAGAGTTAGTAGAACAATTTTATTTGTTCTCTTTTTGTCATTTGCCATGCGCATGTCCCTGGTTCAAAACCAGATGCCACACAGGAGGTGCTATGTTACCAGGGAAAGCTCCAGACTTGTATAATCTCTATGTCTCTACCCTTTGTGTCTCTTTCTTTATCCCACTATCCAAATGAAAAAATGGTCCAGGTGATATGAGAATTATTCATGAGTGAGACCCAAACTCAGAAAAGGGTATGTGTGTGGCAGGGGTAGGGGGAGAGACTGAATTCTATCACTGCAGACTTTATATGTTGAAGTTTTTTTGTTTTCTGTTGCTATTTGCAATGCACCACACCCAGTACAAGCTTCACTCTGTGTTTCCCTTTTCTTGCTTTGCTTCTTAAATAGAATTTACCTATAAGTGAGATGTTTAAGTTTTAATCCCTGGTATCTCAGAGAACATAACTGTATTTTCAGCTGGTTTCTCTAATGAAAGAACTATGTTGTAATGAAGTCACTAAGATGGAGCCCAATCCAATGTGAATAGTGCCCTTTTATTCCCATTTTATTGGGGGGGGGGTGGTTAATGGTTTACAGTACAGTTGTTGAAACATAGGTACAGCCTCTCATCTTCCCATGATAGATATCTACAAGACAATTTCTCCCCAAACTCTAGGCCCTTTTCCAACATCATGCACCAGGTGTCTGTATAAAAGGAAAAAATCAGGACACAGATTTGTACAGAAAGAAGATAATGTGAAGACAAAAGAACAAAATAATCATCAATTTTTTAATCTTTTATTTATTTTATTTTTGAGACAGATGCAGAGGGAGAGAGACAGAGAGAAACACCAGAGCACTGTTGAGCTCAGGCTTATGGTGGTGTGGGTGATTGAACCTGGGACTTTGGAGCCTCAGCCTCAGACATGAGAGTTTGTTTGCATAACCATTATGCTATCTCCCCCACCCCCCAAAATAGTCATCTAAACCAACAGGAGTCCTCAAAAGAAACCAAAGCTGCCAACACTTTGATACCAGACATTTAGCCTCCCAAACTGTGAGAAAATAAATTTCCACTGTTGAAACCAACTAGTTTGAGTACTTTTTTTATGGCAGCCCTTAAAAACTAGTAATACTAATATCATTGCAAACTAGCTTAACAATAGAGTATCAATATATAAAATGAGTAATGTTTATAGTTCTTGCATTTTACATTCATCAATAATCTTGTTCATCATTGCACCCTTCTTGCTTAACAATGTACATACATTCTTACACATAAAAAATGATCAATAGCCTTGAATACAATAGATTAGCTTGTACCAAATTATACCGAAAAAATAAATTGGAATACAATTGCTTCCCAATTCACAGACAGCAATATGTACACTCCACCTGGTTAGTTACCAACAGACCTAAAAAGCAGATGTCACAACAAAGAAATTACAAGAGCATATGTAAATGTATAATAATAAAAGAGTCAATCTTCTAAGAAAATACTTTTCTCAACAAATGATAAACAACTACACTGGAAAGTAGGATACAGAATAATTTCTTTACTAAAAAAATTTATTATTTTTATTTATTGGATAGAGACAGCCAGAAATCGAGAGGGAATGGGGTGGGGAGGACAGACAGACATCTGCAGCCCTGCTTCACCACTCATGAATCTTTATACAGAAGGGGTCCAGGGGCTCAAACCTGGGTCCCTATGCACTGTAATATGCATTCAACCAGGTATGCCACCACCTGGCCCCCTCAGAATAATTCACATTACCACCATCAACAGAATCCAATAAATATTTATAGAAAAGTCTATCACCAACAGTAGAACACATTCTTGCTAAGAGTTCATGGATTATATATAACAAGATAAGTCACATGTAGTGTTTAGAACAAATCCCAAAAGTTTAAAATAACTAGTCATGTATAGTATGTTTTCTAACCACCAAAGAATCACATTGAAAATCAGTTTACAAAAAAAAAATAAAGGATTATCTCAGAATACTTGGAAACAAGAGGTCAAAGAGAAATATCCACGGGGTCAAAGAGAAATATTTAGAGAAAGTTAAAACAGGTTGAACTGAATGAAATAAAACATCAAGTCTGTAATACACATCTACAACAGTGGTGAGATGGAAATTTGCTGCATTAAAAGCACGCATTAGGAAAGGTTACCATTCCCTTCTGCCAGAGAGGAAGAAATATTAGGGGAAGGGGGCCAGGCGGTGGCGCACCTGGTTAAGCGCACACATTATAGTGCACAAGGACCCAGGTTCGAGCTCCTGGTCCCCACCTGCAGGGGGAGAGCTTCACTAGCGGTGAAGCAAGTCTGCAGATGTCTCTCTGTTTCTCTCCTTCTCTATCTCCCCTACCCCTCTCAATCTCTGGCTATCTCTATCCAATAAATAAAGATAATAAAAAAAAAGAAAAAGAAAAAGAAATGTTAGGGGAAGATGACCAGAGGGCTCAGCACTCCAATTCCATCAGGACCTAGGTGTGACTTAGAAAGGAAGAGAAGAAATAAGTCAGAAATAAAAGGATGAATATGGGATGGTCTCATAAACAGAAGTTGAAAAAGAAGATCAGAAGGGGAGACACTAAGCAGAACTTCGACTGGAGTTGGTGTATTGCATCAACGTAGAAGACTCTGGGGTGAGTGTAGTGGGGGCGGGGGGGGTGTTCAGGTCCTGGAGTATGATGGCAGAGGAGGACCTAGTGGGAGTTGTATTATTATGTGGAAATATTATAATGTACAAACTATTGTATTTTACAGTCGAATGTAAACCATTAATCCCCAATAAAGAAATAAAAAAAGAAAGGAAGGAAGGAAGAAAGGAAATAAAGAAGGAGGGAAGGAAGGAAGGAAGGAAGGAAGGAAGGAAGGGAAGGCAGGACCATAGGAAAAATGGGCGGGAATATATATATATATATATTTTTTTTTTTTTTTTTGCCTCCAGGGTTATTGCTGGGGCTTGGTGCCTGCACCACGAATCCACTGCTCATGGAGGCCATTTTTTTTTTCCTTTTGTTGCCCTGGTTGTTTTATTATACTTTTTTTTTTCAAATGGAGGGAATGGAGACACAGAATTCTGGTGGCAGGAACTGTGCAGAATTGTACACCTATTATCTTATAATTTTGTAAATCATTATTAAATCACTAATAAATTTTTTTAAAATATTAGTTACCATTAAATAGGGAAAAGTGGAATAAAGTAAACTTAAACCAGGCAGAACAAAAGAACTGTAATTATTGAAATGAAAACAAAGAAAAACAATTTTAATAATCAGCAAAAAAATGTATAATGTGTCTTAGATTAACAGAACTGGCACTCTTCTGGAAAAACTAACAAAAGAATAGAAGAGGAAACAGAAATGATCATTGTGAAGAATTAAGTAGAATATTTCTACATACTTATAGATATTAAGAAATAATAAATGTCACCCATAGTTATGTAACATAAATTCAACATATTAGATGAAATAAATCATATACTTTTTAAAAGACTTTTAAGAATAATTTATTTTTTTGTTTTAACTTTATTTTATTTGATAGGATAGAGAGAAATTTAAAGGGAAGAGGGAGATAGGGAGGGAGAGAGAGACCTGCAGACCGCCTTACTACTTGTGAAGCTTTCTCCTGCAAGTAGGGACAGGGATGGGGGTGTTGAACCCAGGTCCTTGAGCACTGTAATGTGTGCACACAACCAGGTACACAACCACCAGGTCCCATAAACAAACTACCACAACTCATCATATACTGTTTGAATAGACTCACGATTACTACTAAGGAAATTGAATGATAACTTAAAACTACTCTATGGAGAAGCAACTACAGAAGTGTCAGACCTTCCACCTTCTGTACCCCATAGAGATCTCTGAGCCATACTCCCAGAGGGATAAAGAATAGGGAACCTTCCAATGGAGAGGATGGGATACAGAACTCTGGTGGTGGGAACTATATGAGATTGTACCCCTCTTATCCCACAACCTTGTGATCATTATTAAATCACTAGTAAAATAAATTATAAAAAATTAAATAAATAAAATGTTTAAGAAACTACTCTAAAAATAGGGATGTTCAAAATCTTTGATCAATGCAAATTAAAGCCATGAGCTATTGTTGAATATCCATGAAAAAGGTTAAAATTAAAAATAGTGACAACAAATGTTGGCAAAGATATAGAGACTAGGTTACTTACTCCTTGGCAGTGGAAATATAAAATGTTAAATACACCTTGGAAATAATTTGGAAGTTTTTTTAAAATTAATATGCAACTATCATTCAGTTTAGCAATTCCACTTCTGAATATCTATCCCAAAGAAATGAAAACTTATGTTCATGTGAAAATTAACACACAAGTGTTAATTCAAAACAACCAAACTTAGAAACAACCTCTAATGAATACTAATTGAATTGTAGTACATATATTCTTTCAGGATTTTAATTATTTAAAAAAATAACTATTGGTATATACCATAATCTGAATGAATCACCAGAAAATTATACCAAGTGGAAAAGTTCATAATTCATAGGCTTCTTATTGCATAATTTTATTTATGTGGCATTCTTTTACACTTTAAATACACGTGCATATATATATGTGTGTGTGTATTTAAAGATTTATTCATTTTTACTCATTTTATGAGACAGAGAGATACCAGAGTACTGTTAGCTCCATCACATGGTGGTACTAGGAATGGAGTCTGTGATCTTTGGAGCCTCATGCATGCAATTCCTGGGTTGTAACATGGGGTTATCACCCTAGTCTTATATAATGGTCTTGAAATGACAAAATTCAAGAAAATGAGTGTGAATTAGTGATTACCAGGGGCTGAGAAAGCAAGTGCACCAAAGGCCCTTGGTTTGACAACAAAAGGGCATTGTAAATAACACCTGTGATAGAAATGTGTGGTGTCTTGACTCTTCAATGTAAATATCCCAGTGGTTATACTGCCGTCTTGTACTTTATTACTATTGAGAAAAACTCAGTAAAATTGTTTGCTATCTTTCTGTATTATTTCTTATAATGTCATGTTATTCAATAAGTGTCATAAGATGAAATATTGCATTAACTTTTTTAAATTAGCACACAAACATCTCCTTGGGCATTCTATAGGACAATTTAACCTAGTAGCTTCAACAAAGTGATGAAATAACAAATTTTGAAAGGAGGCTAATTATTAAAGTCATTCTATATCTAGAGGGGGGGAATTAAGTGTAGTGAGTAGCTTTTGATTTTCTGTTCAACAAAATTGTCAAAGAAATTTTCAGAATAACTAAAGATATCTGAAAATAAACTTGGTACTAGAGACTATTAAGGAATCTCGTGACAGATTTCTCAAGTCCTTAATTTAAGACAAGAAAATAAAGCATTTAAGAATGAGTGTTCATGATATAATTACTTTTTCAGTAATGACTTTAAAATGCTCTAGAAAAATAATGAAGTTGATAACTAAAAATATTCATAGGCCTTAAGTCTATATGATGGATATGTAAAGGTTCATTAAACTATTAACTCTGGCTTTTATTTATACATATATAACATATATTCCTTAATATTAAATTTTATATTCTTCAAAACAACTTATTCTACATATTTTAACATATATAAAAATCTCCAAAATAATAACTATGTACAAGTAAAATACCTTTTATTTTTAGTATATATATATATATATATATACATATACTCACACACTTTCTATAATAAAACAAAACTTGTTTCAGTCCCATTGTTTTCAATGTGTAATCCAATGTAAACTTTTGAAATCATAATCTATAATCACAACCTGTAGTTTCTCCACTCTCTTTCAGACCATCCTAATCAGTCTGGTATCCTTTCCACTTTTAAATTTTTCTCTATTCACGATCATCAACTATTTTTATAATTATCTCTGTATCTGATGCAGTGGTCACTTTTCAGTACTCATTTACTTGTCTCATTTGAGCTGTTAGCATCATTAAGCCATATCCTTCCTCATCACCCATTCTTTCTATCACATCTCTTGACTCATAATGCTTTTCTCTTGTTTTTCCTCCTAAACTCACTCATTGTTTTGTTTTGTTTTTTTCTCCTAAGCTCACTCATTATTACCTCCTTTGCTTTGCCTTTGATTAATCGCTTAATACAGTAATTATTTCTTGGTCTTCTATATGGGAATAGGGGCAGGGACATGGCAGAAGATAGCTTAGCTTACCCAGTAAAAGCCACATTTTACCATGCCTGAGGACCTCGGTTCAAGTTCCAGCTCCACAGAGGAGCACCTGCACCAGGGGAAGGTTCAGGAGCTGTGGTGTCTTTCTTCTCTCTCTGTCTCTCTCTCTCTCTCTCTGTCTCTCTCTCTCTCTCTCTCTCTCTCTCTCACACACACACACACACACACACACACACACACACACACACACTGTATCGCACTATCTCACTTTTAAAAAGGCAAAAGCCTGACAAGAGTAGTGGAACTTCGGAGGTGTTGGAGCCCCAGTCATAAGACTGGGCCAAAATTTAAAAGAATCCCCTTATTAAACTTTTCTAGTACCAGAGCTTGCATCTCCACATAAATGCTAAGTAAACACTTAAAACATAAAATGAGGGCAAGGACCGGCATGAGGTTCCCGGTTCGAGCCCCCAGCTCCCCACCTGCAGGGGAGTCGCTTCACAAGCAGTGAAGCAGGTCTGCAGGTGTCTGTCTTTCTCTCCCCCCTCTTGTCTTCCCCTCCTCTCTCCATTTCTCTCTGTCCTATCCAACAATGACAACATCAACAACAATAATAACTACAGTAAAAAACAAGGGCAACAAAAGGGAATAAATAAATATTTTTAGAAAAACAACCATAAAATGAGGGAATCGGGTGGTAGCGCAGCGGGTTAAGCGCAGGTGGCGCAAAGCGCAAGGACCTGCGTAAGGATCCCGGTTCAAGCCCCTGACTCCCCAACTGCAGGGGCGTCGCTTCACAAGTAGTGAATGAAGCAGGTCTGCAGGTATCTTTGTCTCTCCCTCTCTGTCTTCCCCTCCCCTCTCCATTTCTCTCTATCCTATCCAACAACAACAATAGTAGCTACAGCAATAAAACACAAGGGCAACAAAAAAGGAATAAATAAATAATAAAAACATAAAAAAACAGGAACATCAAGGTAAACAGAAGACTGGCAAGATGCCTGTTTTGTTCATGACCTGGGTTCCTGACCAGCCTCTGTCACACTGGGTTAAAATTAAGTACTATGGTGTCTTTCCTTCTTTCTTTTTGTCATTCTATCTTTTTCTCTCTATCTGAAACAGTCACCCAGGAGCCCCAGTAATGACAAAATAAATAATTGATGCATAAAATTGAACTAGGCAATTGTAATTATTCTCTTTAAAACCCATAATATTAATGTTCTTCCCATTTCAGTCCTCAAGTAAAAGAAACAAAAACTCTACTCGACTCTTCTTTTGCATTCACATTCCAGAGCAGTCAAATTTATGTTAACTTTGCACTCAAAAATAAACCCAAAATTTAATCTCTACCACTTTGATCCAAACCAGCATCATCTTGTGCTTGGATTATTTTGATCATGCCCTATCTTGCCACTCTGCTTCTGTCCTAGCCTCTATAATATAGTCTCCAAAAAGCAAATGGATTCCATTAAAAATGACATCACAGACCGGCATTATAACTCACTTGAATAGTGCAACTGCTTTTGACCCAGGTTTGAGCCTAGCATTCCACAGCTTTAGAGGAAGGAAACTTCAGTGTTATGGTGTTATGCCCCCACCTCTCACCCTCATATTTCAGATCTCCATCTGAAAATGTTGGCCAAGAAAGGGGAAGGCCTGGTGGCAACAAAAAAGTTTTTTTTTTTTTTTTTTTTTTTTGCCTCCAGGGTTATGGCTGGGACTGGTGCCTGCACTATAAATCCACTGCTTCTGGAAGCTATTTTTTTCCTTTGGTTGCCCTTGCTTATCGTTGTTATTATTGCTATTGTTGTTGTTGGATAGGACAGAGAGAAATCAAGGGAGGGGGGGAGACAGAGGGGGGAGAGAAAGATAGACACCTGTAGACCTGCTTCATCGCTTGTGAAGCAACTGCCATGCAGGTGGGGAGCCTAGGGCTCCAGCAGGGATCCTTATGCCAGTCCTCATGCTTCGGGCCATGTGCGCTTAACCCACTGCGCCACCGCCCAACCCCCCAACAACAAAGACATTTTATCTGGATTTCAAACCAGGATGGAGGTGGACTAACAGTCTCTGCTTGCATTCCTCCACCACACCAAAAACTACAGCACATGAGGAAAAACCACAGTGTGGAGTCCAGATGAACTAATAGAAAAGGAAAAATGCACAGAATTCAGGCAGCAAAGACAGAAAGACAACAAGAGTGAAAAAACCACCTTTCCCTAGTTTGATACCACCCTCCCAGGTACTTGCTGCTACAGCCATCTGCCCTGTTGGGCTCTCATCACTGCTGGCTCTGGCTGCTTCTGCTCTGACTGCTTTGGCTTCTGTTTCTACTGTCAGTTATCAGCATTACCTGTGCCACAGTCACTTGCTAAAGGGTCAGTCAAATCTGCTTGTTACTGGATTCCCTGTGTCCAGCTCAACATCCTGGTTCAGCCACCTGGTTCTGGATAGAAATCATTCCTTTTGGAGTCCGGCGGTAACGCAGTGGCACAAAGTGCAAGGACCGGCATAAGAATCCCGGTTGGAGCCCCTGGCTTCCCACCTGCAAGGGAGTCGCTTCACAGGCTGTGAAGCAGGTCTGCAGGTGTCTTTCTCTCACCCTCTCTGTCTTCCGTTCCTCTCTCCATTTCTCTCTGTCCTATCCAACAATGATGACATCAACAATTACAACAAGGGCAACAAACAACAGAGAATAAGTAAATAAATTAAAATTATTTAAAAAGAAAGAAAGGAAGAAAGAAGGAAAGAAAGAAAGAAAGAAAGAAAGAAAGAAAGAAAGAAAGAAAGAAAGAAAGAAAGAAAGAAAGAAAAAAAAGAAAGAATTCATTTGTGGCCACCTTCCAGTTTTGGTTAGACCTCTACCACCCACTGCCTCAGCACCTGCTACAGCTGGTCCCTGCAGACTGCTGATCCTGGTCTTCACAGAGAATCAAAACTTTGAATGTTTCTTCCCTTACTTTATAGCCACTTGAGTTTTGTAGAGTAACTAAAGGATACTTTTAATGAAGTTATCCTTGTAGGAGAGTCTGCTTTTCTCTACTAGCCTTCAGAGCACCTCTGTCCTTTGATCTTTGTCATTTTAACTCCTATGCTGAACAGATATTTGAATTCATTTTTTGTGGACCTAGTTGAGTCTCCTGGATCTGGGTGGTCTGTATCCTTTCTGGGAAATTTTCAGCTAAAACTTCTTCATATATGCAACTTTCTCTTCCTTTTGTACCCCTATGGTGTGGATATTATTCTTCTTAATGTATAATTTATATGTTATCCTCATTTATTTTAGTGCTTTTGGGGGGCTGTATTTTGGGGAAGTGGGAAGGTGGGGTAAATGGTTTTTTTAGCTTCAACTTTTTGCTCTTCACTTCAATCTTTGGTGTCTGTCCTCTTGCAGGTTCTTCTTTACTAGGTGTGTATGTGTGTATGTGTGTGTGTGTGTGTGTGTGTGTGTGTGTGTGTGTATGTGTGTGTGTGTGTGTGTGTTCATGTGCATGTATAGATAAGCACTTTAGCTTAGTCACTATTTATTCCTTTTATCACTGCTAGCAATTTTCCTAAATATTTCCTTATTTCTCTAAATTTGTTGTTATCCTTTTTTTTTTTTAATTCTCAGTCCAGTAGGCATCACTAGGACTATAAATTTAAGGCCTTCACCACATTTGTATCGTCCTGTCAAATCTGGGTTTGTCTTCAAGGTGCCATCTTGGTCCAATATTTCAGGCAAATTAGTTTGTCTCAATATCCCTTCTGGCCAATCTATTTAAATATTGCATCCCACAACCATCACCAGCTCACACTCCTGTCTATATCTCTGATGTTCTTTACATGTTTACTACACCACTGACTGTATGATTACCAAGTATGCATTTGTATTTCTTAGTTATGTTTATTATTTGCTGCCTATATCCTCTCAGTAAAATATAAGCTCTATAAGGAAAAAGACCTTTGTTCCTCCCACTGTGCTTAACTTACAGTAGAATATCAGTAAGTAAATTCTGATGAAATTTTTATTTACTACTACCCTTTTGTTTCATATATCTGAAAAGTAAATAGGCCAAATGTTATATTCACTGATTCTGTTTATTATCCTCCAAACTCAGTAATTCAATGAAATCAGAGTCATTGGAAAATAACATCAAATTAGTTAATATCAAGTTCATATTTACTTTGGAAAATCCTTTATCTTGCTTATATTAAAAAACTGCTTTCCTGTCTTTTTTATACAGAAGAACAGAATCAAGCACAAAAATAGAACTCACAAGGTGTGGAAAAATTACCCTAGGTATCTTAATAGTGATGCTTGCTGCAATAATCATTGGACTTGTTATTTATTTTGCCACTAATGGTAAGTAAGTACACATTATGTCTGCCTTTACAATAAAACAGAATTGTTGGTTATATCATAAGGAAAAATGGGAAATTTGAAAGTGGAGGAGAAAAATCAGAAACATGATTTGACAGAATGTTTATGGTGAATAACGTTTATTGCTGATTTTGCTCTTAAATAAGCTTTGGTTTAAAGCATTCTAAACCCAGATATTAGTGTACTGTTCTTTAATTGTTGATAAATATGTAGGTATAGGGAATGCACTAATGAATAAAATGGTCAAAGTCCTTACCCTTGTAATCTTATATATTTCTAAAAAAATAATGATTTCACAAAGTTAGGAATGAGGGTGTTTTGCAGACACCTATCATGATAAAATGAGAAATTTTACTCATGTTTCAACAACTGTACTGTTAACTAATAACACCTCCCCAATGAAAGAGGTAAAAGAAGGCATTAATTAAAGGCAAGGAAAAAATGCATGAAGATCAGCCTGAATTTAAAATCACGAGGTCCTGAGGTTGATCCCCAGCATCTCATGTGACTGAGTGACACTCTGTGGTTTGCTCTTGTGTTAATAAATACATATATTATAAGTGGCTGAGGAGATAGCATAGCGGTTCTGCAGAGACTTTCATGCCTGATGCTCCAAGGTTCCCATTTTAATCCTCAGCACTGCCACAGGAAGTTGTGCAGAGGTTAGGACAATGGACTTGCAAGCAGGAGACCTTGAGTTCAATGTCCAGCACATATGCCAGAGTGAAGCTTTGGATCTCTCTCTCTCTCTCTTTCTCTCTCTCCCCTCTCTGTTTCATTAATAAATACATCTTTAAAAAAACATAGAGTCTGGGATTCTAAGTTATATTTTCTATTTCTAAACCTTTATTTTTTGCTATAAAATGTGTTCTAGCTAAACTGTCTCTAAAACCAGTTGTTTACTATCATTGAAGAGTGAAATAAAAATGACAGTTACTATAAAATTTTCTATGGATCTTGCATAAAATAGGAAAAAATGAGATCCTCAAACCCAGGAATCAAGTCTTTGCATTCTCCTAAAAGCAGTTCTTTTTAACACGCTTAAATTTCTTCATTTTCTTCTCCTCTTCCTCCTCCTCCTCCTTCTGTTTCTCCTTTTGTTTTTAATTTGGAATTAATGGTTTACAAAATCTTAACTTTCTTAAGGATGATAGCTTTTTTTTTGATGATAGCTTTTTTATAAGGGAAAAAAACTCTACATTCCCAAAAGGCATAATTTGTTGACTAAAGCAATAAAGACAGACAAGTAACTGTAAATTTAGTAATGTCTCTGATTTTATCTTTAATTAAATATATGTCTCTGGGTTTGAAATTTTGTAGTGTTTGCAAAATAGCTCACTTAGTCCACTGCTTTACCATGTACACTACCCAGGTTTTTTGCTGGATCCCCACCACATTGAAGGAAGTTTCAGTGCTGTATTACCAATACTCTCTCTTTTTGCCTTTCTTGTCTTATTCTTTCAATCTTAATTTAAAAAAAAAGGAAGGAAGGAAGAAGGAAATCAGTCTAGGGCAGTGAAGCCCCAGAAGCAATAAAATAGAATAATATAAATCAAAATAAAAACAGAATGAAAAAAAAAGAAGTGAGAGAAAGAGAAAATTGATAATACATATATGAATAGAGACCATTGTTTGTTGGGACTAAAAATAATAATGCTTGGTATGTTTATAAATATTTTCCCTGGAATCATCTGCTGAAAACATATCTTCATTCTATATAATTCAAGATTTAGGAGACTGGGAACAGATATTTAAAACTGTAGTATTTACTTATAAAATACATGTAGAAAAGAGACTATATTCATTTAGTTGAATAAGCACCCACCTAGTTGTTAAGGGGGAAACAATTTTCACTTGGAAAAGTAAATTCTTACACAGTGAGGTAAAGAAGCCATCCCCTCACCACCACCACCAAAAGCTAAATGCCATCACTGCTTCATCTTTCATACACACCCTTTTACAGGCAGGGTTTTGTGTGAACATGATTACTAGGTAGATGATAATGCTAGCTACTACCACTGTCATAACAAAAGACATAGTCATAGCATATGCCCATAAACCTTTGAATAAAAGGTGCTTATTCCAGACATAGACACATAACTCACTGTCTTCCATCAAGAGTGTACAAATGTCCAAGAGGGGATAAAAATATATTTAAAGTGGTCATCTCTGGGAAAATATGAGCCCCACTTTCTCATACACTATAACCATTCCAGTATATTAAAAGTAGATGATGTTTTCCATATATATATATAATTTTCCTTTTTTTTCCCCTTATGTTTTCCCTTTTTTATCAAGAAATGAGTAATTTGAAAGAGACTAACATGACCCTAGAAAACCCCTTGACAATTTGGGAACACACTGAGCTGGAATATCCAAAAAAAATAGGACAAGAATTTTAGTGTTATGTGAGAAGAGAGAAGAAAAGATGTCATCCTTCTGTAGCTAGGACAACTGAAATCCTTAGGGCACTCCACCCCCAAAAGAAAGCCCATGATCTTGGGTCCTGTACAAGAGGCCATCTGGAAGGGAAATCACATTTCAGATTAAGTAAGCCAGATTTGTTTCCAGCTGTCTAAATATTCAAACCTGAATAGTTTTATTTGTACATATAAAGGCACTGTGGTTAAGATTTACCCATCAATGAATGGAAAGAGAAATACAGAGTTCAGGAAAACCTAGAGTAAAGAGAGTTTTGAAATAAATATTATGTTCCTAGAAACTAAAGGTTAGATGCCAAATTCTCAACTATACAAGGAAAGGCCGAGCATTATCCAAGCCCTATAAATGAAATGGAAAATGAGGAATAGCAGGGCTGGGTAAGTAAAGAGTTTGACAGGGAGAAACTTTAAGTCAAGTTCAAATGTTGATTATTAAATACAACTGGGCATTTTAATTGCTGAATTGAGATCAATTTTCATGATTTATAGTGACCAGAGAAATTTTTATTACTAAAAACTAGGAAAAACACCTACAAACAAAATTGTTTAATGCTACATTAGAATTTACATGCTTGAATGTACAAACTATTATATTTACTGTTGAATATACAACATTAATTCCCCAATAAAGAAATTTTTTAAAAAAGAATGTACATGCTTGAAAAACCAGCTATCTATTACCAGCTATCTATTACCTAGACATGTACATATTTGTTCATGCGCATAATTCTAGGCAGATAATTTTAGAGATCCTAGAAGAAACCACTCATGAAATAATGATCTTGATAGGAATACATAGTAAGTTTTCACTGTTGGAATTAGACATAGTAATAGCCATTTCTTAGAAATTATAAGCTATAGTCTTATAAGAGCTTGTGGGAAGATGAAAATCATCCAAAATTAAGTACTTCTACATCAGGATAATAATCTTTCTTAACAAGGCTAATTTTCTCAAGTCATGGTAATTCTGTAGGAACAAGAATAGAACTTCCTGAGACTGTGCAAAAACTTTAATAGAGCTTCTGAAGTCCTAGATCTTATTTCCTTTTTCTTTTTATTACTTTTATTAAGCTATAACATCACATTCATTTCAGATGCAAATCCTTGTCTTTTCAAAAAGTCACTAAATTACTTTTTATCTTACAGACAATAGTTATGGATAATCTAAAAAATTATTTATGTCAAACGATCACTTGAAGAATCTGCACATCAGTCACTAATAAACAAAACTTCAGTCAACCAAATTTTATATATTATATCTAAGATTTGTTGGTTTCATTTAAAAGTAGCATTATGATGCTCCTCTTTTGAATGGAAATTTCAGGATAATTTTAAGGTGATCTAGTTCACCACTCCACACTCCAAGCCTGGAGCCAGTAGCCATCACTGCACAATAGTCACTCTTAAACTTGAAACAGTAATTAAATTAAACAAGGAAAGCTAGCAAACCAAAGCATAACGCACAGTTTCACTACAGCATATCTACCTTTTTCTACTTTACCCAATCCTAAATAATGACAATGTTGTTTTCTATTTACCTAACACTGTAAGAGAAGTGATATTTTGAAAATTATCAGAGAAAAACAAAGATTCTTTTTATTTATTTAATGGGGTATTAATGTTTTACATTCGACAGTAAATACAATCGTTTGTATATGCATAACATTTCTCAGTTCTCAATACAACAATACAACCCCCACTAGGTCCTCTGTCATCCTTTTTGGACCTGTACTCTCCCCCTCACCCACCCCAGAGTCTTTTACTTTGGTGCAATACACCAACTCCAATTCAGGTGAAAAACAAAAATTCTAAAACAATACACAAATTCAACTTGATAAGTAGTTGGATGATTGCTTTACACATAATTGCATTTTGACTATGTAAAAATAGCTGCAATAAGCATTCAGATGGTTACAGTTTTTCAAGCTGATGCTTTCTTTTATCTATTTATTTTTATTTTTATTTATTTATTTGAGAGGTAGAGAGGCAGAGAATGTGAAAAACTACAGCACTGAAGCTTCTCCTTCAATGAGATGAGGGCTTACTCAAACCTGAGTTATGCACCTATTTTTTATTTCATAGGTAGATACCCAGAGATGGGATTACTGGGTCTAATGGTAATTTTCTTTTCAACTTCTTGACAAAACACAATACTATTTGCCCCCATTATTCCACCAATTTACATACTCACCAACAGTGTAAAAGAACTTCTTTTCCTCCAATCCATAACAATATTTGTTATTCATTTTTGGTGTGAGTCAATCTCACTGGCCCAAGGTAGCATCTCAAGTTGGTTTCATATATATAATTAACTAAAAGAGATATTACTGCCATATATATAATATAAAATCTATTTTATTTTTTTAAATATTTATTTTATTTATTTATTCCCTTTTGTTGTCCTTGTTGCTTTATTGTTGTAGTTATTGTTGTTGTCGTTGTTGGATAGGACAGAGAGAAATGGAGAGAGGAGGAGAGAAAGATAGACACCTGCAGATCTGCTTCACCGCCTGTGAAGCGACTCCCCTGCAGGTGGGGAGCTGGGGTTCGAACTGGGATCCTTATGCCGGTCCTTGTGCTTTGCGCCACCTGCGCTTAACCCGTTGCGCTACAGCCCGACTCCCTAAATCTATTTTATTTTGAGCTAGAATAATGCTTCTGTAAAAGACTTTCATGCCCCAGGATCTGAGCTCCCAAACTTAATCCCCAGCACCATAATACATCAGAGCTGAGAAGTGCTCTGGTATCTCTATACTTTTTTAGTACTAGCTCTCTCTCATTAAGATAAAATAAATAGATATCTTTAATCTATTGTGTTTTAAGTAATAAAATAGTATACTATAACACTGATCTTTTAGTTTGCTTAACTTTCCTAAGGTTGTTGGTTTAGTTTCCTTTTGATTTACTTAATTTTCAGTACTTAAATCTTGCCCCATTCTAGCTTCTCCTTTGTTCATTTCCATTCCCTATGTACTTCAGAAATAATAAAATGTAAGCCTCCTGGGAGTTCAGTCCTCTACCTATTGGATCTAGTCCTAGGTCATTCTAAAATGTTTAATTCAGGGAGCCAGATGGTTGCACACCTGGCTGAGTTACATGTTACAGTGCACAAGGACCCAGGTTTCAGCCCCTAGTCCCGAATCTACAGGGAGAAAACTTCACAAGTAGTGAAGCAGGGCTGCAGGTGTCTTGTCTCTCTTCCTCTCTTGATTTCTGGCTGCCTGTATCCAATAGATACTTTTAAAAGAAAAAACAAACAAACAAAAACCCTAGGCCTTCTCTGAATTTCCCAAATGTAGCCTGAGATGATCACAAAGATTAACAGAATTATCTATGCTTTAGTATAATTTCCTCTTATAATACTGTACCAGTCTCTGGATTTCCCAAATATGAACGGTGATATGTTGAAATTTTCCATGAAAAATTCTGACTATATTCCTGAGTAAATTTAAAATTAACCACCATACTTCTGTTAAAGCTACTTTATCAGTCACTAAGCTTCACAACTATTAAGATTTTTAATACACTCTGACTTTAATCAGAGTGTATTATTTACATCCTTAATAATTAAGTTAATCACACAAATAACAAGGGAAAAATTCATTTTTCTTTCTCCTCTCAGGGAAGAGACCTTTCTACTATCACATCAGTTTTAAAGTAACAAACATTGACTATAACAGCAAGTTTGAAAAATATTATTCACAAGAATATATGGACCTAAATGAAAAAGTAGTGTCATTGGTAAGTGGAACTTTTTATTTATTGTATTTTTTAAATATTATGATGCTAGAAATGTCAGAATTCTAGAAACTATCTTCCAAGATAAAATTATTGAAAATTTCACATATTTCTTGCCACTACATTAGTTGTAGATTAGGGTAGTCAGGTTTTTTTTTTAGAAAAAAAAGTATAGAGAAAGAAAAATATAAGCATAAGCATGCATTTCAAAAACACCTAAAAATACTATAGGAGAGAACACATCGTCAAAAATAAAGAAAATCCTTGAACTCTTGAATGCAGAGTGAATTTTTTTAATACTTATTTTAAAGTATGCTCTATTTTCAGTTAACCCTTACCTGGCTATAAGTTCTGGCTATAATAAAGTGACCCCTCCTTGGCTGTATGCACTGTGAATCCGCTGCTCCTGGTGGCCATCTTTTCTCCACTGTTATTGCTGTTGCTGTTCTGTTATTATTGTTTCTTCTGTTGTTATTTTGGATAGGACAAAGCAAAATTGAGATAGGAGGGGAAGAGAAAGAGGGGGAGAGAAAGAGAGATACCTGCAGACCTGCTTTACCACTTGTGAATCACCCCCCATACAGATGGGGAGCAAGGCACAAACTAGATCCTTGCACGGGTCCTTGTGCTTAGAACTATGTGCACTTAACTGGGTGCATCACTGCCCAGACTCCCAAATATATAAAAATATAGACAGTTATAGAAATAATAGTCAACCCCACACCTGTGACCTTGAGAGAACTGCAGTTTCCAGTGGAGAGAACGGGGACACAGAACTCTGGTGGTGGGAATGATAAGGAATTATACCTGTGTTATCTCATAATTTTGTAAATCAATATTAAATCACTAGTAAATTATTTAAAACAAAGTTAGGAAATATAATAAAAAAGAAAAAACATCAGTTTATATGAAAGCTAATATATTACTTTAAGGTAACTCCAAATATGCCCATAGCATAAGCCACCAGCATTCCATAAACTCAGATCAATTTATTTGGATAAATTAGTCTACATTTACTACACAAAGGAATGTTCTAACACTGTTAGTCTCATCATCATCATGTTCTCTTGATAACCAGGAAATAGTTCTAACATTGTGCTCATGTCTCTTTAGCGTTCTTCATTTCCAGTTTCTAATTCATCTTTATTAAAAAACACAGCAAAACAAAATTAAAAAATCACCAAATATTTCTCATACTTTTTAAATTTTGTATACCTAAAAGTGCTTGCTCTTATATGCCTATCTGTTTTTATTTAATGCAGTAACGCTCCATGTATTATAATATCACTAAGTTCACATTTGAAAGTACCAAACTGATGGCAATAGTATGTACAAAGAAAACTGTGAATCATTCATTAACTTTCTCTACTCATTATTATGCCACCAACCTATTTTTATTCTTCTGATTTCTATTAAATAAGTCTCATGATTAACTCTAAAGATAGAGATCCTATTTTACTACTAATGATACATTATAAGATCTCAAACATATTTCATCAACTTCATATTGGTAGTAAAACATCCCAAAATATCTCACCAAATTGTATCTAGTTTTCACAAATAAATCCATTGTACTATAGATGATCAAAATATTTTATCTATGTTAAGTACTTAATCTTATTTACATAAAGCAGACTAGCTCCTACATCAAAGCACTTACCAAATTGTCATTGGTCACTATGTAACCACAGTATTTATCAAATGACAATTTTTCCACTGAGATAAGAAAAACGTGGTATGTACATATGTATCTTTTTGCATATGCCCCTTTTTAGTCTATCAAATAACAGACCATCTCTTGAATTCATCAGGATTAAGAACATAATTTCAAGTCATTTGCCTTGGTCACTGTAAGAGGAGGAACTGAGCTTTGAATACAGGTTTCAGAAAAGGCACCAGCATTACAGAACTATTTTCATGTTTTCAATAACACAAACAAAACTTACAAAAACTGATGTAGGACTTTGTCTTTAGTACAGTTGGAAAACAAGGGTTGCAAAAACAATTACTAGTCCAGCTGGGAGGGCAGCCCGGGCCCAGCCACACACAGTCCACCTTGCAGTGCCCAAGGCCCCCGCTGCCCGCCCTGGAGTCCCTGGCCCGCCTGGCATTGGCCATGGAGATAAGCCGGCGTGTAGCCCACGTGAAAGGCACCCTCTCGGGACTCAGAGTGGAGCATGAGCACAGCTTTGCACCCTGGATCCAGGCCCACCAGGGCTGGGAGGGCATCCTGGCCGCTTCCCCCGTGGACATGAACTTACCCCTGGACTGAGACCTTGCCCAGAGGCTCCTACCAGACTGGACCGACCTCACGTCCCCGCATTCTCTCTGGACTCTGCCGGGTCTTCCCGTTCCTCTCAGGGCTATGGAGGGGTGGCTTCCCTTCGTGTGTTTGCCAAAAAGAAATCCTTTCAAATATTTTTTTACTAGATAATCACTAAGTCTGCAGGCATAACTGCCAGCCATGGAAACTATAGTAAAATGAAGACTGGGCCATAGATTCAACTGCCCCTTCATAGTTGTGAATACAAAGATAGCAAATATATATTAGCTCCTTTGCATCAACTTTTAGAAGATTTATAATGTATAAATAGTTTTTCCCTACCTGTAACAAGACATCATCTTTCTTTCCTTTCTTACTGAAGTACTGCTCAGCTCTGCCTTAAGGAGATGTGAGGAGCTGAACTTGTGACTTCAGGGCCTCAGGCATGCTTGAAAGTCTTTTGCATAACCATTGTGCTATCTTCTCCATCCATAATGCATCATCTTTTAATACTTTATGACATACTGTATAGTTTGATTACATAACAACACAGCAAGGTCTTCTGGATATAGGTGAGCTGATTTGAGAGAGCAAATTACATTTTCTGAATTGTTTATGTTAGCATCATAAAATAATACATTAAGTAACACTATCAAATAATACATTATAAATTTATTAAGTATACATCTAAATATCTTCAGAAAAGTGACTCTAGTTACTTTGTGGATTATTTTCTCTCATGTGTAATATTACTGTTTCAGTTGATCTTTCTGACACCTACTTTAGTCTGAAAATTTTCAAGAGATAATCCATTGTATATAAAATGTATATCCCGGACCTTACGATACTACCTATTCAGATATATAGCACATACATACATACATACAAACATACATACAGCATGGCAAAGTGAGTCAGGTTTGCAACTATACGCAAACATTATGATTACATTATACTTTATTAGGTTTACAGTGACATATGTCTAGCATACCTAACTAAAAATAATGTAATTTGAAAATGTTGTATACTGAAGCCATCTCTAGCCAGAGCACTAACTTTGTCTCTATCAGGAATATGTTTCACTTTATTAATTATGTGTCAATGGAGTGGTAATTTTAATTTCCTTTAGGAACTTTTTCTTTGCATTTACAACCCAGCCAACTATCTGGTAAATATATATATAGATAGATATAGATATAGATATAGATATCCTGATCTACCTTGGCTTTCCACATATCTTCCTCATTAAGTGTACTCATTTATAGCTTTCCATGTGAAGTGAGAAATGTATAGCTCTTCTTCTTACTTGAACACAGAGAGGCCATTATAAGGTTATTAACTGGTCTAATTTCAATATTGCTGTGTCTCAAGAAACAAGGCCTGAGAGAGTTGGGGAAAACAGCTGATTAATGGAGTAAACAAGATGCACACAACACTAATTAAATTGACCAACTTAAGTGGGCACTGTTCCTAGTATACAAAGTAATTGTAATATAAACCTTAGAATCAGTAATTACAGACTAACGTAACAAATAATAATATTATGAAAGTCTGAAATGTTGAGAGAATTGCCAGATATGTCAAACACAATGTAACCATGTGGTGCTAGGAATATAACACCAATAGACTTTCTCAATGCAGGGTTGTCACAACCTTACTCTCCATCTTAGCTTCCACTTCATGTTGCTACATGGGCTCTTCCATCTTGAGACTATCTCCACTACTACCTACTGTAACATTTTTTAATATATTTTATTTATTTATTTTCCCTTTTGTTGCCCTTGTTTTTTATTGTTGTTATAGTTATTATTGTTGTTGTTCTCGATGTCGTTGTTAGGACAGAAAGAAATGGAGAGAGGAGGGAAGACAGGCAGGGGGAGAGAAAGATAGACACCTGAAGACCTGCTTCACTGCCTGTGAAGCGACTCCCCTGCAGGTGGCTCGGAGCACGGGGCTGGAACCGAATCCTTGCGCTGGTCCTTAACGCTTCGCCCCACGTGCGCTTAACCTGTTGCGCTACTGCCCAACCCCCCTACTATAACATTTTGACTTCCATTTGAATTTCCAGTATTCTTCTTCTTCATTTATGAAAAGAATCTGAATTGTTAAAACAGTTCTGAATTCCTGCTCAAAATCCCAATCTGTTTATCCTAAGCTTCAACCTCTGGCATTGGTCAATTACCAGAGAATTTACTTCCTGCAGTTTGCTAAAAATCTGATTGTCTTAAAAATAAGAATTATATTATCTTACCTTGCAACTCTTATGAATACCTTAAAGTGAAATTTACTAATTACTCTAAAAATGGCAGACTTGGGTATAACGTAAGATGTGCAATGATGTTTAGGAAGGTAAACACAATCTAAAAGGGAATGAATGAATTTAGAACATTAGAGGAAAACAATCTTTAGAAAAGGAAATAGTAATATAAGGTTAGTTACATTTCAGTTTAGAGATAAGGCCTTATCAGAAATGTGGCTCTACACCACCTGTTTTATTAAAATAGATATGCTACACAACTGATTTCATTCTGAAGATTTTTAAGTAGTCATCATTGAGCAGCTATCGATTTTGGTTGCAAAAGGAAAATAGGTATTAAAATCCTTTGCCTCTATAATAATGAGTCACTTCTTTTTTAACTTCTCTCTTTGCTAAAAATTTCTGTGTGACGTGCAATTTGATATCTGGTGCTCTATCAAGGTCATATTATGGAAAATTACCCACTAGAATGAGACCAGGAGCAAAAGAAAAAATAATAACTCTTCAGTATAATTTCTCGGGAAAAATTTCTGCATATCACAGCAGAATATCCAGATATCAAATAAACTGTTAAAGTAAGATAATAATAATAATAAAATAGGGAGTCGGGTGGTAGCGCAGTGGGTTAAGCTCAGGTGGCACAAAGCGCAAGGACCGGCATAAGGGTCCCGGTTCTAGCCCCGGCTCCCCACCTGCAGGGGAGTCGCTTCGCAAGCGGTAAAGCAGGTCTGCAGGTGTCTGTCTTTCTCTCCCCCCTCTCTGTCTTCCCCTCCTCTCTCCATTTCTCTCTGTCCTATCCAACAATGACGACATCAGTAACAACACCAATAATAACTGCAACAATAAAACAAGGGCAAAAAAAGAGAATAAATAAATAAATAAATATTTTTAAAAAGAACAAAATAATAATAATAAAATAAAACATCCCTCTTCTGGAGACATTTCTGTCAAGCTTTATGGTACTGACATTCAATAAAAATGCTAAATGTGGAAAATAAACACTTTCAGTTAGCTCTTTGAATTCACTTTCTGTGATGATACTACTAGAAAACTATTTTGTGTGTGAAAAAATAATCATAGAAATGCCACTACTGTACACATAAATTATAGACTTGAAGGTATTATATAAGTGCATTGAGTCACTATAAAGATGATTTTCAACAAGACATTTTAATACGGCTTGCATCTTTTTTTCTTTTAAAGGACAGGTGTTTTTTTTTTAATTATAAAATGGAAATATTGGAAGACTATAGGATAAGAGGGGTACAATTCCACAAAAAAATGGTTCATGATCTGGGGACATTTTAACATTATGTATTTAATGATATTAAGAAATTAATTGCTGGGATATGGTCAAAATCAAGATGAAAATAATTTGGTTGTTAAGAGAACTTGAACAACTTCACAAGAAGTTATTTTTTAAAAAGAAAACATAAGTCATAATCAATTTTACATTTTAACAGATAAATGAAACATTTCACGGCTCCAAACTTCGAAGACAGTATGTCAAATCTCATATTGTACAAGTAAGGTATGTAAAATCGTCTGAAAAGAAAGTAAAAAACTTTATTCTTTGTTTTTATAAGTGGTAGTCAACAAAATTCCTCTGCTTAACACACATTTAAAGGCTGACAGAAATCTGAATATGGAGGTTCAATAACCACTAGCTTTTTCAAATGCAAAAGTAGACATTTGAAGTTCATTAGGAAATTAATGAACCGAAACCAAGAATTCTAGCCAACTGTATCAGGTAAAAGTTAAGTAAATTTGTTTTCAGTTGAGGACACAACTTGAAAAAGTAAATCTAGAGTCAGGCAGTAGTGCAGCGGGTTAAGCGCACATGGCACATGGTTAAACTCAAGGAAGAGCTTAAGGATCTGGGTTCTAGCCGCCCCCTCCCCCGACTCCCCACCCGAAAGGGGGTCGCTATACAGGAAATGAAGCAGGTCTGCAGGTGTCTTTCTTTCTCTCCCCCTCTCTGTCTTCCCCTCCTCTCTCCATTTCTCTCTGTCCTATCCAACAACGACGACATCATCAACAACAATAATAATACAACAACAATTTTTAAAAAACAAGGGAAACAAAAGGGAAAAGAAATAATAAAAAAATTAAGTAAATCTAAAATCAAGAGATAAATCCAATATAAAAGTTATATGGGTCAGATAAGAGAACCACCCTAGGTAGGATATCTGACTAAAAAGGGACAACTAGTATCTAGTGAGTAAAACCTAGTTTAAAGTTGCTGACTGAATGTAAAAGTTGGGAAATTTCACATAAAAACAGAGTTTTTAGAATATGTTAGGAAGTCAAAAGATCTAGTCTCTCTGGGCCCACATTTTCACTTGATAAGAATATGATGGAGAGGTTGTGGGGTCAAAGAAACCCTCCTGCACTGCTGGTGGGAATGTCAATTGGTCCAACCTCTGTGGAGAATAGTCTGGAGAACTCTCAGAAGGCTAGAAATGGACCTACCCTATAATCCTGCAATTCCTCTCCTGGGGAGATATCATAAGGAACCCAACACACCCATCCCAAAAGATCTGTGTACACATACGTTCTTGGCAGCACAATTTGTAATAGCCAAAACCTGGAAGCAACCTAGGTGTCCAACAACAGATGAGTGGCTGAGCAAAGTGTGGTATATATACACAATGGAATACTACTCAGCTATAAAAAACGGTGATTTCACTGTTTTCAGCCGATTGTGGATGGACCTTGAAAAATTCATATTAAGTGAAATAAGTCAGAAACAGAAGGATGAATATGGGATGATCTCACTCTCAGGCAGAAGTTGAAAAATAAAATCAGAAAAGAAAACGCAAGTAGAACGTGAACTGGAATTGGCATATTTCACCAAAGTAAAAGACTCTGGGGTGGGTGGGTGGGGAGAATACAAGTCCAAGAAGGATGACAGAGGACTTAGTGGGGGTTGTATTTTTTTATGGAAAACTGATAAATGTTATGCATGTACAAACTACTATATTTACTGTCGAATATAAAACATTAATTCCCCAATAAAGAAATTTAAAAAAAAAAAAAAAAGAAGAAGCTGAAACAGGCTGGGCCCCTAACATACCACATATGCATAAGTATTATACCAAGCTAACTTCATTCTTTAACTTTGCCTCCCTGTTTCCTATAGAAATATAGTTATACAGGGTGGGGGTAGATAGCATAATGGTTATGCAAAGAGACTCTATTGCCTGAGGCTCCAAAGTTCCAAGTTCAATCCCCTACACCACCATAAGCCAGAGCTGAGCAGTACTCTGGTGTTTCTCTCTGTTTCTCTCTCTCTGCATCTCTCTGAAAAATAAAATAAATTAAATATTAATATATATATATATATATATATATATATATATATATATATATATATAGTTATACAGTATTGCTTTGCTGGGAGGATATTTATCCAGCTTGGGGAAACTGGTAGGTCATAAGATAAGCATACAAGAGAATTCAGGTTGTGGCCCAGCAAAGCAAATACCAGGGCAGTGGTCTGCTCTTGGTCCCCCTCTCTCTCCCTCTCTCTCTCTATCTCTCTCTCCGACCATAGACATACAGATATATAGACACAAAACCAATAAATAAAAATGTAAGATATGTATATGTATATTAGTGAGAAGGAACCAATAACCTGAACTAGATATGTTTGAAAAAGTCATAATTAATAAGCACAAATGAAAAACTTAATATGTTTTGGAATCTACTCCTCTCCAAAATTAAAACTTGAACTATTTTATTTTGTTAGTTTATTATCTTCTTCTTTTTTTAACATTTATTTTCCCTTTTTGTTGCCCTTGTTGTTTTTTTATTGTTGTAGTAGTTATTGTTGTTATTATTGCTGTCATCATTGTTGGATAGGACAGAGAGGAATGGAGAGAGGAGGGGAAGACAGAGAGGGGGAGAGAAAGATAGACACCTGCAGACCTGCTTCACTGCCTGTGAAGTGACTCCCCTGAAGGTGGGGAGCTGGGGCTCGAACTGGGATCCTCATGCTAGCCCTTGCTCTTCGCGCCACGTGCGCTTAACCACTGTGCTACCGCCCGACTCCCATTAGTTTATTTTTAAGTGATCCGTGCTTCTAACCAGTAGTCCAGAGAACATTATTTATATAATTTAGTCTATTTAACCATACCTGACCTGGCCCTGCTCCTCAGACCTTGATTGCCCTCTCTCTCTTTCCCTCTCTCTCTCTCTCTCTCTCTCTCTCTCACACACACACACACACACACACACACACACACACACACACACACACACAAATGTGTATCTCTTTGACTTGCTATTATTTTTCTAAAAACATATGCCAAAATTGGTTCCCACTAAGGTCTGTCAAAACACAAAGTGCACTGAAATTAAAAACAAGAGCTACTTTACTCAAGGTTAGTACAATAGGGGAGAAAGACCAGAACTCAATCTCACACTCCTGAAATAAATGAGAATAGAATTTTAAAGTCTGGGGTAGGAGGAAGATAATCTGTATCTGCATTTTCTTATTGATTTTGCTTATGGTAAGCTTCATGACAAGAAGGAATGTTGAAGACAGAGCATGGCATTCACCAAAATTAAGTTTCCCCTCCCATGGAAACAGAAATTAGATGCTATCTCTTTTTATCTGTGTCCAATTATATGGCTTTCCAGTCCTTGAAAAGAACATGTATAGGATTTAAGAGCTGTTTTAACCATTTAGGAGATGGTACAAAGAGCAGAGAAAATTTTTACAGTTCCAAGTTTTCTAGGGGCCAGGTGGTGGCACACCTGATAAAGTACACCTGTGTACCATGTGAGGGGCTCAGAATGCAAACCCCCAGTCCTCACCTGCAGTGCAGAAGTTCCATGAGTGGAAAGCAATGCTTCATGTGTTTCTCCATCTCTCTGTCTCTCCCTTTACCTCACCCTCTATCAAAAACAAAAACAAAACAAAGTAGATGTTCTCTTAAAAATAAATAAATAAAAGAATATCAAAAGTCTAGAGCCAGGAAAAAGCTTCACTCAGACTTAATAAAATTAAAGGGAATGACAGCAAAATAGCTCACCTGGCCAGTTGCTCTGCCATAGTGTAAAATGGGTTCAAGTCCTCACCCTCTGCATTAGAGGAAGCTTTTGCTCTGTGGTATCTTTCCTTCTCTCTCTCTCTCTGTCTCTCTCCATCTACAAAAGTCTTCCTAGAATGGTGAATCCCAGTGATAACAAAATTAAAAGAAAAGAAAAAGATTAATGGGAATATTAAGGCCATCTTGAGGTAAGCATTTGTGTATTTAATGTCCTTATTTCTACAACATTTCTCATTTCCTCTGGTCAAAAACTTCATTTCAAAGAGTCACTTTTGGAGACATCTAAGATACCCACTAGTGTTCTCACCTCTACACTTCAACTCACTATTTTATTCATATACCTGTTTTAAAGATCATACGATATCTTATTTCTTTGTTTTTTTGTTTCCCTGTTTCTCCTACTGATGTTTTTGTATGCTGACACAACTCTGGGACCAGGATTATTTCCTGGATTAACAAATGAAAATTTACAAATGGAAAGGAAAACTGTGGCAAAGAATTAAAAGCATTTGCCACATAAATAAAATATTATTTTATGTAAATAGAAAGAAAATACAAAATTTAAATAATGTTTAGTTCATCTTTTCAATAAAAGAGATCATATGACCCTAAATGATTAAGAATCCACAGATTAGAATTATTTTAATTTTAGATTGTTATTTGAATTTGAAGAAAGGATTTGACAAAATCTTTAAAATGAACAGTTATATGATATGTCTTTGTCTACTCCAGAAGAAACAAAAGGTTTGTCCCAGGGCTAAATAAGAGATTAATATTGAACCTACCTAAAAACAGATGAGAATCACAATAAATTGATGTATAGTTACTTGAGGTTTAATACTGTATAAAATAAATAAAAATTATAGAATTGTAGCACTCGAAGAGTACCAGGTGTGCACACATTTTATCTTATTTTTAAAGATTTATTTATTCTTTAATGAGAGAGAAAGTAAAGGAAGGAAAGAGAGAGGACCAGAGCAATATGTTGGTACATGAGATGTTGGGGCTTGTACTCAGGACCTCATGCTTGAGAGTCCAAAGCTTTATTCATTGCATCATATCCCAGTCCATGTTTATGCATTTTAAAACATAAAGTAATAGAGTATTACACAGAAATTAACTAATGCACTTATTTATAATTATCCTGTTAAAACAATCAAAATAAAACAAGTTTATAAGAAAATCTTGAATCTTGACCATGTTTTTTGGTTTTTGTTAGGGGATGTTATGAAGATTTAAAATGAAAGTTTTCAGGATCTTTCTTCAGTCACACAGAGATCTGGGGCTGTTAACTGATTTCTGTTCCTCCTCCTCCTCCTCCTTTCTTCTTCTTCTTTCTTCATCTCCTTCTTCTACATCAGAGCACTGCTCAGCTGTGGCTTATTGTGGTATGGGGAACTGAATCTTTGGAAATCCAGACATGAGAATATGTTTGCATGGCCATTATGCTATCACCTCGACTGATTTTCAAATGCACAAATGCAGAGAAATGTGTAGGAAGAAATGAGGAAGTATTCCGTTAAGAAAACTACAATTGCTCCTTTTTTAAAACCTGTGGTTTGTGAATTTGCATCTTCAAGTCAGAATTACAAATATATAAAGTAAGTTAGGTTTTATATTTCTGCTCAGTCATGATTTTCAACAGATTAAGAGCTGGCACATTATTGCAAACTTTCACACAGCACTCTGAGATTTTTCTTATCTTATCATCCATATCATCTTATGTGATGTTTACAGGAACTCAATAAAGTTATCATACCCATTGTAGAGATGAAGAAAGTTAAATAGAGAAATCCAATAACTTGCTGTAGTCAAGAACTTGGTGTATGGTGAATCTAGAGTATAAACTAGAGTATGGTGAATACTTTAGAATTCTAGTATGGCAGAGGATGGTGAAATAGAGTATGATGAATTTAAAGTATGAGCCTGGTTTTCCTTGCATTCACTCATATTCTTTACTATTCACCAAGCCTATCATTACCACTCCCTTGACATGAACTGGAATAGCTTCCAGGAATTTTACTTAGCAAAGGTAGAAGGACCCTACTAAGGAGTGATAGAGACTCAAAAATAAGAGTTTATTTGTTTTTTGTTTTGCAGCCGAGCCAAAGGGAAAGTGATAATACATGCTGTGATTAAATTTAAATCCTGTTACAAAAATAATGCAGCAAGATTTTGGGATAGAATTGAAAACATGTTACGTCAGAAGTTACAGGGTGAAACTGGGTCTTTATGTATAGATTCTTCTTCATATCGATTTTCAGGTAAGTTGTTTTCATGTATGATTTTCATCTTTGCATTTGAATATGGTGTTTTGTTGTGGAGACTAAAACATTTCTTTTGTTAAATATCATTTCATATACAATGACATTGCATATAGTAATTGTTAATCAGGGTCAATGTTCATCCAGTTTCTTATATAATAGTCATCCTTGTATTCTTATCATTAAGACTTATTGATAACGAAGTGTTTTTTTAAGAAATCAGGGTCCCCTGCATGACCCTGACTTAAGTCTGACCCCCCCCACACACAAATAGCATTGAAGAAAACTTCAGTGCTGTAGTTGTCTGTCTATCATCTATCTATCTATCTATCTATCTATCTATCTATCTATCTATTATCTATCTCTATCAAAAAAGAAAGAAGAGGTAGGAAAAAGAGGGGAGGGGAATGGAGGGAAGAGGAAGGATGAGAAGAGAAGATTAGGCAAGGAAGGGAAAGGAAGAGTAGGGAAGGGAGGGAAGGGGAGGGGTGGGGAGGGAAGAGAAGGGAAGGGAAGGAAAGAGAAGAGAAGAGAAGAGAAGAGAAGAGAAAGAGGAAGAGGAAGAAAAGAGGAGAGAAGAGGAAGAGAAGAGAAAGCAGGATCCTAAATAACATGTCTTACAAAACAGGACAACCTTTAATTCTTACATATTTATGACTTAATCTGTAGGTCATGATTTCTCCCTCATTGTTTCCCCCCCCCTTCCTTCTTTCTTCCCTTCCTTCCTTCCAACCTTCCTTCCTTCCCTCCTTCCCTCTCTCCTACTAACTTTTACCAGAGTAGTGCCCTGGTTTAGTTAACAGGGACTATGGATCCTCAAGTAATCTACATAACTATTAAGCTATCTCCCCATCGAGCCTCCTTGCTTCTTAATGCCTCAATAACCCAGATTCCTAAAATTCCAGAATTGGATTTGACCTCTTTAACTTCAAATTTACTTTCTGAAAGTTCTTTAACTGACCTGTTCCTTCCATTCATATGTATAATCTAACTCTTATTTTTGGCCACCCAGCAGTATTGTGAAAGACAGCCTCTGAGCTATAGAGTCAACTGTCCCTCCTCTCCCAAGATTACCAGTGTCTCTGAGACCTTGAAAAAGTACAGTAAATGCTAGAGAAAGCTAAACAAGGCTATCAGTTCTCTGCTACAGCATTTTTAAAAAATTCTTTATTGGGGGAATTAATGGTTTACAGTTGACAGTAAAATACAATAGTTTGTACATGCATAACTGCCGGGATAGCCTGAGGGTGCTTCTTCCCGAGCTAGTGCTCTCTGGGTTGGAGAGAACTCAACTGGAGCTGATCTAGGCTGCTGCGCGGGAGAGGGATCAGGAACTCGTGCCGCACTACGCAGGAGATACACTCTGGAACTCTCGGAGTCGGAAAGCAATTTCCAAGTGTCTTTAATCAGAAGAGCAGCTGTTTTTATACTCTCCAAGTAGGGTGGAAACAGGATGTGACATAGAGAGGGTGGAGCAAAAAGTGACTGGTGGAAGATCAGGGTGTGACAAGAAGAGGATCAGGGTGTGACAAGGAGAGGGGATGGAGCAGGTGAGAATTCTACCACTAAACCACCAATGCCCTGGAGGGAGTGTGGTGCTTTATGTAAATGTAGAAGTGATTTATGTAAATAGACCAAAGCTTTGAATGGGAACAAATCAATCCCTATATAGGCATATGGTTAAGCAGAAGCCAGGGGGAGCTGGCATACTACTCAACACATAACATTTCTCAGCTTTCCACATAAAAATTCAACCCTCCTCTGCCATGGTGTTCCAGGACCTGAACCCTCCCAACCCCCACCACCACCCCAGAGCCTTACTTTGGTGCAATATACCACCCCCAGTCCAAGTTCTGCTTTGTGCTTTCCCTTCTGTTCTTATTTTTCAGCTTCTGTCTATGAGTGAGGTTATCCCATATTCTTCCTTTTATTTCAGGCTGATCTCACTTAACATGATTCATTCAAGCTCCATGCAAGATGAGGTAAAGAAGGTGAATTCACCATTTTTAATAATTTAAACAATTTTCTGGGAATCTTTTACAGATTTCTTATATTTCTCAGTAGTTTTATTTATTACAATATTCCCTACATTTGATAATTTTTAGTAGCTGATATATATATATGTCCCACATCCCACAACTTCCTCAGCTACTCATCTGTTGTTGGACACTTGGGTGGCTTCCAGGTTTTGGCAATAACAAATTGTGCTGCTAGGAACCTACGTATACACAAATCTTTTTTGGTTGGGTATGTTTGTTCTTTGGGATATATCCCCAGGAGAGGAATTACAGGGTCATAGGGTAAGTCCACTTCTAGCCTTCTGAGAGTTTTCCTGCTACAGCAAAATTTAACCAAGAGCAGAAAAATATCCTTACCCCTACAGGAAAGGTTAATAGGATTGTTCATGGAAAAAAAAAATAATTCAGGGGAGGCAGGTGGAGGAGCAGCTGGTTAAGCACATACAATGCAAAGCACATGGGCCAGCATTAAGATCCCTGTTGGGGCCAGCTCCCCACCTGCAGGGGGTTTGCTTCATAGGAGGTGAAGCAGGTCTGCAGGTGTCTATCTTTCTCTCCCCCTCTCTGTCTTCCCCTCCTCTCTCCATTTCTTTCTGTCCTATCCAACAACAATGACAGCAATAACCACAATACTAACAACAATGATAAACAACAAGGGCAACAAAAGGGAAAAAATAATAAATAAATAAATAAATAAAGTAATAATTCAGGCCAATGGTTCATTTGCGTGGAATATCAAAAAGCAAAACCTGAAAATATTTTTTGTTTATAAAGCCATCTTATTGAAATGTGACTTCTTTTGTTACTAGATGGTTTCTTTTAGAAGCTTTTCTTGTCACACAGTTTATCCTATTTGTACTAATATTTAACATAAAGAAATAAAGCAGATCTCCAATTTATACTTTAACACTAAAGATTTATCTCTGGAAATTCTTCTAGAAAAAAAATAGTATTAAGATGAAAGTTGAACTAGATAAAGGTTATGCAAAATGACTTAAGTGCCTGAGGCTATTTGGTCTCAGGTTTAGTTCCTGTTGGCACTTTGGTGCTCTGGTAATGAAAAAGCAAACTATTGCATTTCCAATTTTCTTCCAAACCTTACGAATATTATATAGGACCCCAGAAAAAAAAAGTTTTCTGGGAATCTTTTACAGATTTCTTATATTTCTAAGTAGTTTTATTTATTAAAATATTCCCTACAGTTTGATAAAGATCAGTGGCTGTAAAGCGTGTGACACTCTTAAGGATAGATGGTACTTTAGTGTCAGCCCTTTCTGTTGCTTAGTAGCTCCTCTCTCTTCACCTCTCATCAGAAGGGATGTGCCAGGAGTTGGGCGGTAGCGCAGTGGGTTAAGTGCACATGGCGCGAAGCAAGCACAAGGACCCACATAAGAATCCCGGTTTGAGCTCCCGGCTCCCCCACCTAAAGGGGAGTCACTTCACAGATGGTGAAGCAGGTCTGCAGGTGTCTATTTTTCTCTCCCCTCTCTCTCTCTTCCCCTCCTCACTCCATTTCTCTTTGTCCTATCCAACAACGACAACATCAATAACAATAATAATAACTACAGCAACAATAAAACAAGGGCAACAAAAGGGAAAATTAATTTATTTATTTTATTTATTTAAGAAAGGAGACATTAACAAAACCATAGAATAAGAGGGGTACAATTCCACACAATTCCCATAACCCAATCTCCATATCCCACCCCCTCCCCTGATAGCCTTCCCATTCTCTATCTCTCTGGGAGTATGGATCCAGGGTCGTTGTGGGTTGCAGAGGGTGGAAGGTCTGGCTTCTGTAATTGCTCCCCCGCTGAACATGGGTGTTGACTGGTCCTGGTCGATCCATACTCCCAGTCTGTCTCTCTCTTTCCCTAGTAGGGTGGGGCTCTGAGGAAGTGGAGCTCCAGGACACATTGATGGGGTCGTCTGTCCAGGGAAGTCTGGTCAGCATCTTGCTGGCATCCAGAACCTGGTGGCTGAAAAGAGAGTTAACATACAAAGCCAAACAGATTGTTGAACAATCATGGACCTAAAGACTGTAATAGTGCAGATGAAGTGTTAGGAAGTATTCCCTGCATGCTCTTGTGTACTTCTGCTTTCAGGTATTTATTTTTTCCCTAGTTTATAGGCACAGGTGAACCTATGCTCTATCTCAGGGGACCTGGACTATATCTAGGTTTGGGGACTTTTTTGGGGAGTGGAACACCTGGAATGGAATTAGAGAATACTATGAAAGGAAAGGTCTCACCCGAGTGATGAAGCTGAAGGGTTTTCATTCCACACCTGAAGTCTCTGGTCACAGTCTGAAGTGAAGCATGCTGGGGTGGCACTCGTTGTGTTGATTAGGTTGCGATCCTCGGATGCAATATTATTTGATTTGAATTGAGAGCAGCATGCAGAAAAGTGGGCCCCACCCTAAGGTTCCAGGCTCCCGGCTCCCCACCTAAAGGGGAGTCACTTCACAGGTGGTGAAGCAGGTCTGCAGGTGTCTATCTTTCTCTCCCCTCTCTCTCTTCCCCTCCTCTCTCCATTTCTCTTTGTCCTATCCAACAATGACAACATCAATAACAATAATAATAACTACAGCAACAATAAAACAAGGGCAACAAAAGGGAAAATAAATTTTTAAAATTAAAAAAAAGAAGAAGAAGAAGGTATGTGCCTTATGGCCATTTCTCAAACAACAACAACAAAAAAAAATTGTCTTCCCATTATAAACTTATTGATGTTGGATTGAACCTAATGCTATCATCAATTAGCACCATCTAGTACCAATGTCTGTAAGTTGCAAAATAAGAATACCTGAGAGCTATTTCTGTCAATAACATACCCATAGCCCTATGTGTCTCAGTCCACTGTCCTCTAAACTCTTGTCAGCAGTGTTGACTAACCATCCCAATCACAGTGAGATGCTTTTACTAGTGATCTCAGAGAAGTTACTCCTTTCTGTCAGAACATTTTCTCACATCTTAGTTATATAATCCCTAAGGTAATTATATTATTGCTAAATGTCTTCCATTGTAAAAATCTTCTTTTTTTTTTTTCTTATTACTTTATCTTCAGGGCCTGGCACAGAACTCAGCATATAGCAGCCAATTGTTAGGTGACTTAATGAACTCCATAATATAAAACATATCACTGATAACCAGGATATAAGTGAATATATAAATAACCTTACTCAGCCGAGGTTCCACAAGAGACACCCCAAACAGAATGATATGAGTGATCATATTTCCAGTTCTAAAGATGATACATAGTTAGCACTAGTGCAGATGTATAAAAATCCATACAGTTAGGGAGTTGTAGTGCAGCGGGTTAAGCACAGGTGGCATAAAGTGCAAGGACCAGCATAGGGATCCTGGTTTCAGCCCCCGGCTCCCCACCTGCAGGGGAGTCGCTTCACAGGCAGTGAAGCAGGTCTGCAGGTGTCTGTCTTTCTCTCCCCCACTTTGTCTTCCCCTCCTCTCTCCATTCCTCTCTGTCCTATCCAACAATGACGACATCAATAACTATAACAATAATAACTGCAACAATAAAACCACAAGGGCAAAAAAAGTGAATAAATAAATATTTAAAAAAAGATTTTTAATTAAAAAAAATCCATATAGTTAATAAAGTGTTTGCTCCAACTTAATGCTCTCCCAGAATCTCTTTTGAGGAGGCCTGATGGCAACTCTGGCACACATGTCTTGTAGAAAACACTGCTACCCACAGAGGTAGAACGAACAGAGTTAGTGCTTTCAATTTTAAGATCCATGAGCATAATATGTAGTTCTATTTTCTACTCACTTCTGAATTTCATGAAAAATAACAACGCTACTACCTTATAGGTACTAGCAAAATCAAAATTATGGAGGATATTATTCAGTGAGAGATTAATGTTTTCTTCATCAACTCTAAACTCTGTGTCAGAAAAAGTCTCAAATCTACCCATTTATAAAGACTTATTTCAAAGGAATTACTAATGACCAAGACTGTATAAAATTTTGGTAATAAAACATGTCAATAAAGATAAAGATTGTAGTAGATAGCTTAATGGTTTTTCAAACAGACACTCATGCCTGAGACTCTGAAGTCAAATTCAATCCCCCTGCACCAGCAGAAGTCAGAGCTGAGCAGTGCTCTGGGAAAGAAAAAGAGAAATAAAGGGGTGGGGAGAGAAAAGAAAAGGAAAAAGATTGGTTCTTGGTGTGGTCTAGAAGGTGGTACAGTGGATAAAGCACTGGACTTTCAAAACATGAAGTCCTAAATTCAATCCCCAGCAGCACATGTACCAGAGTGATGTTTGGTACTTTTTCTCCCTCCTCCTATCTGTCTCATTAATAAATAAGTAAATAAAATCTTTATTTAAAAACATTGGTTCTTGCTTAAGAAAGACACTTTAAATAATAACATACTTTTTAAAAAATGTCCTCCAAAATTTACCAAATAACAATTAGCTAATTAAGTTGCTTAAAGAATGATACAAATGAAGGCCAGCTGGTGGTGCATCTAGCCTAGGGGAAAAAAAAACATTGAAAGGATAGCTTTACTATGATAACAAAATAAATCTTCCCTGAAAAGGCTCTCATATGCCAGCTTCTTTTTTTTTTTTTTTTTTCAGTTTTTCATAAGAAATTTCATGGTAGCTAGCACATTTTCTTTTTTATTTTATTTTATTTATTTTTTCTTTTTTATTTAAGAAAGGATTAATTAACAATACCATAGGGTAGCCAGCTTCTTTAATAATAGATTTCACCTAGTAAAGTTTTTTTTTATAATTTCTTTTTTGGGGAATTTGTTTTACATTCAACAGTAAATACAATAGTTTTTACATGCATAACATTTCCCAGTTTCTCACATAACAATACAACCCCCACCAGGTCCTCTGTCATCCTTCTTGGACCTGTATTCTCCCCACCCGCCCACCCCAGAGTCTTTTACTTTGGTGAAATATGCCAATTCCAGTTCACGTTCTACTTGCGTTTTCTTTCCTGATCTTGTTTTTCAACTTCTGCCTGAGAGTGAGATCATCCCATATTCATCCTTCTGTTTTTGACTTATTTCACTTAACATGAATTTTTCAAGGTCCATTCAAGATCGGCTGAAAATGGTGAAGTCACCATTTTTACAGCTGAATAGTATTCCATTGTGTATATATACCACAACTTGCTCAGCCACTCATCTGTTGTTGGACACCTGGGTTGCTTCCAGGTTTTGGCTATTACAAATTGTGCTGCCAAGAACATATGTGTACACAGATCTTTTTGGATGGATGTGTTGGGTTCCTTAGGATATATCCCCAGAAGAGGAATTGCAGGATCATAGGGTAGGTCCATTTCTAGCCTTCTGAGAGTTCTCCAGACTGTTCTCCACAGAGGTTGGACCAATTGACATTCCCACCAGCAGTGTAGGAGGGTTCCTTTGACCCCACACCCTCTCCAGCATTTGCTGTTGTTACCTTTTCTGATGTATGACATTCTCACAGGAGTGAAGTGGTATCTCATTGTTGTCTTTATTTGCATTTCTCTGACAATCAGAGACTTGGAGCATTTTTTCATATGTTTCTCGGCCTTTTGGATCTCTTCTTTGGTGAATATTCTGTACATGTCCTCCACCCATTTTTGGATGGAGTTATTTGTTGTCTTGTTGTTGAGTTTGGCAAGCTCTTTATATATGTTGGTTATTAAACTCTTGTCTGATATATGGCATGTAAAGATCTTCTCCCATTCTGTGAGAGGTCTCTTGGTTTGGGTAGTGGTTTCTTTTGCTGTGAAGAAGCTTTTTTTTTTTATTATTTAAGAAAGGATTAATTAACAAAACCATAGGGTAGGAGGGGTACAACTCCACACAATTCCCACCACCCAATCTCCATATCCCACCCCCTCCCCTGATAGCTTTCCCACTCTGTATCCCTCTGGGAGCATGGACCCAGGGTCATTGTGGGTTGTAGAAGTGGAAGGTCTGGCTTCTGTAATTGCTTCCCCGCTTAATTTGGTGTAGTCCCATAGGTTTATACTTGCTTTAGTCTTCTTTGTAATTGGATTCGTTTGATTGAAGATGTCTTTAAAATTTATGCGGAAAAGAGTTCTGCCAATATTTTCCTCTAAGTATCTGATAGTTTGTGTTCTAACATCCAGGTCCTTGATCCACTTGGAACTTATTTTTGTATTTGGTGAAATACAGTGATTCAGTTTCATTCTTCTGCATGTTTCAACCCATTGTTTCCAACACCATTTGTTGAATAGACTCTGCTTTCCCATTTAATAGTCTGGGCCCCTTTGTCAAAGATTAGATGTCCATAGGTGTGGGGGCTCACTTCTGGGCTCACAGTTCTATTCCACCGGTCAGTGTGTCTATTCATGTTCCAGTACCAAGCAGTTTTGATGACAATGGCCATATAATACAATTTGAGATCTGGGAGTGTGATGCCTCTGGTTCTGTTCTTTTTTCTCAAGATTGTTTTGGCAATTCTAGGTCTTTTCTTTTTCCAGATAAACATTTGTAGCATTTGTTCTATTCTCCTAAAAAATGTGCTTGGGATCTTGATAGGGATAACATTAAATTTGTATATGGCTCTGAGTAGTATATTCATTTTGATGATGTTAATTCTTCCAACCCATGAACATGGAATGTCTTTCCACTTCTTTGTGTCTTTTTCAATTTCCTTGAATAGTGACTCATAATTTTCAGTATACAAGTCTTTCACTTCTCTGGTTAGGTTTACTCCTAGATATTTTATTGTTTTTGTTGCTATAGTAAAAGTAGTTGATTTCTGGATTTCAATTTCTTCTAACTTAGTGTTTGCATAGAGGAATGCCACTGACTTTTGAATGTTAATTTTATAGCCTGACACCTTACTGTATTTCCTGATGATTTCCAAAAGCTTCTTGCTGGATTCTTTAGGTTTTTCTGTGTACACTATCATGTCATCTGCAAATAGGGAGAGTTTGACTTCTTCTCTTCCAATCTATATCCCTTTAATTCCTTGCTCCTGCCTGATTGCTATGGCAAGAACTTCCAACACTATGTTGAATAGTAATGGTGATAGTGGGCAGCCCTGTCTAGTACCTGATCTGAGTGGAAATGCTTCCAGTTTTCACCATTGAGTATGATATTGGCTGTAGGTTTGCTATATATAGACTCCACTATCTTGAGGATATTCCCATTTTTTGTAGTGTTTTGATCATAAAGGGATGTTGGATTTTGTCAAAGGCTGTTTCTGCATCTATTGATATGACCATGTGGTTTTTGGTCTTGCTTTTGTTGATGTAGTGGATTACATTGCACCGAGTAAAGTTTTTACACAAGCCTCAATATTTATATTAACTTGTGTTCAAGTATTATCACATCCTTTTAAAATAGAGATGATACTATTAACAGTTCAAATTATGTAACATTGCTGAATATGATAGTATTATAAATTAATGGAGAAATAAAATTGGATTAAGTGAAAAAATAAATTCAGGTGGCCAGGCAAGTGCCACACTTTATAAAGCAGATATGTTACAATGCACAAGGACCTAGACTGAAGCCCCTGGTCTCCACCTGTGGGGGAGAATCTTCATGTACTACAAAGCAGGGCTGCAGGTGTCTCTCTTTCTCTCTCCATCCCTATCTTTATGTTCCATAAAATCAGTAGTTTTATTAAATTCAGAGATACTAATAAAGAAAAAAAATGAGTAAGCTAAACCAAATCACCCATTTTAACAGTATAGTAGCCTCCACAATGACCCAGCCTCTACCAGGCCTAATTAACTCTGTATGACACCTGGCTGGTTGTATAAGCAACCTCTTAAAATTTGTCCAACAATTACTAGGGTGTGTGTGTGTGTGTGTGTGTGTGTGTGTGTGTGTGTGTGCAGATAAGGAAAAAATAGCAGATAATAGGGAATTTAATTTCTACCACTATTTTTGTTCCTACTATTTTTGTTTCTACCACTATTTTTGTCTTCTTTTTCTCATGATTAAACAGGGTTTTTGCTTTATTTTTAGGATTGTTTTAGTAAATAAAGACATCTCTCCATTTAGATGATTATTTTTTAATTTATTTATTCCCTTTTGTTGCCCTTGTTTTATTGTTGTAGTTATTATTGATGTCATTGTTGGATAGGACAGAGAGAAATGGAGAGAGGAAGGGAAGACAGGGGAAGAGAAAGGTAGACACCTGCAGACCTGCTTAACCGCCTGTGAAGCGACTCCTGAGCAGGTGGGGAGCCAGGACTCTTAACCGGGATCCTTACGCCAGTCCTTGTGCTTTGCGCCATATGCACCTAACCTGCTCCGCTACCTACCGCCCGACTCCCCCATTTAGATGATTCTTAACTTGAATACAAAATGTGTCCAGTTTGTCCTCTGACTTTCATGAGACTGAAAGGAAATATTAAAAATGTTTCTATGTGGAGCCAGATGTGTTTTATGATTTATTACATATCTTGTGAAATAACTGTGAAATAGAATGTTTACTGATACCTCATCACTGTGGTGGTATGTCTGTTTCCAACAAAAATGTAACTGAAAAATACAGACAATTAAGATTATACTTCATGGGTATTTTCTCATTACCAAAAGGAAAAATAAATTGCACAATTTTATGTAAAAAAAAATTAGCTAACACAATCAAGGCTCATTTATCATTTCATGTTACTTCTTTAATGATTTTATTAAGTTATGTTGTTATTTTGCAATCAAATCAGAGAATATATGGTATTTAATGCTAGCTAAATTCAGACTTCAATGTGAAAGAAAAATTTGAGAGGGAGAGAGACAGGCCAGCAAGTAGCTTCTCTCCAGGAGGCTGGGGAAGGAAAAAGCCAAATCAGTCCTTATAAAAGCAAAGAAATGCCTCATAAGCAAAAGTGAGGTCTTTTAATGGAGTGGTTATAAAGTTTAATGCTCATAACTTTAATAGGCATATTTAAATGCATGACTATGATTTGTTTTTTTTTAATTATCATTTCCTACACAAAAATGCCTTGTATATATTCAATTAACCTAATGAATTGAATCAGTATGAAAAATATCTTAAATACTTAGGATAAATCACAATTGGGTAAAATAAAAACTCAGGTTATATATAATAGTAAAAACAAGAACAGACATTCATACATGAGGATGACCATCCTGACCTACTACCAAGAGTTCTACAAGAAAAATGTTCTAACTTAACAGTCATTTGTAAGCAACTGATCAATAACAGATAGGTTATATCAGTAGAACACACCTTTATTTATATAGCTAATGGAGAAAACACATGACTTAATTTGTCTTTCTTTTATTTTTCTACTTCTTTAACCACCAGAGTAATTTCTGGTATTTGGTGTCTGCACAATGACTTCATCATTCATGGTAGTTTTGTTGTTGTTGTTGTTTTCCCTTTATTTTCCCCTTTCTTCCTAGTAGAGAGGGAGGAAAAAGAGATATCCACAATACTTTTCCACCATTGTGAAGCTTCCACCCTACAGGTGAGTACCAAGGACCTGAACCCGAGTCCTTACAAATGATAATGTGTGTGCTCTACCAGCACACCATTAGCCAGGCCCTGTTTTTACCATTCCTAGCTAATCCTTATTTGATAAATTCTGGAAGACATATTTTAAAAACATATGAGTGTGCTTTCTTAGCCAAAAGCTAACCTTTATTTTTATTGGCCTGTCTTATTAGCAAAATTCGTGTAAGGCCTTGGCCATTACTAATTTCTTAGAAATAAATCTTCCTAAATAGATTTTCTGAATAGCTTATACATTATCTTTTAAGTAAAATATGTCAACACAAAATTATATATGTGAAACTTATCACCTACTCTTTTGACCTCATCATAGACATCCATTATTATGGATGTCATAGTGTCATTAGAGCATTTGGGGAAACATAAGTTTATTGGAACCATACCCAAATGACCCCAATATTTGAGATTTGATGAATAAAAGTGTGCATACAAATAAGCATATATGTTAAAGTAATAGGCTCATTAAATTGAAAACAACTTAAACTAGGAAGCATGTCTAGACTGCTTAGGCTATAAAATAAGTTTCATTACTCTACATTTTATTTCTTTCTCATACCTCATTAGGAAGTTTAGATTTTACTAACATTTGTTTTCTCTATATTCTTTTTCATCACATTTTCTTTTACCTGCTTCCAATCCACTAAAAATATGTTGCAGTTGGGTTGGCAAAATAGCTCATTTGAATAAGGTCCTTGCATTGACCCAAGTTTGAGACCTGTCCCCACTATACTGGAGGAAGCTTCAGTACTATGCCCTGACTCTCCTCTCTCTCTCTCTCTCTCAAAAAAAAAAAATCAATTCAAAGCAGTTACAGCAAGGATAAAAAATATATTTTTTTGCAGTAAGTTGTATGTAAAACTTAGAAAAGCAAATGGCCTTCAAGTTTGGTGTGTTGGACTATTGTATATAATTATATACACCTTAGTTCACTGACTTTTTTGATACATCTATTGACTCTTCAGACTAATTCTGTGACAATTTAGTTAATTTCCTTGATTGAATTAATAGTAGTAACTAGCTCTAGACATAGAAAAAGTCTCAGACTCCAGGCCAAAATAGGCAAGTTATTTACTAGTAGATAAAACCCCAATAGATTATTTTCAATGGAGTTCTAAAATCACCTTACCAATTTTGACCCAGTAAACATACACAAGTCCTGAGTTTCTGTTAACTCTTTTCATCACATCCTTTCCTTAACAACTCTTGACTAAATTCTTGATCTGCTTTAAGTTTGATGTAATCCTAATGAGACTGCATCAAAACTAGACATTTTGCTTTTATGAAATGCCATGTTAAGAGAATGGGGGGGGCAGGTGGTGGCACATCTGGTTGAGTGCACATGTTACAATGCGCAAGGACCCAAGTTCGAGTCCCCAGTCCCCACCTTCAGGGGGAAAGCTTCATGAGTGGTGAAGCAGTGCTGCAGGTGTCTCTCTGTCTCTATCCCCCCTTTCCCTCTTGATTTCTGGCTGTCTCTATCTAATAAATTAATAAAGATTATTAAAAAGTAAATAAATAAAAAAAGGAATGGAAAAAAATCTGGATACTTGTGTATACCACATATAAAAAGACTATTGTCAAGTATCAAATCTCATAGTTCTGTTAAAAAAAAAAAAAAAGAAAGAAGGGGCTGGGTGGTAGTGCAGCCCATTGAATGCACATGTTGCAATGTGCAAAGACCTGGTTTCAAACCTTTAATCCCCTCATGCAGGAGGGAAGCTTTGCAAGCCGTGAAGCAGTGCTACAGGTTGCTCTTTCTCTCTCCCTTCCTATCTCCTCCTCCCTTCTCAGCTTTTTTCTGTCCTACTAAATAAAAAGAAAGAAAGGAAAAGGAAAAAAAAAATAGCTACCAGGAGCAACGGATCTGTGGTGCAACCACAAAGCCCCAGTGATAAACCTGATGGTAATAAAATAAAATAATAATAATCTCATTGAACATGAAAAAATTATGTATTTATTTGACCAAAACTCATATGCATATAACATGTAATCATATGGACAGATGTACAACAACATAAGCAATTAGAGAAGTGCAACTTAAAACTATAAAATATTCCTATACACTAATGAGAGTGCTTTATTTAAAAAAAATTAAATGTTTTAATTATCTTTATTTACTTATTGGATAGAGACAGCCAGAAATCAAGAGGGAAGTGGGGGGTAGAGAGGAAGAGAGACAGAGAGATACCTACAGCACTGCTTCACCACTCATGAAGCTTTCCCCCTGCAGGTGGGGACCAGGGACTTGAACCTGGGTCCTTATGCATTGTAATTTGTGCACTCAACCAGGTGCACCACCACCAGGCCCCTGTTTTTAAAAATTAAATAATGACAAAACCATGTGCTGGCAAAACTATAAAAAGAACTGAATCACTCATATTATAATGGTACATCCATTCTGAAAAATTATTTGGCAATTTCTTTAAAAGTTAAACAAACAACTACCATAAGAGCCACAATCATGCCCTGGGCATTACCCAGTCAAATGATAAATTGTATTCAAAGCATATGTACATGAATGTTTATAGCAGGTTTATTCTTTTTTTTTTTCCTCTGCTAGGTGCCTACTATAAATCCACTACTCCTGGCAGCCATTTTTTTCCTTCTTTCTTTTCTCTCTTCCATTTTTTATTGAATAGGACAGAGAGAAATTGAGAGGAGAATGGGAGATAGAGATGGAGAGCAAAGAACACCTGCAGACCTCCTTCACCACTTGTGAAGGATCCATCCTGTAGGTGGGGAGCTGGGACTCTAACCCAGATCCTTGCCCAGTCCTTCACTTAGTACTATGTGTGCTTAACCAGGTGTGCCACCACCTGGCCCCCACAGGTTTATTCCTAATATACAAAAATTAAAACAACACTGATATTCTTCAAGAAGCCAGTGGTGAAATTAATTTAGGTACCCCACACCATGAAATGCTACACAACAATGTAAGGAAGTTGTATTAAGTTTTAGAGAACCAAACTGGGTGACCCAGAGATGACACAATGGACAAAATATTGAACTCTCAAGCATAAGATCTTAAGTTTGATCCCAGGCATCACATGTTATGAACTGGCTCTCTTTCTCTCTGTCTATGGCCTTCCCTCTCTCAATAATAACTAAAATAGGTAAAAATTAAAAACTAGATAATCATACTGGAAAAATCAATGCAAAAAAAACTTACATGAGATTCTATTTATATGACTTGACATTCTTGAAATGACAGAATTATAGAAAAGAGGAACAAATTAATAGTTGCAAGGATATATCAAACCTACAGCCAACATCATATTCAATGGTAAAAAACTGGAAGCATTCCTCCTCAGATCAGGTACCAGACAGGGATGCCCACTATCACCATTACTACCCAACATAGTGTTGGAAGTTTTTGCCATAGCAATCAGGCAGGAGCAAGAAATTAAAGGCATACAGATTGGAAGAGAAGTCAGACTCTAACTATTTGCAGATAATATGATAGTATACATAGAAAAAACTAAAAGAATCCAGCAAAAGCTTTTGGAAATCATCGGGCAATCCAGTAAAGTGTCAGGCTAAAAAATTAGCATACAAAAGTCAGTAGCATTACTCTATACAAACACTAAGTTGGAAGAAGAAGAAATCAAGAAACCAACCCCTTTTACTATAGCAACAAAAATAATAAAGTAACTAGGAATAAACCTAACAAAAGAAGTGAATGACTTATATACTGAAAATCATGAGTCATTACTCAAGTAAATAGGAAAAGACACAAAGAAGTAGAAAGATATTCCATGTTGATGCGTTGGAAGAATTAACATCATTAAAATGAATATACTACCTGGAGCCATATACAAATTTAATGCGATCCTTATCAAGAGCCACCTCAATTTTTTAAAACAAAAGCTACAAATATTTATCTGGAACCAGAAAAGACCTAGAATTGCCAAAAATACCTGGAGAAGAAAGAACAGAACTGGAGGCATCACAGTCCCAGATCTCAAATTGAATTTTAGAGCCTTTATAGTCAAAACTGCTTGGTACTAGAACATAAATAGACACACTGACTAGTGGAATAGAAGTGAGAGTCCAGAAGTAAGCCCCCATACCTACAGATATCTAATCTTTGACAAAGGTGCCCACACTATTAAATGGGGAAAGGGGAGTCTCTTAACAAATGGTGTTAGAAAAATTGGGTTGAAAGGAACAGAAGAATGAAACTGAACCACTATATTTCACCAGACACAAAAGTAAATTCCAAGTTGATCAAGATGACTTGGATGTTAGACCAAAAACTATCAAATACTTAGAGGAAAATTTTTAAAGACATCTTCAATGATATGAATCCAATTTGGAAGATAACTAAAACAAAAATAAACTAGTGGGACTACATCAAATTAAAAAGCTTCTGCACAACAAAAGAAACCACTACCCAAACAAAGAGAACTCCCACAGAGAGAAGATCTTTACATGCCATATATGTAGAAGAGAGGCTAATAATCAAAATATATAAAGAGCTCACCAAAATCAACAAGAAAACAAATGACCCCATCCAAAAATGGGGGGGAGGATATGAACAGAATATTCACTATAGAAGAGATTCAAAAGGCCAACAAACACATGAAAAAAATGCTCCAAGTTGGTGCAGAGTCAGTTGCACAGCGGAGTCAGCTAGGGTATTATACCTTCTATTCATTGCAGTATCTTCCATCGAGGGGTCATACTGTCCAGTGAAGAGGCTGTGCTGCTAGATTTAAAACAGAGTCTCAAGTTATTGCTGGGAATTATCTTCCATTTTCTGGCCTGAAAGACATTCAGCAAAAGAAGAAGAGGTGGCAGTTTCTTGGGAATACCAAAGGACACCACCCGGACCAAAACAAGACAGGACTAGAATGAACACAGGAACCCAGTAAATCACCCGTGAGTACAAACACGCGTGGCTGGTGACAGAGAGGAGAGAGGGGCCTAAGGAGAGATTAAGTGACTGCTAACAGTTCAACAGTTTATCAGTAGAGACACCACTTCCAGTCTGCTCCACAACAAGGGGACAGCTGAAGGGAGGAAAGGACTCCCCAGAGACTCACCAAGTGCAACTCTGAGTCTCCATTGCTACTACCCTCAGAATCTGGAGCAGCAACAGGGAGGGACACCAGGGGACAGAGATCTAACCGGGAAACTCAGGAGAAGACCTAAACCTCGGTGGCATAGCTGAGGGGCTGTGAAAGTCTCTTTGCATAACCACTGGATTATCTCTGCCACACCCTGCTTTATCTCTTGGTCAGGAGTCAGTGATTAAGCTAAGAAGCCTATTGATAGTTTAAAAGCCCTCAGGCTCCCATAGCCTACAGGGAAGAAAAAAAAAAGAAAAAATGTTCCAAGTCATTGATTATCAGAGAAATGCAAATAAAGACAGCAATGAGATACCACTTCACTCCTGTGAGAATGCCATACCCTAGAAAAGGTAGCAGCAACAAATGCTGGAGAGGTTGTGGGGACAAAAGGAACCTTGCTGCACTGCTGGTGGGAATGTAAATTGGTCCAATCCCTGTGGAGAGCAGTCTGAAGAACTCTCAAAAGTCTAGAAGTGGTCCTACCTTATGACCCTGCAATTCCTCTCCTGGGGAATATATCCTATGGAACCAAACATGCCCATCCAAAGAGATTTATGTACACATATGTTCTTAGCAGCACAATTTGTAATAGCCAAAACCTGGAAGCAACCCAGGTGTCCAACAACAGATGAGTGGTTTAGCAAGTTGTGGTATATACACATAATGGAATACTATGCAGCTATTAAAATGGTGATTTCACAATTTTAAGCTTATCTTGGAATGAGCTTGAAGGAATCATGTCATGTGAGGTAAGTCAGAAAAAGAAGAGTGAATATGGGATGGTCTTACTCATAGACAGAAGTTGAAAAACAAGATCAGAAGGGAAAACACAAAGCAGAACTTAGGCTAGAGTTGGTGGATTGCACCAAAATAAAAGACTCTTGGGCAGGAAGTGGGGGGGTGGGGTGGGAAGGTTCAGGTCCTGGAACATGATGACAGAGGATCTAGTTGGAGTTGAATTGTTATGTGGAAAACTGGGAAATGTTATGCATGTACGAACTACTGTATTTACGGTTGACTATAAACCATTAATCCCCCAATAAAGAAGTTTAAAAAAATGTGGGAGTGAAAAGGGAGAGGGTAGGAGGAAGTACATAGCTATTAAAAGATAACATGATGAATATTTGTCATTGCAATGTATATCTGAATGATAGCAATGTCAATATCCTGATTGTGACAATATATTAAAATTTGGGGAAGTAGAGAGCATACATTCCCATACATGAGAACCCTGGTTCAAGCACCCACTTTCCACTGCAGTGGAATAAGCTTCAGCTGCGGTAGAGCATTGATGCAGGTATCTTCTCTCTCTCTTCCTTTCTTCTTAAATATTTATTTATTTATTCCCTTTTGTTGCCCTTGTTGCTTTTTATTGTTGTTGTCATTGTTAGATAGGACAGAGAGAAATAGAGAGAGGAAGGGAAGACAGAAAGGGGGAGAGAAAGATAGACACCTGCAGACCTGTTTCACCACCTGTGAAGCAACTCCCCTGCTGGTGGGGAGCCAGGGGCTGGAACCAGGATCCTTATGCCAGTCCTTGCGCTTTGCGCCACCTGCACTTAACCTGCTGTGCTACTGCCCTACTCCTTCTCTTTTCCTTTCTATCTCTTTCTCTCTGTCACCTTCTTGTCAAAAAAATATTGCCACAGGAAATGGTGGAGTCCTAAAGGCCCTGAGCCCCAGAGATAAGTCTGATGGCAAAATAACTAAATAAATAAATACTATGTATTATATCTAAATCTAAGACTGAACCTGTTATTGTTTCATAATAAAACGTTGACTTTTATTATATTTTAAAAATATACATGTTTCTTGAGATTAGCTATTAGATGTAGATGGGAATAGATAGCATAATAATTATGCAAAGAGACTCTCATGCCTGAGACTCCCAAGTCCCAGGTTCAATACCCTGCACCACCATAAACCATAGGTGAGCAGTGTTCTGGTAAAAAAAAAAAAAAAAAAAGAGATATTAGATGTGAAAAATTTGATAGTTTATCTCTTACATTTCTAGACAATAACCATAAAAATAAGTGTCATTTAAGGGACCAGGCAGTGGTGTACCTGGTTAAGTGCACACATTACAGTGTGCAAGGACCCGGGTTCAAGTCCCTGGTGCCCACTTGCAGAGGGAAACCTCAAGTGGTAAAGCAGTGCAGCAGGTGTCTCTGTCTCTCTCCCTCTCTACCTCCCAACACCCCTCTCAGTTTCTCTCTTTCTCTATCCAATCATAAATAAAAAAATATATTTTTAAAGTAAATATTATTTAAATGATCAATAGGGGATGCTTTTGTAAAAGTGTCTTTGGGAGTAGTCGGGCGGTAGCGCAGAAGATTAAACGCATGTGACCCCAAGTGCAAGGACCAGCCTGAGGATCCTGGTTGGAGCCCTCAGCTCTCCACCGGCAGGGGAGTCGCTTCACAGGTGGTAAAGCAGGTCTGCAGGTGTCTTTCTTTCCCCCTCTCTGTCTTCCCCTCCTCTCTCCATTTCTCTCTGTCCTATCTAACAAAGACGACATCAATAACAGCAACAATAACTACAACAACAATAAAAAAACAAGGGCAACAAAAGGGAAAATAAATAAATAAATAATTTTTAAAAAGAAAGAAAGGAAGTGTCTTTGGGAACTACAGAAATATTTTTAAGATTGAAAGAGCTACCATTATGGCATTACTTCTAGCAAACTACAGTATCTTCTACCTCAGCAACCCGAAATCATTTTGCTTTTTCATAAATACTTTGTATGACATTATAAAGATACTAAAGTTATCAGTTAACACTTATGTTGATTCCTCTTTTATATCTCAGATTAATTAAATATGACTGTTTTTCCTGCTTCTCCTTGCCATTAAATAACTGAATTCATAGTCTACTATAAATGTCGATTTTAATGTTTTGTTTCTTGAGGTGATAATATGATATAGATGAAATATATATATTATTTCTCATTATTTGGGTAAAATTGTTAGAAAATAAGTGACATTCAAATCTTAACAGCTCCTTAAAAAATATGTCAATACTAATTCTGTCAATTCAGGCCAGAAAGAAATTTAACATGTCAGAGATTATTTTCAAACCAGTTTTTCCATAGTCTGTGTGTTCATCTTGTTTTGTGTAGAATGTTTAATGAAATACCTAAAAGTTCTGTGTGTTCTGAACAAGGAAAAAAATATTTGTGGTTTGTTTTTAATGACAGCTAACTTGTATAACTTCAAAAGCCATGTAATTGTCATAAATTTACTCGTAAGTACTATATAAAATAGGCCCATAAATTCTGTTATAGTTGTAGTTGGTTTCTATTAACTATTGTTCAAATATTTTTGCTTGTTTCTATTTCTTCCAAATTTTCATAATTCCCAAAAGAAATCTTAGTCTTTTTCTTTCTTTCTTTCTTTCTTTCTTTTTTTACTATTGGAAAGGCATATGTTCAAAAAGCAGCTGGAAATAAGTTCCAGGAAAAATTTATGTAATTTGTTTACAATAAGCAAGTGAATACCACCAGGTAGTGGTTATTTTACATCAAAAACTAGAATATGCACATTGGCAAGAGAGCTTGAAGGTACGAAATTATCTAAGAAGAGGGAAAGCTTCTTGAAGAATCTACCTCTTAATGGATCTTAGTGAAAGCAATGGTCATAAAATGAAAGAGTTCTACATTTCTACAATGACACTCCAAGTTCTCTATAAGCAAGTAGTATTCATACCTCTTTTTCTTTGATTATTGGTTCATATTCATAAGTGTACTGACTTCCACAGTGTGTCAGTATACCTGGGAAAGTCAAGTCAGAAATTTTCCAAACTGAAGATGTGTCCTCATAAGAGACCCTGAGAAACACAAAATTAACATTTCAAAGTTAAAAGACACATTATTTACACTATCCACTGCTACATTAATATAACTGTCTAAATATACTAAGTACATCTGCTCTTCCTTGCAACAATTTTTGTAAGACTTCCGAAGCATAAAATAAATAATAAACAAATCATAAGAGAAACAAATTTAATATACAATTAAAATAGAGATTTCATATTTTTTCATATCTTTGATCTGAATAAAGGTAAAGAAGATTAGAGCACAATTCTGCCTTACAAAAAAGCATCATGTTGAGTGAGACCAGCCAGAAAGAGAAAGGCCAATACCAAATGATCTCACTTTTAGATGGAATTTAAGAATAAAGAACAGTAAGGGAAAATATAAAGTGAAACTTGAACTGGGTGTGACATATTGCACCAAAGCAAAGGACTCTGGGAAAAGAGGGAAAAGAATAGGTTGAAGGACATAGGGATCCTGTTGTGTCACCTAGATATCAATCAAGGGGAGGTGAGAGGTTGTGCCTATGTATTAAAAACTATATTGTAAACAATTAACCCTCCAAAACAATAATAAGTACTACCATAGGAGTGGGGGTATATATGTCTCACCTGGTAAAACACACAATGCATGAGGACCCAGGGTTGAGTCTACACCCACCTCATTGGAATGCCACAAAAAGCTTTTCAAGTGGTGAAGCAATGTTCAGGCATCTCTCTACCTGAAAACAGTGGAATCGTGTGGATACTGAGTCCCAGGGAAGTCCTGGCAGCAAGGAAGAAACTAAAGAAAACTGTCTATTTATTAAATTTAAAGATTTAAATCATTAAAATAAGTTTATTTTAATTTTATCTTCAGAGTTAAAATGGTAAACATTAAACATATTTACTGTGAAAGTTAGCCTATATAACTAGGAGAGATGACAATATGTAATGTAACCCCACAGAAATAATTTTCAAGCTAACCAGAAACACACACACATGCACACGCACATGCAAAAAAGGAAATATATGTATAGAGTTTAAATATGTAGTCAGGTGACTGAGCAAAACCTACAAGTCTGTGTGTGAAAGCTTCAGAATTTTTTCAACCATCATCCAGATTTATGCTCTCTGTTCTCTTTCATCTTAATGCAGATGAGTTGTATTGACACTGCAGAGTAGCATTTGCTGTGTGTAGCATTACTCTGTGTAGCATTACTCTGTGTGTGAAACTGCTATAAATGAACCTGTGTGGTAGAAAAAGACATTTCTGCATCATAAAATAATTTGATAGTAATTACCTTGCTCAGTAGTCTATATGCATTCACAGTTTTAAAGGTTTCAGAAATCTATCATATAATTTTTTTAGATATCTCATAAAATTCATTCTATAAAAGAATGAATGTAGCTGAACTCCATGGTTTTTAGTTGTTTGTTTTGTGTTTTGATTTTTTTTTTTTTTTTTTGCCTCCAGGGTTATCGCTGAGGTTCAATACCTGCACTGTGAATCCACTGCTCATGGTGGCCATCTTTTTTTTCCCATTGTTGTTATTGTTGGATGGGATTGAGAGAATTTGAGAGAGGAGGGGAAGACAGAGAGGGGAGAGAAAGAGAATTGACCCCCCTACAGGTGGGGAGCTGGGGTGGGGGGCTGGAACCGTAATCCTTCAGTGGGCCCTTGAGTTTCTCATTATGTGCAATTAACCTGGTGCGTTATCTCCTGTTCCCCTCCTCTATGTTTTTCAGTCCTAGAACCCTAGAGAAATTATCTGAGTAATTTATCAAATTATTCAGATGACTTACCTCTTGTACTCATGTAGAATAATAACTTTTCCTAAATAGAAGTGAAACCTATGATTTATGTAAAGTTTAATTATAAATACTACCCTCTGCTACTGCAAAAATTATTACTTATAGAATATAACTTATTTTTCAATAATATTATATTTCAGACTTTTTGAAGGAATACAACATTCCTTTTAAAAAATTGTCATATCCTCCTTCTTACCACTAAATTCAATAGACTTTCTTCCAACTTTAGAAAGACAGCACATAGGAAATAATGATAATGAATTCATGACACTCCAGATCCCCAAGCCCATATAAAGAATATCTTTTTATTTGACTTTCAACAGTGAGTAAATTATGTCTGTTTTACCCCCAGTAAAATAATCTTTCTTTTTTCCACTTTTTTCAGATGTAACAACGACACAAGAGACAGAGAGAAAGGAAAATGAAACCACAGCAACTAAGTTCCTTCAGTGCAATAAGGACTGGGCTCAGGGCTGGGCTGTGCAAATGGATAAAGCAGCACTCTATTCAAATGAGCTATTTTTGCTAGTCCAGTAAAATAGTTTCTTGAATCCTTCCCCAAAGAATATTTGTCATCAACTATTCTTACTTCTTTTCTCACTTTATTTATACTAGGGGGATTCCCCCCAACCCCTGCCCACCCCAGAGCCAGCCAGTGTCTTGCACCTACTTCCAGGGTAATGTTTTCATTGGTAGTAGGCAGTAGTTACCATCCGTACTCCATATCATCAGAATCCTTCCCCAAAGAATATTTGTCATCAACTATTCTTATTTCTTTTCCTCACTTTATATTAGGAGGCATCTCCTCCCACCCCCACCCACCCCAGAGCCAGTGTCTTGCATCTACTTCTAAGGTAATGTTTTCATTGGTAGTAGGCAGTAGTTACGATACTCCGTATCATCAGAGCATCCCCTGGTCCTATGACCCTGCCAAGTGATGCTGGAGCTTCAACCTAGGCTGCACACATGGAAATAAAAAAGCCCTACTGGTGAGCTATCTCTCAGCACACACACACAGGCTAAGTGATGTTTCTTGGCATCTGCAGCTTCTAATTCATTCATTAGTCATAGCACATATCACCTGATAATGCTATCTACTTAGTTGTACCTCTCTTTATAATCCTCCAAGTTCATTGCAATCAAGATCCATGTTTAATATTTGATTCCTGGTACATTGTAGACCCACACATATTTGTTGGGCAGTTTTTCAAAAAAACTGCTTTGTCCTATTATTCTTTGATGAATTCATCATTTTGGCAAGGACAATGCTACTACCTTTTGTCCCTTTCTAAATTTGGTGCATTGCATATAAGATAGTTTAGGTCTTAGTTGACTGCTTGATTCAGAACTAAATCCACAAAGTTCCAGCCTTAGAGTATGAGCCACTAGACTAAAAAGAAAAGAGCACTCAGTGACTCAGTTCAAAAGAGTGACTGCTGAAATCACTGTCCCATTCATTGCATTTGTCTGTCTTGCACCTACCCAAATGATACTAATTAAGCTCTGTAATAATACAATTACTAAAAGTAAATTATAGGTCAAAAACATTTCTTTTCTTCAGTAAGTCATGCACCAATAGAAACAAACCTCAAAGAAAGATGTTTTGTAAACATAATAGGATTTCTAAATAATAAGTTACTAAGGAATTAAATTTTTTCAGTCAAGTTGTGAGAATCTGAGTATTTTCCGGCTTTTTTGTATGCTTTGATATGTTTTACCAACCACACAAAGCTCAAATGTATGAAGTCAATCAGAAGTTGACTTCTGGAAGGCAGCTCTGAAGAGTAGAAAGAAATGTCCCACCTTTCTACTTAATATGGGTGTGGCTCCTACCTACTCATGCCATCAGACTGTTAAGCTGTTCTGCCTTTCTATTCACACAGGTTGCCTTTATGGTAAAAGGATTCTTTTGTCACCTTATTTGTTGTGCAACCTAATATAAAAATGTGTAGCTGTAATTGGCATATAGAACTGGATACTCCCTCTTCAATTTATAGAAATCCCTTTTAAATCCATTCTTCTTCTTCTAGCGTTTGCCCTTCTTCCGTAGCCAGTCAACAGCGTCAGGTTGAGCCTGATATAAGTTTCGAGACCTCCTTTGAATCTGGAGAGGTGGCAGTCATTGACTATGTGGGTCATAGTCTGTCTGTAGCCGCAGGGGCAGTTCGGGTCATCTCTGGCTCCCCAGCGATGGAACATAGCGGCGCACCGGCCATGGCCTGTTCGATAGCGATTGAGGAGGGCCCAATCATAACATGCTAGGTCAAAGCCGGGTTGACGCTTGCAGGGGTCTGTGATGAGGTGTTTGTTCTTTACCTCAGCTGACTGCCAACTCTGTTTCTAAGAGTCTGGAACAGAAAGGTTCAGTGTAGGTGTAGGGGACCAGATTGGATGACAGGGTGGGCGGAGATATCCGAGTATATTGGCAGGTCCGGTCGAGAGTAGACGTGGGAAATGAATTTAGATGATGCCGCATCCCGACGAATATCTGGCGGGGCGATGTTGCTAAGAACTGGCAGCCATGGAACCAGGGTGGAACGGATGGTTCCAGAAATTATCCTCATGGAGGAATATAATTCGGAATCGACCAAGTGGACATGGGGGCTACGGAACCATACTGGGGCACAGTATTCTGCAGTGGAATAGCATAATGCCAGAGATGATGATCGTAGTGTGGAAGCTCCATGAGGAGTTGGCCATTAAATTTATAGAGCAACTTGTGGTTTCTTTAAATCTCTTTAAAAAAATCTTTAAAGAGATTTTTTTTAGCTCTTTTTCTTTTTTATTTATTTATTTATTTTTTATTTAAGAAAGGATTAGTTAACAAAACCATAGGGTAGGAGGGGTACAATTCCACACAATTCCCACCACCCAATCTCCATATCCCACCCCCTCCCCTGATAGCTTTCCCATTCTCTATCCCTCTGGAAGCATGGACCCAGGATCATTGTGGGTTGCAGAAGGTAGAAGGTCTGGCTTCTGTAATTGCTTCCCCGCTGAACATGGGCATTGACTGGTCAGTCCACACTCCCAGTATGCCTTAAAGATAATTTTTCTATGTAGAAATTCTTGAGGGGGGCAAGTGATGGTACACCTGGTTGAGTGCACATGTTATAATGTGCAAGGGACTAGTCTTCAGTCCTCACCTGCAGGGGCAATGCTTTGCAAGTGATGTAGCAATGCTGCAGGTCTCTCTCCCTCTCTATATATCTATCTGTCTGTCTATCTATCTATATATCTCTATCTCTATTTCAATCATCTCTATCTCTATTTCTCTCTCTCTCCCCCTACCCTCTAGATTTCTGGCTCTCTATCTAGTAAGTAAATAAAGATAATAAAAAGAATGTTTTTTCTGGACAGAGAGAAATGGAGAGAGGAGTGGAAGATAGAGGGGGGAGAGAAAGATAGACACCTGCAGACCTGCTTCACCGCTTGTGAAGCAACTCCCCTGCAGGTGGGGAGCCAGGAGGCTCAAACTGGGATCCTTATGCTGGTGTTTGCGCTTCGCGCCACATGTACTTAACCCACTGCGCTACTGCCCGACTCCCAAAAAGAAATATTTTAAAAAGTAGAAATTCTTCAAGGACATGAGGCCCACAGTGAAATTTTCTGGGGGTAAATCTCATCTTGTAAGCTCTTAAATGTCTAGGAATAAGTAAATAATATTGACGTCTGCCTCCAACATTGATCCTGAAGAGAAAATGGATGCATAATTCCTTAATATAACCTGCACTCATATTTCCATTTGATGACAAATTGGGCAACTGCTGCTGCCCCTCCACCCCCACTGTCTGAACAGAACAACACCGGGAGGCATCCTTTGAGACTAAGAGCTGTTAAGAAAATAGGCACCGGGGGTCGGGCGGTGGCGCAGTGGGTTAAGCGCACGTGGCGCAAAGCGCAGGGACCCGCGTAAGGATCCGGGTTCGAGCTCCCGGCTCCCCACCTGCAGGGGAGTGGCTTCACAGGCGGTGAAGCAGGTCTGCAGGTGTCTATCTTTCTCCCCCCCCTCTTTCTCTGTCTTCCCCTCCTCTCTCCATTTCTCTCTGTCCTATCCAACAACAAAGCAACGTCAACAATGGCAATAATAACCGCAATGAGGCTGCAACAACTAGGGCAACAAAAAGGGGGAAAAATCGCCTCCAGGAGCGGTGGATTCATGGTGCAGGCACCGAGCCCAGCAATAACCCTGGAGGAAAAAAAAAAAAAAAAGAAGGTAGGCACCAGGGGGAGGGCAATTCCCACCAAGATAAGTTCCATGCTCCTTTGCCTAGTTACTTTGTGTCTAAATAATACATTGATTTTGACACATTCCTGTGAAAGTTCTTTCATCTTGTCTTGCTCCTTTGAAATGAAAATATAACCATTATGTAACCATGTTGAAAAATGCTATTTAAACCTGTGCTGTTCCTTTGTTAGGGGTAGAGAAACTTTCTGAAGAGATTCAGTTCTCCTGCCCACTAGTGTAATAAAACTTTCTTTTCATCATAATTTCCATGTAAGCTTTGTGTTTGGGCATAATTTCTGCAATAATCCAAAATTAGTAGGAAGTGGAAATGGTATGTTAATGGAACTTCCTGAATAGTCAAAACTTACCACATAAAGGCTACTACTTTGAAAGGAACAAAAATAAAGCAAAATCCACTGGACACCAAAAAATGCACTAAATATATATAAAAATATGTGTGTGCACTGGTTTTTTATGTTATTTATTCTAGTATATGATACATGGTATTGAAATTTCTGATTTCCCAAGCAACAGTTCTTCAGAAATCTGGAAAAACAGTAGCTGATTTAAGAAAGTGTGAAGAGTAGGAAAAAAAAATGGAGAGTAGACTTGGCCATTAGTAAGGATAACTCTAGTTCCATCTCCTGGTGTTTTGTGAATTATATTTCACATTTGTGCTCTCCATTACTTATAGGAGAAAGTTTTAGTCCATATGCTTTCATTATTTTACAGTGACCCCCAATGACATGAGCTCACTTCTCTGTTGTTCACCTAGGATGGTCCACAGGGTTTCATCTGACAAAAATTGAGAACTCTTAGGTACTGACTTGAGAAAGACATTTGTGAAGTTACTCCAGAGTAAAGTGGATCTAAGGCTACATGGATGTGATTACCAGTGTAACTGTAATAAGAAATGAACTACGTGTATTTAAACTGATATACAGAAAGTACCAAATACGGTGTTATCTAGAGATCTAGAGTCAAGATATGGTAAAAGGTCATAATTGTTTATATATTTCAATAATTTGGAGGACCCAGACACCTTTTTTCAAATTATTTATTTTTATTTATTTTCTAATATTTATTTATTTATTTTCCCTTTTGTTGTCCTTGTTTTTTTATTGTTGTTGTAGTCATTATTGTTGTTGTTACTGATGTCATCATTGTTAGATAGGACAGAGAGAAATGGAGAGAGGAGGAGAAGACAGAGAGGAGGAGAGAAAGATAGACACCTGCAGACCTGTTTCACTGCCTGTAAAGCGACATCCCCCACCCTGCAGGTGGGGAGCCGGGAGCTGGAACCCGAATCCTTATGCGGCTCCCAGATCCTTGCGGGTCCTTGCACTTGGCACTACATGCGCTTAACCTTCTGCACTACCGCCCCAAATAATTTATAATGAGAACGTTAAAAGTCTTTTTTAGAAACAGAAACATGAATCACTGTGCTAAGATTTTATTATTCTCTATGCTAATCAAGCATCACAGAAATTGCATAGTCAAGATTAAAATATGATTATGTCTCTAGCCTGTATTTTAAAGAAATAACCATTATACAAAAAAATCATTAGTATTAAAATAAAGTACTTTCAGAAATGTATTCTTATTATCTTTCCCTTTGACTTTTAGATATCGAAATGCCAATAGCAGAAAATCTTCTCAATACCTGTAAGTTCAAGATAAACAGTTTTCTTTTTTTTGGAGGGGATTATTTTCCAGTGAAACTTGATTCCTTACATAGCTAGAGAGATTCTGCTTGAGAGTCATTGTATAGCTCATAATTGCATAGCAGAGACTTTGAAAAGGTTGCATAAAGATGACTATAGTGGGCCTTAAAGTGACTGATACCGCAGATTAAAATGAAGATTCTCGGGAGTCGGGCGGTAACGCGGGTTAAGCGCAAATAGCGCAGGTGGTGCAGGTGGTACAAAGCGCAAGGACCGTTGTAAGGTTCCCGGTTCAAGCCCCCGGCTCCCCACCTGCAGGGGCATCGTTTCAGAAGCGGTGAGGCAGGTCTGCAGGTGTCTATCTTTCTCTCCCCCTCTCTGTCTTCCCCCTCCTCTCTCCATTTCTCTCTGTCCTATCCAACAACGACAACAATAATAACTACAATAATAAAACAACAAGGTCAACAAGAGGGAATAAATAAATAAATAAATAAATAAATATTGAAAAAAAAAAGAAGAAGAAGAAGATTCCTAGATCCTGAAGGGACTGGGGGGAGGGGGGTAGAGAGAAATCAGTGAAATCAGTCAGGATCACTGATCTTACTGGGAACTAATACTGACTGTGACAGCTGGATTATAGCAATGTTACTTCAAGGTCAGATGACACCCACCCTGGTTGTCATAGCATAGTTATTTCTGAGTAATGGACAGATTCTAAGGACAAAGCTCTCTGTGAGCAATTCTCAAGAAATCTCATAGTATATCTTAAAAGTCACATATTCCAGCTAAAAACATTGGTACTGACATTTTCATAATCCAAAAATTAGAAATTTATCAGATAGGTAAAGAAGAGGTTATAAAATATATTAAAAGGCAGTAGTAAGAGAGCAGCCAATCTGACTATCTCTTGATTATAATACTAGACAAAAACAATGTCCTGAATTTGACAGGACCTACCTGAGATTTTGACTGTATTTTAAATAAGAGGGAAGAAGGAAGTGGTAATTATGAAAAAAACAAATAAATCTGAAGAACATAGTTTTGGTATGTGACAAACTGTGTTGAAGTGAAGTTACAGGTACAGGGTAGAAGACTTGGTAGATTTTCTAATACTTCTGAAATTATTATCTAGTGAATCTTCATTATGTTCCTTAAATTTTTATGATGCACTATATAAGTTGTTTCAATAAAGAAACTACATGAGATCTCAGCAGAGGTAATAAAAAGGTAACACTGCAGAGATGGCAGCTGAGAGTTTAACACAACAATGTGAGTAAATGAAAACTCCTAATGGATGCTGACGCATAGATTAAAATTCTGAGTAAGAACAGAAACAGGGAAGTAGTGTCACACAGCGAGGTTTTCCTAACTCACAGAGAAGCATCTTTGCTTTTATATTCCTCTCAAGGAAGTTGAGTAAAAGCCAACTTCCTCTAGGAGTTGTTCATACAGAAAGAACAATAGGGGAGGAGCCATTGTAACTCGGGGTTCTGGATTATTTGTTTTATCCTCTGTAGCTCCATGATAAAGGAGTAGAAGGAAAGAGGAAAAGAAAATGGAGTTACATTCAGTGAGTCAGTGTAAGAATGCATTCAAAAATAGCCATCCCTAAGGTTCTGCTTCATTTGTGATCTTTATAAAAGTGTCTTAACAAACAGATTTGAACTGCATCAAGAGAGCAATGTAGAATCAGAAGCAGTAGACAAATGTGAAGACTTCAAAGGTCTAGTGAAGTGCTTAGAAAGAAAAACCTACATGACCTTCTCTGGTGCTTCTAATGCCTTTCCACTTCTCAAAATAAATCTGTTAAAAAAAAAAAAATTAACACATATAATAAACAACCTCTCTGTAAAGCGACTGTCTAACTTTTTCTCTTTTTAAATGTTTTCATTTATTCTTCTCTAATTCAGTTTCTCTGCCTTAATATTACTGATATTGGGGGTAGGGTAGATAATTTTTATCTGAACAATTAATTTGTATTACAAGCTTTTTAGAAGTACCCCCTGATCCCTATGGACTAGATGCCAGTAGCCTCCTCCCTTATCAATTCTGACAGCCAAATTTTTCCTAGGCAGTATGTACAAAATTGTTCCTGAGAGGTGCATTGGCTTTATCAGTAGCACTGCACTGATTATAGAAATATAACCAATAACAGAAAAGACATTTTTATTTCAAGATAGCTCATGGATTACCCAATGTAGATTTCATTTCACATTTACTAAAAAAAAAAAAATTATATGTGGTAAGAAATTAAACCCAAGGCCTTATGCACTGAGCCTCATCCCTGTATGTTTCTGAGCTTCTTTTATATGACAAGTTATTTTGTTTGCTTAACAATAGATTCTGTAGAATCAGAGATAAAATAAGAGACAGAGAAAGGAAGAGAGAGAAAAATTTGTTTCTGTCTAAAAAACAGGGTGATATGCAGCCGGGTGGTGGCACGCCTGGTTGATCGCACATTACAATCCAAAAGGAGCTGGGTTTGAGCCCCCGGGCCCCACCTGCAAGGAGAGAGATTTGTTAGTGGTGAAGCAGTGCTGCAAGTATGTCTCTTTCTCTCTCCCTTTCTCCCCCTACCTTCTCAATTTCTGGCTGTCTCTACCCAATAAATAAAAATAGTACAAAAGTTAAAACTATTTATTGGTGATATTGGCAACACCTAGTAAACGGTACCCATCAACTGTTAAAGGACAAGTTTAGTATTTTACTTGGCATAAGAGATGATCAAGAGACTCAGAAAATATCAGACAGAATTATAGTGGAGTGGCATTATTACTGCAGATTTGACTAATATAGTACTTACTCTGAGTACTATATTATTTCTCTAAAGCACAGTGATGATTTATCGAGTTGTGATTTTAGAAAAGTCTGTCTTCACATGCTATAACTTTTACCCAGGTATTCTACCTTGCAACTTGAGTGAACACATTTTTGTCCACTCTGTCTCTTATCAATATCATATTCACATTTATCCACGCTTCCCTATGACTATTTTATAGAAATCATCTCTCTAAATGGCTACTCAGAAAGTTCAGAACCATTCATGCATCTCTATGTGATTAGTGACTGATTACAATTACTATCTTCCAAATTCAAAGATTTAATTCCACTAACCCTTTCCCACTAAGTCATAGCAAGACAATGCAGACATGTGAGTGATGAGGATGGGGAGGAGGGTATCCACATACTCAGAATGAATTCTCTGAAAATTTCTCAGGAAATCTGGTATCAGAAGTAAGTCAGAGACTGGGGGGAGAGCATAGACTCTCATACCTAAGGCACCAAATTCAGTTTCCAGCACTACGAGAAAAAAAAGAAGGAAGGAAAGAAGGAAGAAGAAACTCAGTTCTGAATTCTCCAAGACTGAGCTTTTTTCCCTAGTTCACAGTTAATATATACTGTGGGGAATTTGTTTGCCATACCAATTCATGCATATGCAATATCAGTATCACTATATGCTAATGAACTCTATTTTGAGCAGGTTGTGGACAACGCACAATAACTCCCTCTGGCAACAAAATAGCAGGTGGTGTCAATGCTCAGGAAGGGGAATGGCCCTGGCAAGCTAGCCTTCAACTGAATAGTATCCACCGATGTGGAGCCACTCTGATTAGTAATAGCTGGCTTGTCACTGCTGCTCATTGTTTTGCAAAGTAAGTACTGGTTCACATAAAGACTTTGTAGTTATTCAAGTGCGCAAATTTCATATATACATCTTTTAGAAAATAGACCACAGTAGTCCAGGAGGTGGCACAGTGGATAAAGCATTGGACTTTCAAGCATGAGGTTCCAAATTCAATCCCTGGCAAGCACATGTACCAGAGTGATGTCTGGTTCTTTTGTTCTCACCTCCTATCTTTCTCATTAATAAAGAAATGAAATCTAAAAAAAAAAAAATTGAAATTTAAAAAAACAAGACCACATAGTTATGCCTCCAATTGGTCAATATTGTTAGGCATAGTACTAAACCACTCTATGAATTATCAGTAAAGTTACAAATACATTCAAAATAGTGCAAGGTTTGTCAAGGTCGACTGACAGTTGGGATCAAATAATCACTTCTTGTAGGCGGCTATCCTGTGTGTTATTGGATATTTAGTAGCATCCTTGAACTCTATCCACTGAATGTCAATACCACCCTTCCCCTTACTATTAACAACCAAAAATGCCTCTGTTACCAAATATCTTCTGGAGAGCTAAATAATACGTCGTTGGGAATCACTAATCTTGTGTCACTTGAATTTTATAAAGAAATGATAAACCCCAGTTTAGCATGGCTATTTTGTTTCTCATCATTATCATATTTGTTTTACTAAGTCATAAGTATTTGAATTCATCTGGCATTATCCTTTTGCCTGTTATAGCACTATTTGAAATTATTGTTTCTTTAAAGAATTTATTATTGCATCAGAAGTTTGCTTTCTGCTCTATCTTTGATAGTTTTTATGTTAATTTGTTGCTGTTATTCAAAACTTTCTGATTTTTGTTTAAAGCAAAATTCCTCTTAAATTTGGTCTGAAAACATTTTAGTAATTTTTTCAGTGTTCAACACACAAATTTTCAATGAGCACAATGGTATAAATCCAAAGAGATAAGTAGATAGACCTATTTTCATTTTTAACGATTGAAGAAGAAAATTTAGACTAGGTTTTTGTTGTTGTTGTTGTTTGTTTTTACCAGAGCACTGCTCAGCTCTGGCATGTGGTGGTGGTGAGTATTAACCCTGGGACCTTGAAGCTTTAGGCATGAAAACCTTTTGCATAACCATTATGCTATCTACCCAACCTTAGACTATTTCTTTAATTTTTGTAAACTCACTCTACCCCATATTCTTTCTCACTTGGTTTGTTTGTTTGTTTGTTTAAGGCAGAGATAAGAGGAGAGAAAGAAAACCAGACATCATTCTGGCAGATGTAACCGCTAGGGGTCTAACTGAACCTCATGATTGAGAGCCCAACACTTTATCTGTTGCGCCACCTCCTGGACTACTCTTCCCCACATTTTATTTAATCTTCTACCTTATGTTGCCATATCTACCCTTACAGATTTCTTTAAGACTTTTGAGGCAAACCAATGGGAAAATCAAGTTTTCATGGGTTACCTTCTTTAATTATTTTATTGGGGAAACACTAGCTTACAAGATTTTGTGATTTAGGGGTCCAATTTTTTGAATTATTTATATTTTTTATAGAGAGAATTAGAGAGGGAAGGGAGAAAGAGGAAGAAGAGAGAAAGAGACACCTGCAACACTGCTTAGTGAAGCTTTCTCCCTACATGTCGGAACCAGGGCCCTTGCATTTGCTAAGATAATTCACTATTGGGTGTGCCACTGTCCATCCCTGAAGGGTATGATTTTATACTTCTTTAAAATATTTGTTAACACATCACTGCTACCACCGAAATACCAATTTCCCTTCAGCACACTCCACTGAACCCCTCCATCCTTTAAGCCTTCTTCCTTTGTTACCTTTCACTCTGACTGGAATGTAAAGGGTTAGATGTTTGTGATGTTTATTTACTTTCTCTATTCTCCACAAGTTCTCTTTTTAAACATAGCTTATTGAGTTAGACAAAATATATTCACATTATCATTTATATTTTTCCTTCTACATATCATGAAGATTTTGTATGCTTGTAAACATAGACATTCAAACACACCTGATTCTTTAAGTATAAGAGATTAATTTATATCACTCTAATATGCAGGATTCTTAATAAATTAATCTACTTCCTTTAGTTCAAAGAATCCTAGAGAATGGAAAGTCAGTTTTGGGCTTCTTCTAAGTGATCCGCATGTACAACAACATATCAATAAAATTATAATCCATGAAAACTACCATTATGCCGCACATGATGATGACATTGCTGTTGTACATCTGTCTTCACCGGTATTATATACCAGCAACATCCGAAGAGTATGTCTTCCAGAAGCTTCTTTTAAATTCCCACCCAATTCAGATGTGGTGGTCACTGGATGGGGAACATTAAAGTCTGACGGTAAGTTACTTTTTAGATTCTTTCTTCTTCTCTCTTTCCTCCTACCTCTCTCTATCTATCTATCTATCTATCTATCTATCTATCTATCTATCTCTTTCTGTTGTTGTTGGTCATTGCCTGAGCTTCATTGGTCCAGACTCATTTATTCAGACAAAGAGAGAGAGAGAGATTTTTGGAGGAGGGGAGATACCACAGGGCAGTGGGGCAGGACTTGAACCTGGGTTGCTCACATAGCAAAGCCGGACACTCTCCAGATATTTCCAGGGGAAATATCCCCTGCCCCCTAATGACAAGTGTCTAATTTTCCTCCAGTGCATGGTTTGAGTGTTAGGAGTTAAAAATAAATAATGATAGCCACAACTAAATGTGAGACATGTTTTCTCTGGGTCATCTGAATAGGATAATGTATGGTAGATTGAAAGTTATATGCAATAATATTAATATGGAAATTATAGTTTCATGCAACTGTTTACCATAATTTCCCTTAAATGGCAGTTTTATTAAAATTATTGAATTTTGATTATATGAATAAGACATTTATTTCACTTCATTTATTCAAGCAATAGATGTTCCTTTGACTGTCTCCTTTGCTTCAAGTGTTGTTATAGATAGTTTTGTTCACAAATAAAGTAGACAGCTACTCCTGCCCTGACAACATTTATATTCTTAGAAAAGACAGACAATTGCCATGAAAAATAAAAATCAGGTTAGAAATCATGTTTCTACTTACACAGCATTAAATATCATAAGATAAATGGACACTATAAAGGATTGAACATTTTTTTATCTTTATTTATTGGATAGAGACAGCCAGAAATTGAGAGGATGGGGTAGATAGAGAGGGAGAGAGAAAGAGAGACACCTGCGGCACTGCTTCACCACTCAAGGCTTTCCCCCTGTAGGTGGAGACTGGGGGCTTGCATTATAACATGTGTACTCATCCAGGTGCACCACTATCCGGCCCCCGATAGGACATTTTTTATGGGATGTTTATGAGAAAGCTCCTATGATAAAGCATACTTGAGCAAGGTCTCCTTGTTTATGTGTATTTCTGTGACTCACTATGTAAAGTTTAGTATATGAATATATCCACAAGGGCATTTGAAATTAAAAGAAAAAAATACTTAAAATTACTTCCAAAATCCATAGCTATAATACAGAAACTCTAGAAATCATCTTAAAATGTGCACTCGAGAATGTGAGTTTCTGCTTTGTTCTCTCAGGTATACATATAATAAAGTTCCGTAACAATTCAGAACAAAGAAAATCCCATCACATACGGCTGTGCACACTACATGTTTCTAAACATAGTCAGTTTTAACAACAGTGTGATGAACTTATAACATTAAGTTTGTTATAAGAGAGGCAAATAAAAATTAAATACATATGTTTACATTAATTTGGGAAATATGCAATTAATTTGGAAAATGCCAGTAACTTAGCTAGTGAGACTAATGTTGAATTTAGGGGGGAAATGCATTATCATTTTCTTCTTCTAGGAACAAGTCCAAATATCCTCCAAAAAGGATTAGTAAAGATTATAGATAATAAAATCTGCAACAGTGAACAGGTATATGGTGGTGTGATCACACCTGGAATGCTGTGTGCTGGGTTCATGAAGGGAAATGTGGATGCCTGTCAGGTAAATCTATTTTATATTCAGAGGGTTTTTTTCTTTAGGTTTCTAATTTCCAATTAATTGGCTAATTATCTTAAATTATTGACAATCTTTAAGGACTAAAGTGTGTTTTATAGTCAAAATAACTATTTTAAATTATACTGATATCTCATATATCTTATGAAAAGAAATAAGACATGGATTGGGCAAGGACCCACATTCAAGCCTGTGGTCCCCACCTGCAGAGGGAAGCTTAACAAGCAGTGGATCAGTGCTGCAGGTGTCTCTCTTTCTCTCTCCTTCTCCCTGCCTGTCCATTTCTCTCTGTCTCTATCAGAAAAGAAAGAAAAAGAGAGGCTACTGGGAACAGTGGGGTCATCATGCAGGCACTAAGCCCCAGTGACAACACTGGTGGGAAAAAAAAAAGCTATCAGAGGAAACTATGAGTGGGAGTAGTAAGAGATTCAGCTGAGAATAAGCAATAGAGATAAAGTAGAATTTTGCTGACTTTCATTAGGTTAATCCTCTTTCACTGAGAGATATTCAACCCGGCCCAGCACCATACCTAATAATCATGCATGGAGCTTTCTTAATCTAGTCCCAACACTTAAATATTCATTTATTTAACTGTTAATATAACAACCCCAACACTGTTTGAAACTCTTTATTAATGTCGATTTATTCAAGCCATTCCAATTTTGTGATGTATGTTTTTATTATTTTACACTATTTCTCAGACAAAAAGGCTGAGACAAAAATATCAACATGGAGTAATTTGTTTAAATTCACACAAGTACCTAGTGACACAACTGAGTTGGGTTTGTTGTTTGTTTGTTTTAACATCAACAGAACTTCACTACTCTGGCTCAACTTTTTCAGATGAAGAGAGAGAGAGAGATAGAGAGGAAGACAGAGAAAAAAGAATACGGTATCACAGCACCCCCGCGGGACAGTGGGGGCCAGACTTAAACCAGACAGCAAGTACACTATTAGGTCTTAGATCTGTCTTGCCAGATCAGAACTGAGTTTTTGTTTGTTTGTTTGCTTAAGATCTATTTATTTTTGAGGTAGGCAAGGCAGCAGGAGGGAAGGAAAAGAGAAGGAAGGAGGGAGGGAGAGAGAGACAGAAAGAGAGAGGAGAGAGAAAAGGAACAGAATAGAGTACCACGTCAACATATATGGTACAAAAGATTGAACCTGGGGCCTGAAGAATGGAAGTTCTGTGCTCTTAGCCTCTGATTGACCTCCAGGAAATTAAGCTTCAGAGACTATACTAAGAATGATATACTAAGCTGCTTCTTCTAACACTTAACATCAAATATCTCTGATACAATTTATAAGCAGTCCTGGAGCTAATAAGTATCTGTACTTATCAAGACAGGCAGAATCTGTCACAAATCCAGAAAGACTCCTCATTTATGCTATCATTTCTTCATACACTGATTATTTATAGACAACTAATTATGTGTCAGACCCTATACTAGGTGCAAGAAAGTTAAAAGTGATTAGGGCATTACTCCTACACTCTAGGAGATAGAAGACACACAAAGAAGTGCTTGCAATACATAATTGTCATCTCTAATCACATAATTTTCATCTTTTCAATTGTCTCCCCAGAAAACCTATTCTTTAATTTTATGACAAGCTTAAACTTATTTCTCTCAACTTTCTCAGTCTCCATGACTCTCTTCTAACCATATACATTATAAAACCCATGCTTAGGAGCTGTGTGGTGGTGTACCTGGTTGAGCGCACATGTTACTATGGCCTGAGTTCAAGCCCCCAGTCCCCATCTGCAGGGGGAAAGCTTTGCAAGTGGTGAAGTAGCCCTGCAGGTTTCGCTCTGCCTCTCTTCCTCTATTTCCAAGTTCCCTCTTGATTTCTGACACTCTCTATGCAATAAATAAATAAAGATAATAATAAAATAGTTGAAATCAATGCTTTCATTATTTCAGCCTTTAATCACTTAATCACCCTCAGTCACTTCAACATCTTATACTTCTCCTACACAATCAGGTGACATTTCCTCCTCCTAGCTAGAAAGATATGAAAATAATCATAAATTCACATCCTTTCTTGTTTTTCTATCTTCTGCCTTTCTTTCTTTCTTTCTTTCTTTCTTTCTTTCTTTCTTTCTTTCTCTTTTTAATTGCAACTAGGGTTACCAACTGGTGCCAGTGCTCACACTACAAATCCATGGCTCCTGGCTCTGTTTATCCCTTTTTTAAAAAAAAAAAAAAAAACCTTCCTATACTTTATTTCATAGGACAGAAAGGAATTGAGAGGGAAGGGAGAGGTTGAGAAAGAGAGAGACACCTGCAGTCCTGCTTCACTAATCATGAAGTGCACCCCTGCAAGTGGGGAGCAGGGCCTCAAACTGAGGGCCTTATACATAGTAAATGCGGTCAACTGGGTGTACCACCCAGTTGGTGACCTAGGCCCTTTCATTTATTTTCTAATTGATATATATATATATGGGTTTAATGCTTTACAGCGCAATCATTGACATAAGTATACAATTTCATTATGTGATAGGTTCCCAGAATTTTCTTCCTAATTACCCTTTCCCTCCCTCCCCAGAGTCCTTTCTTTTGGTGTAATACACCATGTTCAGTCCATGTTTCACTTTGTCCTCTCCCTCCCTGTCCCTACTTTATTAAGTTCCTCTAATAAGTGATATCATTTGGTATTCTGTTCTTCTTCTTGACTTATCTCACTCAACATGATGCCATTGAGTTTCATCCAAGAGGATGCAAAGGAGACATCATCATTTTTAACAGCTGAGTAGTATTTCATGATGTATATATACTACAGTTTTTTTTATTTATTTCCTTTTGCTGCCCTTGTTGTTTTATTGTTGTAGTTATTGTTGTTGTTGTTGTTGTTTGCCGGGATAGCCTGAGGGTACTTCTTCCCGAGCTAGTGCTCTCTGGGTTGTAGAGAACTCAACTGGAGCCGATCTAGGCTGCTGCGTGGGAGAGGGATCAGGAACTCGTGCCGCACTAACTTCGCAGGAGATACACTCTGGAACTCTCAGAGCCAGAAAGCAATTTCCAAGTGTCTTTAATCAGAAGAGCAGCTGTTTTTATACTCTCCAAGTAGGGTGAAAACAGGATGTGATGTAGAGAGGGTGGAGAGAAAAGTGACTGGTGAAAATCAGAGTGTGACAAGGAGGGGGCAGAACAGGCGAGAATCCTATCACTGAACCACCAATGCCCTGGAGGGAGTGCTTTATGTAAATGTAAAAGTGATTTATGTAAATAGACCAAAGCTTTGAATGGGATCAATAAATCCCTATATAGGCATATGGTTAAGCAGAAGCCAGGGGGAGCTGGCATACTACCCAACAGTTGTTGTTGTTGTTGTTATTGATGTCATCATTGTTGGACAGGACAGAGAAAAATGGAGAGAGGAGGGAAGACGGGGGGGGGGGGGTTTAGAAAGATAGACACGTGTAGACCTGCTTCACTGCTTGCAAAGCGATTCCCCTGCAGGTGGGGAGCCAGAGGCTAGAACCAGGATCCTTACTCTGGTCCTTGTGCTTTGTGCCATCTGCACTTAACCTGCTGTGCTATCACCTAACTCCTACCACAATTTTTTTTTTAACTGCTTATCCGATGTTGGACATCTGGATTGCTTTCAGGTTCTTGCAATTAAAAACTGTGCTCCTTTGAGCATAGGCATACACAGATGTCTTCTGATAGGTGTTTCTGTCTCCTTTGGGTAAATCCCAGGAGAGGAACTGTTAGGTCATAGAGTAGGTCTATTCCTTGTGTTCCACTAAGTCTCCAAATTGCTTTCCACAGTGGTTGGACCATTTTGCACTCCCATCAGCAGTGAAAAAGCACCTCTTTTTCTCCACATCTTCTCCAACATTTGTCTTTCTGTCCTTTCTGATGTATGACATTCTCATAGGTATAAAGTGGTACCTCAGTGTTGTCTTTATTTGCATTTCTCTGATGATCATTGACTTTAAGCAAGGACCCAGGTTCAAGCCCCTGGCCCCACCTGCAGGGAGGAGGTTTCACGAGTGATGAAGCAGTACTATAGGTCTGTCTGTCTGTCTATCTATCTCAGTCTCTCTCCATACTTACTCCTTCCCTCTCAATTTCTCTCTTTCTCTATCCAAAATAAATAAATAATCTACCACTTAAAAATAAGAGGGGAGATAATCAGAGAATTCTTCAATTTACTAATGATTGAATAAACAATTATTCTTTCAATATCTCTTTCGGGTAGTAAGTGAGCTGAAAATTTTTATACATAATTAAGTCATCATATATAAAAGATATCCTGGTATCTTTGATTTAAATAAGTGATAATAGACCACAGAAGTATTCCAGACTAGAATAAATTTAGTATTGAAATGGATAGAGGTTTTTTTCTGTATCTTCCTCTTTTTGACACAGAAGAGGAAAGGAAAATGTTATTTGCTTTTAAGTTATAGTAATTGCATATGTCCTTTTTCTCTCCAGGGTGATTCTGGCGGGCCTCTGGTTGGTGCCGATCAGAAAGGCACTTGGTTTCTTGCTGGTATTGTAAGCTGGGGAGATGAATGTGCTCTTCCAAACAAGCCTGGTGTCTACACTCGGGTGACATACTATCGAAATTGGATCAAGTCTAAAACAGGGCTCTAGTACAGAAATCTTACATACTTACATAATCTTACAGAAGATTACACACTTATTAAATTTGTTTGTAATTTCAAAACCATCTTTAACTTAAAATTACCCCCTCCTTATGCACATTTAGTGTTGCAGATTCAAACATGATTTTAGGACTACTGAAAACTGTGTATTAGACTTTGACTGGGTGTAGTGACAGTAATGGATCAACATAAACAAATTTCCCTTTTACCATATCACACATTGAAGGTAGTTTTAAGAATAGATATGGGATATTAAATTGATTAAATGGGTCTTCTTGGGTGATTATACAGATCTAGATCTCTTGGGAAGTCTTATACTAGGTGATAGCAATAAAATTCTTTGTGAGTATATACATAATCCCTTGCTGATCACATGTATTTCGAAGAATCAACACTGATTGACTCTAGCCTAGTCAGTTGCAGTAATGGTGCCCATAAATATCTCAGGAAAATCTGTCTCTTGTTTCCTTTCTAGTCCTTGTTTTGGTGCTAATAATCCCTTTTCTATTTAGGGCTTTCTCACCTTCAGTGACATCAACAGAATGATAACCCCATGAATTACAGTGACCAGATCCTGATAACTGTTTATTAGTTCCTATTTCTCTCTTATATGAGGGTGAGGCCAGAAGAGTTTTATCAAGTCTATATGCATAATAGTAAAATTCTCAAACACCTAAACTACTGTTCACTATAGTAGGACTGAATTTAATGTACAGCAATGTTATCAGTACATATCTCCAGTCTCTTAAACAACAATATAAACTATCCACTAGAATAACCAATATAGAAATACTGCTTCCTCTTCACTTTCCTCTTGACCTTATACAAATACACTAGTTGAAGATAAAGATGTCTGTAAGTGCATTGTTATAGCTTATACTGTCTTGCCAAATAAATTGGTTTTTAACTGAAAGTGAAACAATTGCTTGGATAAAGGGCAATGAAGAGAAAACATAGAAGGGGATAGAGACAGAGAAGGAGAGAAACCTGCTCCATCACTCGAAAACCCTCTTTCCTGCTGATGTTGGTGGTGGCTTGAATCTGGGTCTTTGCACATGCCACCTAGATCCTCAGATAAACTCATTTTTATTGAGAATATTATCTTTTTAGAGTTATTTTTCCATACTGCAATTACCAGTGTCTTTATAGCACTTTCTTTCCCTTGTTATTTTTTCTTTTTTTTTAATTTATCTTATTTTATTTATAAAAATGAAACATTGAAAAAACCATAGGATAAGAGGGGTACAACTCCACACAATTCCCATCACCAGATCTCCATATCCCATCCCCTCCCCTGATAGCTTTCCCATTCTTTAACCCTCTGGGAATATGGACCCAAGGTCATTGTGGGAAGCAGAAGGTGGAAGGTCTGACATTCTGTAATTGCTTTCCCACTGAACATGGGCATTGACAGGTCGACCCATACTCCCAGCCTGTCTTTCTTTCCCTAGTGGGGCAGGGTTCTGGGGATTGGTTGGCATCATGCTAGTATCTGGAACCTGGTGGCTGAAAAGAGAGTTAACATCTAAAGCCAGACAAGTTGTTGCCTAATCATGGACCTAAAGGCTGGAATAGTACAGATGAAGAATTGTGTGTGTGTGTGTGTGGGGGGGGGTTCCTCAGTTTTGTAGATAGCTAGTAGGCATATTTTAGTTATATTCCAAAGGCTCTGTGGCTATACTAGTTGGATTTTTCCCCTGAGCCTGAAATCTGATATGCAAGTGGATCCAAGTTATTATCTGGGGAGATGATGTCATGGCTGGAAAAATTACTAGAAAACTGTATCAGGGAAGAGAGTAGCTCCCAAATATGGGAAAGGTGTATAAATATTGTTGACTGTAAACCCCACTGATCTGATGTGATCTGGGGCCCATATTCAGCTTAAGAGCCTATGTGACCTCTGCATCCCTGTAGATCTGAGCTCAATTCTGCCTTGCTCTTTTTTTCTTCACTGAAATCTCACAACCACTACTAATAGCTGTCATTATGAAATAGATTTTGTCTATGAACCCAATAAAATGTATTAATAATAGTAGCTAACATTATATACCATTTATTGTGTGTCAAGTACAGTTAAGCTTAGACGTTTCCTCTGCTATCTGAAAATAGAGTAGTTCTTCATAAACTTTCTGCCAGCCAAAATGGTATGAAAAGATGCATCAATTACCATCAACTTACATGAGAAAAAATTAGCATTCCTCGATCTAAAAAATTAACCTAGCAAATCAAACCAAAAAACAAAAAAAAAGAACAACAAAACCTCTTAAAACCCAAGACAATACTAACCTGTAGTAAAAACAGGACTAACATAGTAGTTACAGAATCTGTAGAAATAATTTCCAGGAAAGGAGTTTGGCAGTGCCATTCATGGTGTATGCTGCCTCTCTTACAGTTTCTGCAAAAGAAATACTGAATGCTATTTAATTTTTCACTTTTGTTGCTAAAGTAGAAGTCCTTTAGATTTCTCTCAAGCAAAAACAGATATTAATATAGGTCTTAGCAAAAGTGGAATGTCATAAGGTGAATTTTAAAAAATATGAGATACCTGTATGGTTCCTTATAACCGTTTTAATAAAAATATCCTTATTTCATGAAAGAGGGAGAAAGGCCAGACTACTGATACATACATGGTGCTAGGAATCAAACCTAGAGCCTCACACTTGCAAGCCCTGTGCTGTATTGCTAAGCCATGCCCCTGATCCTTATAATTTAATTTAGAAATAAGGTAACTGAGGTGGAGAGAAATCAAGATCAGATAGTTTATAAGTGACTTGAACTGAAATTCAAAATCAGACAGTTGGAATCTAGAACCACACATTTAACAACTAAGCTCTGCTATACTATATAGGTAGAATAAAGGATTTATTTAATGTGTTCTTTAAAATGTAATCTTTTTCCTAAACTTTATAGTGAACTAATATAATGACTTTCTTGTTTGATTGGTTTTTAAAATATCTGAGTTATACTCCAGTCATAATTAATATTTCTGCATCTTAATTTTCTCAAAATTAAATGTCAGCAAGAAACTACATGCATATTGGACAGAATTATTAGGTTTCAAATAACAGAAACTCAGCTAGCACTAGCTGAAGTGAAAAAAAGAAATTTACTGACAATCTAACGATCTACGGACCTATGTAGAGCAGAGCTAAGCAGCATACAGGGACTCAGACAACATCTTCATTACTAATCACATCTTACTTGTCCTCTCCTCTGTTTTTGCTAGTGGTCAGATGTTAACCCCTGAAATATTAGACATACTCGCTGGCTTTAGACTTTGGTTTTCCTTAGTTCACAGTTCCACAAAATTGAGAGTCCTCCTACCTATTAATTCCAGTCTAGAAGAAGAAAAAAAAAGTCTTGAGGATGCCTGTGATTGGCCCCACATTGTGGTGATTATATTGAAGGAGATGAAGCCTTTAACTGATAGCCCTCAGGCCAGGAGAGGCATTTAAAAACAATTAAAAACTGATAGGTAAAATACATTGTTGTCTATCATCCAATGCAAAATCTTCCAAATTACTACAATGTTATTAAAAGTCGTATTATCTCACAACAGAAATTCTGAGTTAAGTTTCTTAAAATATTACTGGCTTAGCAGTAAAGGATTGGGAAAAAAAAGTGTATTTCAACATAGTTTTTACTTGTAGCATTTTCTGTATATTTAACTCACCCGTTAAATATAATCTGTAATTATTTATATTCTATTTTTTTAATATTTATTTATTTTCCCTTTTGTTGCCCTTGTTTTATTGTTGTAGCTATTTTTGTTGTTATTGATGTCGTTGTAGTTGGATAGAACAAAGAGAAATGAAGAGAAGAGGGGAAGACAAAGAAAGGGAGAGAAAGATAAACACCTGCAGACCTGCTTCACCGCTTGTGAAGCAACGCCCCTGCAGGTGGGGAGCCGGGGCTCGAACCAGGATCCTTATGCCGGTCCTTGAGCTTTGCGCCACGTGCGCTTAACCCGCTGTGGTACTGCCTGACTCTCGTATTCTATTTTTATTATCTTAATCAAATTTCCATGAAACTATGTCTCAACATGGATTTAAAAATATAATAAATCAGGGTTGGGCGGTAGCGCAGCAGGTTAAGCGCACGTGGCGCAAAGCCCAAGGACAGGAGTAAGGATCCAGTTCGAGCCCCCGGCTCCCCACCTGCAGGGGAGTCACTTCATGGGCGGTGAAGCAGATTTCTGCAGGTTTCTATCTTTCCCCTTCTCTGTCTTCCCCTCCTCTCTCCTTTTCTTTCCGTCCTATCCAAGAACAAATGGCATCACCAACAACAATAATAACCACAACAAGGCTATAACAACAAGGGCAACAAAAGGGGGTAAAAATGGCCCCAGGAGCAGTGGATTCATGGTGTAGGCCCTGAGCCCCAGCAATAACCCTGGAAGCAAAAAAAAAAAAAAAAGATAATAAATCATAAAATATATACACAGATAAGTGTACTAATGGTTTAAACCAACTACTATTTCTTACGTAATTTCTTTGTGTACAAAAAGAATATAACATTCCTGTGAAACCCCAGCACCAAATGGGAGTCCCATGACATCTAGAGAAGTTCCAGTGCTCAAGCGTCTCTTCTTTTTCTTTCTACCTAAAGTTAAAAAAAAAAAAAAAAGAAGAAGAAGAAAGAAAGAAAGAAAAATCAGCCAGATAACATTAATTAAAAAAAAAAAATCCAGTGGGAAAAAATACCAATCCTTATTTTTTAAATTTTTTTAATATCTTGATATGAATTCACATAGTCAATACATTTAAGAAGGATACCATCCTGGGAGATGATGGCTCAGGGGATAAAGCACTGGGCTCTCAAACATTTAAGAAGGATACCACTTCCAAATAAGACTGGTTTGTTTGTTTTGTTTGTTGCCAGAGCACTGCTCAGCTCTGGTTTATGGTGGTGTGAAGGATTGAACCTGAGACCTGGGACCTGGAAGCCTCAGGCATGAGAGTCAGTTTGCATAACCATTATGCTGTCTCCCCCACCCTGTTTGGATAAACAAATATGCACAATGATATACAACATAATGATAGACTCCCTCATCCTCTACATTGGATCGACCTTCTCGTGGTGCATCCCGTGAGTACCCATTCATTGGGGAAACTGACGATCCTTCCTAGCCGACTGAATCCACATGGATCCCAGTCACTTTCAAAGCCAGCAACAAGCAGACATCAGGCTCAACCTGACGCTGTTGACTGGCTACGGAAGAAGGGCAAACGCTAGAAGAAGAAGAATCCTCTACAAAAGAGGGGGGGAAAAGTAAGATCACTTATAATAGTGCCACCTATATAAAGTTCCAGTTTAGTGATACTTCAATTTAAATAATAATAATCTAGGGGACAGAGAAATAGCTTAACCAGGTAAAAAAGCACTGACTTGCATGCATGCAGACCACATTCAATCCCTGCTGTACTAGAAGTGCTAAGACCCTGCAGGAAGCTCTAGTGCTATGATGTTTCTCCTTCTCTTTGTATTCCTCTTGTCTCTGAACGAAACAGTTGCCTGGAGCAGTGAGATCACACGTATGTATAGTCCCCAAATAAAAGAAATAGTGCCTCTTCACCTAGACACCAGTGTAACAGTTATTAGGGTTTTTCAGATCTAAGAACTTCTGCTATAAATATCTAAGAATTTATGATGAAAACTTTAAAATCATAGTAAAAATTCAGTACATTGATTAATGGATGGGTGGGTTAAATATTATACAGATAGCCCTACAAGTGTTTTATGTCAAAATACACTTTGTTCTCAAGCCTTCACTACTAAGTAACATTTTTAAGAAACTTATGGTCCTCTTCTCAGTTGGTTTCATCCTTTGCCTTTCTTTAACTCCATGCCTTTGTGACTGCAAGAGGCTGAATTATGTGGTATCTCTTTCAGCTTCTTTATGATTGCACACAGCTGTGGCTTATAGATTCAGGACACTCACTGTCTAGTACAACCCTTTTTATTAGGATTTGCTATACCTTCTACAAATTAATATTTTCAACTTGATCTCTTTTTTTCTTTCTTTCTTTTATTTTTACTCAAACTACTGCTGTTTTTCAGGACTCTTGCTGATCATCCTAATTGTGCTTGTGAAGAATGCATTTAGCATGGTGTAGTCTATTTCTGACATAACTAGTTTACTTTCCTCTCAGAAGATGTCATATTTTAAGTGCAAAAGACTGGTTTCCTCAATAATTCTCACCAACAGGAATTTTCACAAGTAGACACTATAAAACAAGGAGGACTTTTCTTGAGAGTTTATTCTTTCATTGCTTTCAAGGATCTTTTATAATAAAAGAATTTTAGGATTAGGTTAAGTAAATAAATAAATATACTACACACTTTCTTTTTCTTTTTTCTAAGATAGAGAAGGCAGAGGAGTAAAGAGAGAATGAAATAGACCACAGAACCAAAGCACCCAAAGTACTTCATAGCAGTGGAGCCCAATTTGAACCTGGGTCGCATACATGGCAAAACAACACACTATCCAAGTGAGCTACTTTGAAGGCTCTACAAACATTTTGAAGTGATAAGAAAAAGATAGCTGTGTCACATTCTTTTAAGGTTTTATTGAATGTATAGAAGTTTTATATAGATTCAAATAAATACTGTCTTAGAAAAAAGTTTCTTGCCTTCTCTTATTTCAACCAACATTTATGAAGAGGATTGCTTATATAGGGGCAAAGAGATAGTTCACTGGGTTGAATATGTGTTTTGTCATGTTCAAGTCCCACCATCACATAGGAGCTGTTACAGCACTGGAGAAAACTGATGCTGTGGTACATCTTCCCTCCCCTCTCAACAAAAAAATCATCTGAGCAGTGAAATTGTACATATGCAAGCTCTTGAATGCACAAAAATAATTTTTGCTTATTTAAAAATGTAAACTTAAGGTACTATAGATTTTCTTATTCTAGATTCCTCACCCCTAGAATTCTGTCTTGCATGCAATAAATGTTTATCTTTAAAAATAAATGAATAATCAAAACTTGGAGACTAGTTCCTATAACTGTACATCCTGTCCAACAACTAAAAATAAATGGTTTTAATAAGTAAAAATTTGTGCATAATGATTTACAATAACAGAATATGGAAGCAACCTAAATGTCTAATGACAGATTACTGGATTAAGTAGTTATCAGACATGTATTCAATGGAACACCAGAAAGCAAACAAGTAAGAAAAGATCATATTGGGGTAGCAGTGGCACACATGGCTTAAAGCGCAAAGACCTGAGAATCCTGGTTCGAGAGGTCTGAAAGGTGGCGCAGTGATAAGGCTTTGGATTCTCAAGCATGAGGTCCTGAGTTTGATCCCTAGCAGCACATGTGCCAGAGTGATGTCTGGTTCTTTCTCTCTCCTCCCATCTTTCTCATTAATAAATAAATTTTAAAAATCTTTTTTAAAAAAAAAGTCCTGGTTCGAGCCCGGGGCTCCCCACCTGCAGGAGAATCCCTTCTCAGGCGGTGAAGCAGGTCTGCAAGTGTCTCTCTTTCTCTCACCTTCTGTCTTCCCCTTCTCTCTCCATTTCTCTCTGTCCTATCCAACAACAACATCAACAACAATAATAACTATAACAACAATAAAAATCAACAAGGGCAACAAAAGGGAAAATAAATAATATAATAAAAAGAAAAGATCATATCATTTGGAGCAAAATGAAGGGAACTTAAGTTGATTATGCTAACTGAAGTAAGTAAAGAGGTGAAGAAAAACTACTGGGTGGGTTTGCCTCTATGTGGAATATAGAGGACGAGTGAGCTTGCATAAAAAATGAGTCCAGAGCTTCTCTGCCAGGCCAGGCAGCACTGCTGGGCCCTGTGAGTTTCTGGACAGGTCCCCTTTGTGGTCTGTGAGCTCTGGGCCAGATTTTTACCATGTTCTCATCAAGAGAGAGGTGGGGCTCCTACTATACAACCTCACCTCTGGACCACTGGGGAGTGGATCTTCTCCTGGTCAGTTCTCTGCCTCCCTCCTGTCAGCACAGGGCCTCCCTGCTGCTGCTCCTGCCTCTGAGGGCAGTGGCAATGGAGAGTCACAATTGCATTTGGTGAGCCTTGAGGGAGTCCTCGCCTCCCTTCAGCAGTCTTTTTGTTGGTGGAAGACACTGGAGGTAGTGCCTCACCCTCTGGACGACCAGACTGTTAACAGCTGCTCAGGCTTAGAAACAGGCTTTAGCCCCAGAAATCTCACATTGGGCTCTTCTCTGTCCACAAGCCACACGTGTTTGCACTCACCAGTGATTTGGTGGTTTCCCGAGTTGTTCTGGTCCTGTCTTGTTGTGGTCCCAGGTGATCTCTTTTGGTGTTCCTGGTTGACCCAGGAGAGGAGAGAGGCATAGCTGCTGCTGCTCTGTGGTGCCCAGCTCTCCTGAGTTTGCCCTTCTAACTGCAACATTGGATAAGAAACTGCACTCTTGTGGCTGAACAAGAATACTACCCAGCTGTTAAAAATGGAGATTTCACTGTTTTCAGCCCATCTTGGATGGAGCTTGAAGGAATCATGTTATGTGAGATAAGTTAGAAACAGAAAGGTGATTATAGGATGATCTCACTCATAGACACAAGTTGAAAAACAAGGTCAGAAGGGAAAATACTAAGTAGAACTTGGACTGGAGTTGGTGTATTGCACCAAAGTAAAAGACTCTGAGGTAGCAGGGAGGGTCAGATCATGAAATATGACGGCAGAGGAGGACCTAGTGGGGGTTGTATTGTTATTTGGAAAACGGAAATATTATGCATGTACAAACTATTGTATTTACTGTTGACTGTAAAACTTTAATCCCCCAATAAAGAAATTTTTAAAAAAAAGAAAAAAAAAAATGAGTCCAGACTGTCTCTTGGATTTTGTGAGAACTATGGTGGATGGGAGAGCACAACACTTTGGTGGAATGTGTTGTGATTCACACAACATTTGTGGATCTGAAATTATGCCCTTGAAATCTTATAACTGTGTAAAATAATATTAAATCACTAACAAAAAAATCTCATAAGGAAGGCAAGATGGAAATGTAAGCAAAGATGAAGATAAGTGTTAAAATCCAGGGGCTGGGTAGTGGCACACCCAGTTAAGCATACAGACTATATCATAAAATAAGAATCTGGGGCTGGGTGGCAGCACAGCTGGTTAAGTGCACAAGTTACCATGGACAAGGATGTGGGTTCAAGTCCCCAGTTCCCACCTGCAGGTGGAAAGCTTCCTGAGTGGTGAAGCAGGCTGTAGGTCTCTCTCTCTCTCTCCTCAACCTCCTCCCCTCTCAGCCTCTCTTTCCTATCAAATGAATAAGTAAATAAAATTATTTAAATAAATAAAAATAGGCTCTGAAGACTTCCGGAGGCGGAGCTACGAGCAGCAGATCGCTTTCTCTCCTCTCCTCTCCTCTCCCGGATCAACTAGGAATACCAAAGGAGACCACCCGGACTGAAACAAGACAGGACTAGAATGACCACAGAAACCCAGTAAATCACCCGTGAGTACAAACACGCGTGGCTGGTGACAGAGAGGAGAGAGGGGCCTAAGGAGAGATTAAGTGACTGCTAACAGTTCGACAGTTTGTCAGTGGAGACACCACCTCCAGTCTGCTCCACCAACAAGGGGACAGCTGAAGGGAGGAAAGGACTCCCCAGAGACTCACCAAGTACAACTCTGAGTCTCCATTGCTACTACCCTCAGAATCTGGAGCAGCAACAGGGAGGGACACCAGGGCACAGAGATCTAACTGGGAAACTCAGGAGAAGACCTATACCTCGGTGGCATAGCTGAAGGGCTGTGAAAGTCTCTTTGCATAACCACTGGATTATCTCTGCCACACCCTGCTTTATCTCTTGGTCAGGAGTCATTGATTAAGCCAAGAAGCCTATTGATAGTTTAAAAGCCCTCAGGCTACCATAGCCTACAGGGGAAAAAAAAAAAGGCTTTTACACCACTGAACTCCAACTCAGGGAGTGAAAAACCTCTTAACTTATATAAAATGGTTAAAACAACAAGAAAAAATAATGGAGACTCGAACCAGGACAAGAGTCCAGCTAAAAGTCCTCCAGAGGGCAAAGCACAAAACAACGAGTTCAACATCCAAACATTAGCTAAGGAAATAATAACAGGAGTGAGTAAAGAATTTGAAAAAATTGTAATCAGAACTGCAGGAACAACAAATGAGAATATGGAAGAAAATTCTAATTATCGGATTCGACTTCCAGAGGCGGAGCTACGAGCAGCAGATCGATTTCTCTCCTCTCCTCTCCTCTCCCGGATCAACTAGGAATACCAAAGGAGACCACCCGGACCGAAACAAGACAGGACTAGAATGACCACAGAAACCCAGTAAATCACCCGTGAGTACAAACACGCGTGGCTGGTGACAGAGAGGAGAGAGGGGCCTAAGGAGAGATTAAGTGACTGCTAACAGTTCGACAGTTTGTCAGTGGAGACACCACCTCCAGTCTGCTCCACCAACAAGGGGACAGCTGAAGGGAGGAAAGGACTCCCCAGAGACTCACCAAGTACAACTCTGAGTCTCCATTGCTACTACCCTCAGAATCTGGAGCAGCAAAAGGGAGGGACACCAGGGCACAGAGATCTAACCGGGAAACTCAGGAGAAGACCTATACCTCGGTGGCATAGCTGAAGGGCTGTGAAAGTCTCTTTGCATAACCACTGGATTATCTCTGCCACACCCTGCTTTATCTCTTGGTCAGGAGTCAGTGATTAAGCCAAGAAGCCTATTGATAGTTTAAAAGCCCTCAGGCTACCATAGCCTACAGGGAAAAAAAAAAGGCTTTTACACCACTGAACTCCAACTCAGGGATTGAAAAAACTGTTAACTTATATAAAATGGTTAAAACAACAAGAAAAAATATTGGAGACTCGAACCAGGACAAGAGTCCACCTAAAAATCCTCCAGAGGGCGAAGCACAAAACAACGAGTTCAACATCCAAACATTAGCTAAGGAAATAATAACAGGAGTGAGTAAAGAATTTGAAAAAATTGTAATCAGAACTGCAGGAACAACAAATGAGAATATGGAAGAAAATTCTAATAATCTCATGGTTATTAGAGAGCTGAAAGCTGAAATTGCTGAGCTAAGAAGGCAACTAGCTGAACAAGCTAAAACAGTATCAGAGCAGGGCAACAAAATAGATGAACTCCAGAAAGCAGTAGAGGGCAGAGAGAATAGAATCAATGAGGCTGAAGACAGAATTAGCAAGATTGAGGATGAATTAGAGACAACTAAAGAAGAAGTAAAAGACCTCAAAAAGAGATTAAGAGATGCTGAAAACAACAACAGAGTCCTATGGGATGACTTCAAAAGAAACAATATACGCATTATTGGCTTACCAGAGGAAGAAAGAGAAGGGGAGGAAGAAAGCATTCTCCAGGCCATAATAGCTGAAAATTTCTCTAGTCTAGACAACACCAAAGACATAAAGATTCAAGAAGCCCAGAGGGTCCCAAACAGAATTAACCCAGACCTAAAGACACCAAGACATGTCATACTTAGATTGGAAAGGAATAAGGATAAAGAAAGGATCCTCAAGGCTGCAAGAGAAAAACAAAGAGTCACCTACAAAGGAAAACCCATAAGATTAGCAGCAGACTTCTCCATACAAACACTACAGGCCAGAAGAGAATGGCAAGATATCTATCGAGTGCTCAATGAGAAAGGCTTTCAGCCAAGAATACTATATCCTGCTAGATTGTCATTCAGACTAGATGGAAGCATCAAAACCTTCTCAGACAAGCAACAGTTGAAGGAAGCAACCATCACCAAGCCTGCCTTGAAAGAAGTTCTGAAAGGTTTCCTATAAACAACCAGACCACCACAAATAGAACATATATCAAAACACTCTAAAACTCTACAAGAATGGCATTAAAATATCTTCAATCTTTGATATCAATAAATGTGAATGGCCTGAATTCACCTATTAAAAGACACAGAGTAGGAAGATGGATCAGAAAACACAACCCAACAATATGTTGTCTACAGGAAACTCACCTAATGCAACAAGACAAACACAGACTTAAAGTGAAAGGATGGAAAACCATCATTCAAGCCAATGGCCCACAAAAAAGGGCAGGAACAGCTATTCTCATATCTGACATGATAGACTTTAAAATAGATAAGATTAAAAAGATAGGAATGGACACTACTTAATGCTCAGAGGATCAGTCAATCAAGAGGACTTAACAATTATTAATATCTATGCACCCAATGAGAAGCCATCTAAATACATCAAACTTCTACTGAAAGAGCTACAGCAATATATTAACAGTAACACAATCATAGTAGGGGACTTCAACACCCCACTATCTCAACTTGACAGATCATCCAGGAAGAAAATCAGTAAAGACATAAGGGAGCTAAATGAAGAGATAGATAACCTAGAACTATTGGACATTTTCAGAGTCATTCATCCCAAGAAACTGGAATACACATTTGACTCAAATCCACATGGATCATTCTCAAGGATAGACCATATGTTAGGCCACAAAGACAGCATCAGCCAATTCAAGAGCACTGAAATCATCCCAAGCATCTTCTCAGACCACAGTGGAATTAAACTAACACTTAACAATCAACAAAAGATTAGTAACAGTGCCAAAATGTGGAACCTAAACAGTACACTTCTTAACAACTTCTGGGTCAAAGAGGAAATCAAGGAAGAAATCAAAATGTTTCGAGAGTTCAATGAAAATGAAGACACAAGCTATCAAAATATTTGGGACACAGCTAAAGCAGTCCTAAGAGGGAAGTTCATAGCTATACAAGCACACATTAGGAAACAAGAAAAGGCACAAATTAGCAGCCTGATTGCACATCTTAAAGACCTAGAAGAAGAACAACAAAGGAACCCTAAAGCAACCAGAAGGACAGAAATTACTAAAGTTAGGGCAGAAATAAATAACATTGAGAAGAGGAAAACCATACAAAAGATCAATGAAAGTAAATGTTGGTTCTTCGAAAGAGTAAACAAAATCGACAAACCTTTAGCCAGACTCACAAAACAAAAAAGGGAGAAGACCCAAATAAATCGGATAGTAAATGAAAGAGGAGAAATCACAACAGACACTGCAGAAATTCAACATATCATGCGAGGCTTCTATGAACAACTATATGCCACCAAGCTAGAGAACCTGGAAGAAATGAATGATTTCCTAGATACCTACCAACTTCCCAAACTAAGTAAAGAGGAAGTGGATAACATGAACAGGCCCATCACAGCTAATGAAATTGAAACAGTTATCAAAAATCTTCCCAAAAATAAAAGTCCTGGACCAGATGGTTTTACAAATGAATTCTACAAAACTTTCAAAGAAGAACTAATACCTCTACTTTTAAAAGTCTTCCAGAAGATTTAAGACACTGGAATACTCCCTGCCAGCTTCTATGAAGCCAACATCACCCTGATACCAAAAGCAGACAGGGACACAACCAAAAAAGAAAACTACAGACCAATATCTCTGATGAACATAGATGTGAAAATATTGAACAAAATTCTAGCCAACCGGATACAGCAGTATATCAAAAAGATTGTTCATCATGACCAAGTGGGGTTTATCCCAGGCATGCAAGGTTGGTTTAATATACGTAAATCAATCAATGTGATCCACCACATCAACAAAAGCAAGACCAAAAACCACATGGTCATATCAATAGATGCAGAGAAAGCCTTTGACAAAATACAACATCCCTTTATGATCAAAACACTACAAAAAATAGGAATAGATGGAAAATTCCTGAAGATAGTGGAGTCTATATATAGCAAACCTACAGCCAACATCATACTCAATGGTGAAAAACTGGAAGCATTTCCCCTCAGATCAGGTACTAGACAGGGCTGCCCACTATCACCATTACTATTCAACATAGTGTTGGAAGCTCTTGCCATAGCAATCAGGCAGGAGCAAGGAATTAAAGGCATACAGATTGGAAGAGAAGAAGTCAAACTCTCCTTATTTGCAGATGACATGATAGTATACATGGAAAAACCTAAGGAATCTAGCAAGAAGCTTTTGGAAATCATCAGGCAATACAGTAATGTGTCAGGCTATAAAATTAACATTCAAAAGTCAGTGGCATTCCTCTATGCAAACACTAAGTTAGAAGAAATTGAAATCCAGAAATCAGTTCCTTTTTCTATAGCAACAAAAACAATAAAATATCTAGGAATAAACCTAACCAAAGAAGTGAAAGACTTGTATACTGAAAATTATGAGTCACTACTCAAAGAAATTGAAAAAGACACAAAGAAGTGGAAAGATATTCCATGCTCATGGGTTGGAAGAATTAACATCATCAAAATGAATATATTACCCAGAGCCATCTACAAATTTAATGCTATCCCCATCATGATCCCAAGCACATTTTTTAGGAGAATAGAACAAATGCTACAAATGTTTATCTGGAACCAGAAAAGACCTAGAATTGCCAAAACAATCTTGAGAAAAAAGAACAAAACCGGAGGCATCACACTGCCAGATCTCAAACTATATTATAGGGCCATTGTCATCAAAACTGCTTGGTACTGGAACATGAACAGACACACTGACCAGTGGAATAGAATTGAGAGCCCAGAAATGAGGCCCCACACCTATGGACATCTAATCTTTGACAAAGGGGCCCAGACTATTACATGGGGAAAGCAGAGTCTCTTCAACAAATGGTGTTGGAAACAATGGGTTGAAACATGCAGAAGAATGAAGCTGAATCACTGTATTTCACCAAATACAAAAGTAAATTCCAAGTGGATCAAGGACTTGGATGTTAGACCAGAAACTATCAGATACTTAGAGGAAAATATTGGAAGAACTTTTTTCCGCATAAATTTTAAAGACATTTTCAATGAAACGAATCCAATTACAAGGAAGACAAAGGCAAGTATAAACCTATGGGACTACATCAAATTAAAAAGCTTCTTCACAGCAAAAGAAACCACTACCCAAATCAAGAGACCCCTCACAAAATGGGAGAAGATCTTTACATGCCATACATCAGATAAGAGTTTAATAACCAACATATATAAAGAGCTTACCAGACTCAACAACAAGACAACAAATAACCCCATCCAAAAATGGGGGGAGGAATTGGACAGAATATTCACCACAGAAGAGATCCAAAAGGCCGAGAAACACATGAAAAAATGCTCCAAGTCTCTGATTGTCAGAGAAATGCAAATCAAGACAACAATGAGATATCACTTCACTCCTGTGAGAATGTCACACATCAGAAAAGGTAACAGCAGCAAATGCTGGAGAGGATGTGGGGTCAAAGGAACCCTCCTGCACTGCTGGTGGGAATGTCAATTGGTCCAACCTCTGTGGAGAACAGTCTGGAGAACTCTCAGAAGGCTAGAAATGGACCTACCCTATGACCCTGCAATCCCCCTCCTGGGGATATATCCTAAGGAACCCAACACATCCATCCAAAAAGATCTGTGTACACATATGTTCTTGGCAGCACAATTTGTAATAGCCAAAACCTGGAAGCAACCCAGGTGTCCAACAACAGATGAGTGGCTGAGCAAGTTGTGGTATATATATACACAATGGAATACTACTCAGCTGTAAAAAATGGTGACTTCACCGTTTTCAGCCGATCTTGGATGGACCTTGAAAAAATCATGTTGAGTGAAATAAGTCAGAAACAGAAGGATGAATATGGGATGATCTCACTCTCAGGCCGAAGTTGAAAAACAAGATTAGAAAAGAAAACACAAGTCGAACCTGAAATGGAATTGGAGTATTACACCAAAGTAAAAGACTCTGGGGTGGGTGGGTGGGTGGGGAGAATACAGGTCCATGAAAAATGATGAATGAAATAGTGGGGGTTGTATTGCTAAATGGGAATCTGGGGAATGTTATGCATGTAAAAAAAAAAAACAAAGAAGTAGAAACGCAAAGCAGAAATTGACTGAGTTTGAAATATGGCACCAAAGTAAGAAAGCAGAAGTATACTAGAGTTTGCAGTGAGTATCTCCCTAATACTTCCTCTCCACTTTTCTAAGCTTTGGGTCCATGATTGCTCAACAATTTGTTTGGCTTTGTATGTTAACTCTCTTTTCAGTCACCAGGTTCCAGGTGTCATCAGGATGCCGGCCAGACTTCCCTGGATTGAAGACACCACCAATGTGTCCTGGAGCTCAGCTTCCCCAGAGACCCATCCTACTAGGGAAAGAGAGAGGCAGACTGGGAGTATGGACCGACCAGTCAAAGCCCATGTTCAGCGAGGAAGCAATTACAGAAGCCAGACCTTCTACCTTCTGCAACCCTCAATGACCCTGGGTCCATGCTCCCAGAGGGATAGAGAATGGGAAAGCTATCGGGGGAGGGGGTGGGATATGGAGACTGGGCGGTGGGAATTGTGTGGAGTTGTACCCCTCCTACCCTATGGTTTTGTTAATTAATCCTTTCTTAAATAAAAAAATAAAAAATAAAAAATAAAAATTCAAAAAAAAAAAAAAAAAAAGAAAATTCTAATTATCTCATGGTTATTAGAGAGCTGAAAGCTGAAATTGCTGAGCTAAGAAGGCAACTAGCTGAACAAGCTAAAACAGTATCAGAGCAGGGCAACAAAATAGATGAACTCCAGAAAGCAGTAGAGGGCAGAGAGAATAGAATCAATGAGGCTGAAGACAGAATTAGCAAGATTGAGGATGAATTAGAGACAACTAAAGAAGAAGTAAGAGATCTCAAAAAGAGATTAAGAGATGCTGAAAACAACAACAGAGTCCTATGGGATGACTTCAAAAGAAACAATATACGCATTATTGGCTTACCAGAGGAAGAAAGAGAAGGGGAGGAAGAAAGCGTTCTCCAGGCCATAATAGCTGAAAATTTCTCTAGTCTAGACAACACCAAAGACATAAAGATTCAAGAAGCCCAGAGGGTCCCAAACAGAATTAACCCAGACCTAAAGACACCAAGACATGTCATACTTAGATTGGAAAGGAATAAGGATAAAGAAAGGATCCTCAAGGCTGCAAGAGAAAAACAAAGAGTCACCTACAAAGGAAAACCCATAAGATTAGCAGCAGACTTCTCCATACAAACACTACAGGCCAGAAGAGAATGGCAAGATATCTATCGAGTGCTCAATGAGAAAGGCTTTCAGCCAAGAATACTATATCCTGCTAGACTGTCATTCAGACTAGATGGAAGCATCAAAACCTTCTCAGACAAGCAACAGTTGAAGGAAGCAGCCATCACCAAGCCTGCCTTGAAAGAAGTTCTGAAAGGTTTCCTATAAACAACCAGACCACCACAAATAGAACATATATCAAAACACTCTAAAACTCTACAAGAATGGCGTTAAAATATCTTCAATCTTTGATATCAATAAATGTGAATGGCCTGAATTCACCTATTAAAAGACACAGAGTAGGAAGATGGATCAGAAAACACAACCCAACAATATGTTGTCTACAGGAAACTCACCTAACGCAACAAGACAAACACAGACTTAAAGTGAAAGGATGGAAAACTATCCACAAAAAAGGGCAGGAACAGCTATTCTCATATCTGACATGATAGACTTTAAAATACATAAGATTAAAAAAGATAGGAATGGACACTACTTAATGCTCAGAGGATCAGTCAATCAAGAGGACTTAACAATTATTAATATCTATGCACCCAATGAGAAGCCATCTAAATACATCAAACTTCTACTGAAAGAGCTACAGCAATATGTTAACAGTAACACAATCATAGTAGGGGACTTCAACACCCCACTATCTCAACTTGACAGATCATCCAGGAAGAAAATCAGTAAAGACATAAGGGAGCTAAATGAAGAGATAGATAACCTAGAACTATTGGACATTTTCAGAGTCATTCAGAGCAAGTTGTGGTATATATACACAATGGAATACTACTCAGCTGTAAAAAATTGTGACTTCACCATTTTCAGCCGATCTTGGATGGACCTTGAAAAAATCATGTTGAGTGAAATAAGTCAGAAACAGAAGGATGAATATGGGATGATCTCACTCTCAGGCCGAAGTTGAAAAACAAGATTAGAAAAGAAAACACAAGTTGAACCTGAAATGGAATTGGAGTATTACACCAAAGTAAAAGACTCTGGGGTAGGTGGGTGGGTGGGGAGAATACAGGTCCATGAAAAATGATGAATGAAATAGTGGGGGTTTTATTGCTAAATGGGAATCTGGGGAATGTTATGCATGTAAAAAAAAAAAAAAAGAAGTAGAAACGCAAAGCAGAAATTGACTGAGTTTGGAGTATGGCACCAAAGTAAGAAAGCAGAAGTATACTAGAGTTTGCAGTGAGTACCTCCCTAATACTTCCTCTCCACTTTTCCAAGCTTTGGGTCCATGATTGCTCAACAATTTGTTTGGCTTTGTATGTTAACTCTCTTTTCAGTCACCAGGTTCCAGGTATCATCAGGATGCCGGCCAGACTTCCTGGATTGAAGACACCACCAATGTGTCCTGGAGCTCAGCTTCCCCAGAGACCCATCCTACTAGGGAAAGAGAGAGGCAGACTGGGAGTATGGACCGACCAGTCAACGCCCATGTTCAGCGAGGAAGCAATTACAGAAGCCAGACCTTCTACCTTCTGCAACCCTCAATGACCCTGGGTCCATGCTCCCAGAGGGATAGAGAATGGGAAAGCTATTGGGGGAGGGGGTGGGATATGGAGATTGGGCGGTGGGAATTGTGTGGAGTTGTACCCCTCCTACCCTATGGTTTTGTTAATTAATCCTTTCTTAAATAAAAAAAAAAATAAAAAACTAAAAAAATTAAAAAATAAAAAAATAAAAAAAAAACTGAGACAACAAGAAAAATAAATAAATAAATAAATAAATAAAAATAAATAAAAATGTGCACTATTGAATATATATATGAAAGTAAATTGTAGGTTGCTAGAAAATTATTTTTAAAGTTCCATAACGGCTAATCACCAAGAGAAAAAAGGGATAAAGACACAAATGTGCATTAAAGTATAAAAGAAAAGAAAGTATACAAAGAAAAACATTAAATGGGTAAAAGACTATTTTGTACAATTCTGAAAATAAAATTTAAATAAAATAAAGAGCCAAAAAATAATCTGTGCAAATAAAAGAAAATGCTAGAAAATTATTTTGCAGCTGACACAGAGAACTTAAAAAAAAAAAAGCCATATCCTGAATTTTACAGTTAATGGCTATGAGATCTAAGAAGACTGAAGGTCACACAAGAGAATGCTAACTTCCTGATTCCTAATATGGTGCTGTTCCTCTATAATATATTCTTGGAAAAATAAGTAGTTCAAATTCTATTACAGATAATGTCAATACTCCATGTTTCCTGAGGAAATTATACTGGCAGCTAATGACACTATTGGTGCCCCACCCAGAACCCTCTATCAGACAGGGATATTCTTTTGTCAGTAGTGCTAAACTCTTCTAAGAAATGTTCCTCCACTTACAGGCACTACCACCTAAAATAACCTGAGGAATTCTATCTCTTCTCACTGAGCAGGCAGAGCTCAATCAGTGGGTAACACACAGAAGTACATAAGCTCAGCCTCTTTTCCTAATGATGAGAAAGTTGTGGTGTCTTTAACATGTCAGTCAGTGTTCCATACTGGCTCAGGCTAATGGCAGACTTGAAGTGAACACACATTTATACCATTTCTTCCTCTCCCCTATCTTGTTTCCCTTGTGCTCTTAAAACTTTGCCTTTGGGGGCCAGGCGGTGGCGCACTTGGCTAAGTGCACACATTACAGTGCGTGAGGACCTGGGTTCAAGCCCCTGGTCCCTCCCTACCCGCAGGGGGAAAGCTTCACAAGTGGTGAAGTAGAGCTACAGGTGTCTCTCTGTCTCTTTCCTTCACTATTGCCCCTACTCTTATCAATTTCTCTCTGTCTCTATCTAATATAAATAAACACAATTTTAAAAAAGAAAAAAAAAACATTTGTTAAAAAAAACTTTACCTTTGCACAAACTCAAATTACTTGTACAAGAATCCACACTTCCATTTTTTACCTATAGGTTCCTGATTATGAAACAATTTATTCTGCTTTATATCTTAATGCTCTTTAGCCACCAAGTTACAGGTGCTGCTATAATGTCAACCTGACTTCCCTGGGCAGATGACCTCACCAATCTGTCCTAGAACCCTATCTCTCCAGAGCCCTGCTAGGTAGGGAAAGATAGAAACAGGCTGGGAGTATGGACTGACCTGCCAACTCCCATGTCCAGCAAAGAAGCAGTTACAAAAGCCAGACTTTCCATCTTCTGCACCCCATAATGATCCTGGGTCCATACTCCCAGACGGATAAAGAACAGGGAAGCTTCCAATGGAGGGGATGAGATGTGGAATTATGTGGAATTGTATCTCTCTTATCCTACCATCCTGTGGATCATTATTAAATCAATAAAAAAATTAAAAATGAAAGAATTCACACTTCTAACTCTGAACTTTAGGAACTTCGATACACTGATTAATTTTAGGAGAAATACTGTCACATACTTTTCCTAAACTATAAATCTATTTTCCTAATTTAATAATTCATTTCAATAAACCTAACTGAATTTTTATTATTCCAGACTATCCAGCCTAAAGTTTATAGTTACATACATGAAGTCATCTTATATCATAAATTAGATGCAAATTAAAAATAAATAAATTAGATGCAGGTGATTTAAGCATTTAAATGAAACTATATTGATTTTAAGATATAGTCTGTGTTCTTGTGTTATTATTTCTTTTGTTCATTTCCTATGCTTCACTACTTTGAGATGACTTTTTCAGATGGGAGATGGTGTGTGAAAGAGACCACAGCACGGAAGCTTCCTCCAATGCAGTGTGGCCCAGAACCAATCCTGTGCCACACACATGACAAAGTAGTGCACTGTTCAAGAGAGTTATTTTTTGAGTCATTTTTTTTTGCATGAAACTGTAGTGCAAACACATTTCCCGACTACAGAATACATCTGGTTAGTATAGCTCCAGATAATCAAATTTTACTATTCAATGACTTTTGCTTTAAAAATATTTTTATTTGTCTTATACTTGCATATAGTAAGAAAAAATTCGACATAATGTGTAGTACTATGTCAAATGTAGAGGCCCCTATCATGAATTTCCTGTTAAATCAAGAACAAACAGCAGAAAATTCATTTGTAAGCTTCCTATTATCATTCTGACCTATGGAAAACAATATTGTGTTTCAAATTACACATGCTAGCAAAGGAATTAGTGAAAACGTCCCAAGTACAAGACAGCAGATATCATTTACTTGATTTAAAATACTCCTCATGAATCTTGTTTAATAACTGCAGTGTCTCTGGGCACTGACTTTTGAATTTAAATCCTCAGTTTATAAAAATATGCTACTTATTTTTATAAATTAAATTTCTGATGTCTATGTAGGTAACTCAGCAAAACAAAGCATGAGGTCATGGGTTCAATCCCTGATATCATATATGATATATGGTATTCTGTTTTCTTTTTCTCCTTTACATGATATTCTATGATTAAATAAATAGTATTTAAAATAGATAAAATTTTTAAATAAGTCAATTTTAATTGGTTTATTTTGCTAATATATCCATACTATCATAGCTTTATAGATTCTGCACAATCATTATTAAAATTTCATTGAACACTTTATCTTACATTTCTATGCTGTCACTTTCCCACTTATAGAATCAGTGTAACAATATTATCTACCTCTGAAGGTAGTTAGATAAATTACAAAATATCTACAAAACACTAGAAATAATTCCTAGCATGTAATAATTTCTAGCTTCACAGTTGCTTAAAATTTTACTTACACAACTGAAGAATAGAAATGGCCATTTATTTCTTCCTTATGTTAAAGAATTGTGTAAAGAAAAATGGGAGGAGTACTAAAATACGAATTGCTTAAGTCATTAAATACTAATTCTGGATGTCTATTCTGTATAGGTTAGAGGTACATTCTTCCCATCATTTCACTGAGTAAATATTAGAAAATAATTCAATCTTATTACTACAGAAAAAATGCCATTGATTTTTCTAGGAGAAACATATTAATAAAATTAATTTACAAAAAAAAATCTTTACTCTTTTTCCGAGGGGGGAAATTGTATATTTAAATCCCTGTTACTTTACACTATTATTTCTAAACTAAGGAAATTCTATTATTTTAGTTTATATTACAGTGAAACAAAATAAAGTTAAATGTTAACAATCTAATTCTTTTACGAAGAAGAATGCTCACCCCGATTCTAGAAGGATGAAATAAATAACAGAATTTAAGAAAGGCAATCCTACCCCCACACCTATGGACATCTAATCTTTGATAACGGGGGCCCAAAGTATCACATGGAAGAAGGAGGCTCTCTTCAATAAATGGTGCTGGGAAAACTGGGTTGAAACAGGCAGAAGAATGAAACTGAACCACTTTATCTCACCAGAAACAAAAATCAACTCCAAATGGATTAAAGACCTGGATGTTAGACCAGAAACAATCAAGTACTTAGTGGAAAACATTGGTAAAACACTTTCCCACCTAAACCTCAAGGACACCTTTGATGAAACAAATCCAATTGCAAGGAAGACTAAAGCAGAAACAAACAAAAGGGACTATATCAAATTGAAAAGCTTCTGCACAGCCAAAGAAACTATCACACAAACAAAGAGACCCCTCACAGAATGGGAGAAGATCTTTACATGCCATACATCAGACAAGAGACTAATCACCAAAATATACAAAGAGCTCAGCAAATTTAGCACCAAACACACACACACACACACACACACACACACACACACACACACACACACAAATGACCCCATCCATAAAAGGGCAGAGGATATGAACAGAACATTTACTCTAGGGGAGATCCAAAAGGCTAACAAACATATGAAAAACTGCTCCAGGTCGCTGATTGTCAGAGAAATGCAATTAAAGACAACACTGAGATATCACCTCACCCCTGTGAGAATGGCATACATCAAAAAGGACAGCAGCAACAAATGCTGGAGAGGCTGTGGGGACAGAGGAACCCTTTTGCACTGCTGGTGGGAATGTAAATTGGTCCAGCCTCTCTGCAGAGCTGTCTGGAGAACTCTCACAAGGCTAGACATGGACCTTCCATATGATAATAATTCCTCCAATAATTCTTCCAATAATTCCTCTCCTGGGGTTATACCCCAAGGACTCCATAACACCCAACCAAAAAGAGGTGTGTACTCCTATGTTCATAGCAGCACAATTCATAATAGCTAAAACCTGGAAGCAACCCAGGTGCCCAACAACAGATGAGTGGCTGAGAAAGCTGTGGTATATATACACAATGGAATACTGTGCAGCTATCAAGAACAATGAACCCACCTTCTCTGACCTATCTTAGTCAGAGCTAGAAGGAATTATGTTAAGTGAGCTAAGTCAGAAAGATAAAGATGAGTATGGGATGATCCCACTCATCAACAGAAGTTGAGAAAGATCAGAAAGGGAAACTAAAGGCAGGATCTGACTAAATCTAGAGTAGGGCATCAAAGTAAAAACCCTGTGGTGAGCGGGAGGGTGGACATGAGGCTTCCTGGGCCCGCGGGGGGTGGGAGTGAGGGCAGGTGGGTGGGAAGGGACACAATCTTTTGGTGATGGGAATGGTGTTTATGTACACACCTATTAAATTGTAGTCATATAAATCACTATTTAATTAATATGAGTGGGGGAAAATTGACTGTATGTCTAACAAAGGGACTTTTCAAAGCTAACCAAATAATTACCAAATAATTACCAAATAATGTGATGATAACAGTAACTATCCATTGTCTTCTTGAACCCTAAGACAGCAGGGACCTCACTATAGAGCCTAAACTTCCCCCAGTCCTGGGACCCTAAGGTAGGGCCCACTTTCCCATATGCTTCTCCCAATTCTTATCAAATAATATTGCATCCGCTGATCGCAACCTAATCAATGCAATGAGTGCCACCCCAGCATGCTTCACTTCAGACTGTGTCCAGAGACTTCAGGTGTGGAACAACAACCCTTCAGCTTCATCACTCGGGTGAGACCTTTCCTTTCATAGTATACTCTAATTCCATCCCAGGTGGTTCACTTCCTAACAAAGTCCCAAAACCTAGATATACACCAGGTTCCAGAAGATAGAGCATATGTTCACAGGTATCCATAAACTAGGGCAAATAAATACCTGAAAGCAGTAGTACACTAGAGTTTGCAGTGAGTACCCCCCACCCCAACACTTCCTCTCCACTATTCCAACCTTTGGGTCCATGATTCTTCAACAATTTGTTTGACTTTGTATGTTAACTCTCTTTTCAGCTACCAGGTTCCAGATGCCATCAGGATGCAGGCCAGGCTTCCCTGGACTGAAGACCCCACCGATGTGTCCTGGAGCTCAGCTTCTCCAGAGACTCACACATCTAGGGAAAGATAGAGGCAGACTGGAAGTATGGATCGACCAGTCAATGCCCATGTTCAGACGGGAAGCAATTACAGAAGCCAGACTTCCTACCTTCTGCAACCCACATGACCCTGGGTCCATGCTCCCAGAGAGATAGAGAATGGGAAAGCTATTGGGGAGGGGATGGGATATGGAGATGGGGTGGCAGGAATTGTGTGGAGTTGTACCCCCCCCCCATCATATGATTTTGTTAATGTCTCCTTTCTTAAATAAATAAATAAACTTTTAAAAAAATTTTTAAAAGAAAGGCAATCCTGATAACTTTTTATTTGTATTAATTGAAAGGAACATCACAGCACTGTAAAATCACTTTAAGAAATAGTAAAAACTGTAGAAACAGCTTTAAAAGTAGAATAAGAAAAGAGGGGAGTTGGGCAGTAGCGCAGCGGGTTAAGTGCAGGTGGCGCAAAACGTAAGGACCTGCATAAGGATCTTGGTTTGAGCCTCCCGACTCCCCACCTGCAGGAGGGTCACTTCACAAGTGATGAAACAGGTCTGCAGGTGTCTGTCTTTCTTTCCCCCTCTCTGTCTTCCCCTCCTCTCTCCATTTCTCTCTGTCCTATCTAACAATGATGACATCAATAACAACAATAATAACTACAACAACAATAAAAAAAAGAAAAAAGGATGAGGATCGGGCGGTGGCAGTGGGTTAAGTGCATGTGGCGCAAAGCGCAAGGACTGGGGTAAGAATCCTGGTTCGAGCCCCCGGCTCCCCATCTGCAGGGGAGTCGCTTCACAGGCAGTGAAGCAGGTCTGCAGGTGTCTATCTTTCTCTCCCCTTCTCTGCCTTCCCCTCCTCTCTCTATTTCTCTCTGTCCTATCCAACAACGAACAACATCAACAATGGCAATAATAATAACCACAATGAGGCTACAACAACAAGGGCAACAAAAGGGGAAAAAAATGGCCTCCAGGAGCGGTGGATTCATGGTGCAGGCACCGAGCCCAGCAATAACCCTGGAGGGAAAAAAAAAAAAAAAAAAACAAGGGCAACAAAAGGTAAAATAAATAAATATAATAAAAAAAGAAAAAAGAAGAAAAACAATTAACTAATAGTGTGTATGTTACAGAGGAATTAATACACAGTGTCAGTTAATTACAGTGGTGCCCAGTCTTCCCAAAATTTAATTTGAGTGTATCTGGATAATACAAAGTGTCACATGGTTTTTACTAAATTGTATTTTTATCTTATTTATATTGCTGTAATTGACAATATCAATCCATAATTAATACAATTATTAGTGAGTTTCTTTTCAAATTTCCAACTCAGAAGAAGATGTAATTAAGAGATATTTAGAATTGAAATATTTCATGAAGTGGAAGACTATCAGCAAAAGGATAAAGTTAAAATTGTGAAGGAAGTTGCACATATTCTAATTTAATAAATGTGCATCTGGATTTTTTTAAATATGTATTTATTATTTAATGAACAAAGAGAAATTGAGAAAGATGGGGAATACAATGGGATAGTAGAACAGAGAGACACCTGTGGCCCTGCTTCACCACTATGAAGCTTTCCTCCTGCTCGTAGGGGCCAGGGACTTGAACCCAGATCTTTGTGCATGCTAGCTAATGTGTGCACTCAACCAGATGCACCACTGCCTAGCACCAAATTGTTACTGTGTATAACCATCAGTCCATAAAACTTTGGCTAATATAAACATCTTGCCATAATATTATTAAGACATGTTTGGCAGGCCAGGAGATAGATCCCTGGGTAAAGCATTCCTTAACTATGCTTGAGGTGCCATGGAGGAGGACAATGGATAGCAGCAAAGAAACCTCCATGGATGACGGAGAGGGGTTTTGGACTCCCCTTCGCTTCCTTCTCTCTATGTGTCTGTCTCTTCTTCTTTCCTCTCCTCTCCCATAAGTCCATAGAGTAAAAACCAAAAACAAACAAACAACAACAAAAATAAACTGGTCCACAAAGCCACTTGGCATCATACAGAAAGAGAGAGAGAATTTTGTTTAGCATATCAATTATAATGAATTTTGGTTAGTTTCTGTTTACCATAATTACCATGCCTAGACTAGATAGATAGTAAATGTTTGGTGTAATGGATTATTAAAATAAGAATAATTATTATATTGTTAGCCTATCTTGTTACATATTCTAAATTATATCTGAAATAAAGATAAAAGTTTACTATACTTGGCATTTATCATTAACACACATATATTTCAGGAGTGTACTATTAAAATACAACATGTGCATAAACAAAAGTCAAATCATAATTAAAAGAGCAGTTCTATCCTTCAGAATCGTACATTTGTTCCCTATCCATTTACCCATCCACCTGGCCCCTTTTCCTTTGTTAACAATTGTCTTGGAATTTCACTTTGTCTTATTTATCTCATTTGTTTGTTTTCTGCAGATACCAAATATGAATAAAATCATGCTATGTTTTAGATGAACACGTTTACCTAGTGCTTGACTGTTCAATGTTTGAAAAAGAAAACAAAAAAAAAATTTGAGACATGAATTTTCTTAAAACCTAGTTTTAACTGGATCAAGCTCTTTATTAGTATTTTTCTGAATTCTCACTGTGTATCTGTCCTTGAATGAACACCAGCACTAATAGTTTTTAGAACATTTCATCATTAAGATAATTTAAATTATGTTATGAATGAATTTTAAAATCAAAATTAAGCTTCAAGCGTCCTTTCCTTAGGAAAAGTGTTGTGAAAACCAGGCCATCTGCTGAGGTGCTACAGTTACATTTGACCCTCAGAATGTGTTTGGCATGCTTTGTTTGAGCTATCTGGTGGATTATAAACCCACAAAACAAGTCACCTTGATCTCTCCCATTAAATAAAAAGTCTCTCAGGGACAAACTTTGACATTAATCAAGGTCTGTGACGTTTCTATCTAAAGACAGTAGAAATAAAACACAGCTTCAGATTCAGTTACAATGAAATATCAGAAGAGCAAGAAGTCTTAAAGCTCTTTTAGTTTGGAAGTATGGCAAACAGTGAATCTCTGGAACAGGGTCAGAATCACTGTTCTGCCATCAACAGCAGCAGCACGCTGATGCAGGGCAACCTCCCTACCCTGACTTTATCTGGAAAAATCCGAGTGACCCTGACTTTCTTCCTTTTCCTACTCTCTACCATCTTCAATGCTTCCTTCTTGTTAAAGCTTCATAAGTGGACTCAAAAGAAAGAGAAAGGGAAAAAATTCTCACGAATGAAGGTGCTTTTAAAACACCTGACCTTAGCCAACCTCCTGGAAACGCTGATCGTCATGCCACTGGATGGAATGTGGAATATTACAGTCCAGTGGTATGCTGGAGAGCTACTCTGCAAAGTCTTCAGCTATCTGAAGCTTTTCTCCATGTACGCCCCAGCCTTCATGATGGCAGTGATCAGCTTGGACCGCACCTTGGCCATCACTAGGCCTCTAACAGTGAAAAACAACAGCAAGCTTGGACAGTCCATGATTGGATTGGCCTGGTTTTTCAGCAGTGTCTTCGCTGGGCCACAGGTAAATCCATTATTGTGAGCATGCTAGGATATGGAGATGGTAAATTTCCTATAAAAAAAAGAAAGTAGAATTCTGGTCAACGGCACTATAGTTTTGTTGTTGTGAGCTTGTATTCTGGAAGTCATAGAATGGAGTTTAATGTTGGCTATACTTTGAGTTATTTATTTGTTTATTTTTATGTGAGAGCAACACCTTGGTATATACCATGCTGGGGTTCAACCCCAAAGCCTCAGTTACTAGGTTCCTATGTTTTACCAACTGAGTCAACTTGCCAGTTGTCTTGGGCAATTTCTTCACCACTCTGTGTTTCAGTGCTTTGATTTATAAAATGGATAGCAGTAATAGGGACATTTCAACAGCACAAGCAAAACTGGGCAAGAAATTCTATTTAAAATGTTAAATAGTGTTTGTTTCAATACTTTCACCATTTTGAATAGTAAGGGCATAGAAATGGGTTGAGGAGCATTTGTTTGCCTGCCTCTTTGCTTGAAGGGGGCTGAAAGGCAAGCTATGAAGAGCAACTAGAGTTTCACTGTAGGGCATGGAAAAATATAAGGTCTCTGAATAAGTCATCTATTTGGATTGAAGTCATTAACTTGGGATACTGATGTAGATGAAGACCTAAACAGAAGGAGAAGTAAGTGAATTTGTGAGTATAACTATACAGTAAGCCCACAATTTCAATTCATTTTTTTACTCTCTTTTTTAAATGACTGTTCCAGAAACTAAAGAGAAAATATTGATTATTTTCATCTAAGAGTATAGCAGAAAGATAGCACTAAATACTTTCCTGTTCTAATAGTATTAAAAAGAAAACATTAGGGCAGGGGTAGATAGCATAGTGGTTATGCAAAGAGATTCTCATGCCTGAGGCTCTGAAGTCCCAGATTCAGTTCCCCACACCACCATAAGCCAGAGCTGAGTAGTACTCTGGGAAGAAAAAAAAAATACATATATATATGGGTCTAGGCGGTGGCACACTTGGAAGAATGCACATATAACTGTGTGCAAAGACCCAGGTTCAAACCCCCTAGGGCCCCAACTGCAAAAGGGAAGCTTCATGAGTAGTTTTAAGGAATTTATTTAAGGGATTTTGACTTTTCCAATGTCATGTGTTTATTTTATCCTGTCTTTCTTTTCATTATATCAGTAGTTCTCTGTTATTTCTCAGGAAAAAAGAGGGCCAGCCCTGTGACTAATGCTATGTATATTTGATGGGGAGGAGAATATAGAGAGGACATGTGATCCATGTTGGGTGTATCTTGTGCTTCACCACACTGTGTACATAAGCCCATTGACAAAAGTGCATCCTGTCATGGCTAATTTACATTGAAAGAAAGAAAAATTGCATTTAATCTTTTCACTTTAATACATGTATTGTTTTTCTATTATTATTACCTGAGAAACTCATATCCTGGTTAATAGAAGAAAATACTAATAAGCTGGTTGTCACAACTCAGATCTTGGGGTCCAAGAGTTTCTGACATTTTTCTAGAATTCAGAATAACCAAAGTTTGCATTGACCACCTTCCTGACTTTTAAATTCAGAAACTAGTTCTATGATGGTTTAAGATGTAGTTTCAGAAGTTTCAACCAAATGAAGCATTGCAATTTATAAAATCTTTGCTAGGGGGAGTCCGGCGGAGGTGCAGTGGGTTAAGCGCACGTGACGCGAATCCCGGTTGAGCCCTGGCTCCCCATCTGCAGGGGAGTCGCTTCAAAAGCAGTGAAGCAGATCTGCAGGTGTCTTTCTCTCTCTAGCTCTGTCTCCCCCTCCTCTCTCCATTTCTCTCTGTCCTATCCAACAACGATGACATCAAGAACAACAATAATAACTACAACAATAAAACAAGGGCAACAAAAAAGGAAAATAAATAAGTATAAAAAAATTAAAAAAAATATTTGCTAGGAGTGGAATTTAAAATGGGGGGGGCATAGAGGAGATAACAAAATGGTTATGCAAAAAACTTTCAAGTCTCAGGCTCCAAAGCCCTCAGGGTTCAGTGTCCACTCAGAAACATAAGCCAATAAGCCACAGATGAGCAGTGCTCTGGTTAAAAAAAAAAAAAAAAAAAAGCTGAGCAGGGATGATAGCATAATAGCTAAGTAAAAGATCCCCATCCTGAGGCTCTGCACAGGTCACAGGTTCAGTCTCCAGCACTACCATAAAGCTGAGCTAAGCAGGGCTCTGACAAACAAAAACAACTATGACTAGAACAGATGTAAGTGGAGCTGCTCTGGTTGAAATCCATTCTTTGCTGGGCCATTCATTAACTCCGGTCATAGTCTTGAAACTGCAGATCTACCTGCAACAAATTGGGAAAAAAAAAAAAAAAGAAGATTTATCTTCTTTTAAAAAAAGCAAATCTTATATAAAAGTTGACTGTTTCAGATTTCTCAGAAGTATACACTCATTCTAACCGGCAAATAAGTATGGACAACTCGCTTCTTTTTTTAAATGTTTATTTATAAAATGGAAATATTGACAAAACTATAGGATAAAAGGGGTACATTTCCACACAATTCCCACCCCCAGAACTCCATATGCAAACCTCTCCCTTGATAGCTTTCTTATTCTTTTTCCCTTTGGTAGTATGGACCCAGGATCATTGTGGGGTGCAGAAGGTGGAAGGTCTGGTTTCTGTAATTGCTTCTCTGCTGAACATGGGCATTGGCAAGTCAATCCATACTCCCATCCTGTCTCTATCTTTCCTTAGTGGGGCAGGGTGACGGTTCCTCGGAGGGAACAAGCCAGCCCGGCTCCCACTTCCCCATCTGGCCTGTTGGCCACCAGGAGACAGACAGAGAACAGGGAACCTCAAGCTATCAGAGACAGGAGCAAGTTCGCTAAGGGGTCTTCCAGTGTACCGTGGCAGCAGACAATAAACAAACCTCCTTAGGGCACCATGGCGGAGGACAGGACACTTCATTGTCTCAGTTACAAGTTTATATAGGGGTAGCTGTGCAGGGGAAGTAGCCAAGCTGGCCAATGAGACCAATATCTCCTTATAAGGGGAAAGAGAGCAAGGCAATGAAAAGGCATGGATGGTGATGCAGGAATGGGGAAATAGAAATTTAAGGAAGGCAAAGCCCACCAGAGGGAGGAGGGGTGAGGTGATGTGGCAAGGCTGACAGGAAGGTTGGAATTCCCACATTACTCTGGCCACATTTCACTCAACCACAAGGCTGGCATGCCAAGGGGAGTCTGATAGACACGCTTCTGGGGGGATCAACCATCCATGCTCAAACATGTTAGACCCACAGCAGAGATCTGGGGAGGCGAAGCTCCAGGACACATGGTGTGGCCATCTGCCCAAAGAAGTCAGGTTGGCATCATGGTAGCATATGGAACCTGGTGGCTGAAAAAGAGTTAAGATATAAAGCAGAGGGAGTCAGGCGGTAGTACAGCGGGTTAAACGCACGTGGCGCAAAATGCAAGGACCAGCATAAGGATCCTAGTTCGAGCCCCCAGCTCCCCACCTGCAGGGGAGTTGCTTCACAGGCGGTGAAGCAGGTCTGCATGTGTCTATCTTTCTCTCCCCTTCTCTGTCTTCCCCTCCTCTCTCCTTTTCTCTCTGTCCTATCCAACAACGATGACATTAACAACAACAATAAAACAACAAGGGCAACAAAAGGGAAAATATTTTTTTAAAAATTTAAAAAAAAGATATAAAGCAGAATGAACAGTTGACTAATCATGAACCTAAAGGCAAGAATATTGCAGATAAATATTTGGGGGTCTCCAATTTGAAACAAGGTTGTAGCTCTATTTTAGGTATATTCCAAGGGGCCCACAACTTTATTAGTTTTTGCTGGGGCCTTACATCTAATATGCAGGTGGATCCAGGTTTTTGTTTGGGGAAATAGTGTCACAGTTGGGAAGAGAACTAGAAAGCTGGATCAGGGAAAAGAGTAGCTCTCAAATATGGGGAAAGTATATAAATACTGTTAACTGTAAACCTCATCGATTTGATCTGGGGACCATATTCAGCACAGGAGCCTGTGTAACCTCTGCATCCCTGTAGGTCTGAGCTCAAATTCTGTGGTCATGGCTAGGAACATACCAGGCTGCACTAATTTCAGGACCCACCTTCCTCGGATAGTAGTTAGAGTATAATGTCCAATCTCCCTTCAGAGAATGGAACATTACCTACCACTGTTGATCCACATTGAGGGCAAGGTCCTATAGGGGCCCACAGAGGGGTTCATTATATGGTTCCTGATGGAGATGACCTGTGACAGTGGAGAGAGGGGTCTGTTAGAGGTCTAGGCCCATCATGTCTGTGTGGGAATCCCAGGGCTCCCTGACTAGGGCCCCAGCTGATGGGGTGGCCTGGGAGTGACTAAAGAGTCATTATTAAAGTATGCCAGTCTCTTGTTACTATTCAGTTTTTGTAATCCTTACTTTGTCTGACAAGGTTATCTTTGGAGTGATTGGGGGATGTGGAATAGGAGGTAGGGGAGGAGGATATCTAGGTCTAAGTAGAAACTGTTTTATTAGGTACTTTGTGGTGTCTTTTTAGGTCTTTCTACTTTCTTGCTGCATTTATTGACTCACTGCAAACTATTGTGCACTTTTGCTTTAAGGTATATATTTTTCCCTAACTTATGGATACATGTACATATACCCTATCACATGGGCCTTGGTCTATATCTAGGTTTTGAGATTTTGTTTAAAAGTGTATTACCCAAAATGGAATTAAGGAGTCCCAAGAGCTAGGAAAGGTCTCACCAGAGTAAAGAAGCTGAAGGGTTGACATTCCACACCTGACATCTCTGGACATAGTCTGAAATGAAACATGCTGAGATGGTACGGACTGCATTGCTCAGGCTGGGATCAGCAGATGCAGTATCAGTTGGTGTGAACTGAGAGAAGCATGCAGGAAAGTGAGCCCCGCCCTAGAGGTTCCAGGCCTGGGACAAATATGGGCTTTATAGAGAAAGGTTCCTGCTGTCTAAGGAGTTAAGAAGGCAATAGATAGTTATTTAGATAGTTATTGGTATAATCAAATTATTTGGCAATTGGGTTAACTTTGAAAATCCCATTGTTGTTAGTATTTGCTGTATCATACAAAACCTCACCATAATTTATGTCCTTTTATGCTATTTTCATATAGCTTTATCTTATAAAGGAACAACACCAGTTGCTTCTATTCTCCCTGGTCTAAGATTTTAGGAGATTTAACATTTCAAAGAACATCATTATTAGAACTGTACTAACAATTTGAGCCCACTGTTAAAATTCAATCTGATTACCAATTTGGAGTTTTAAGTGCTTAGATTGAAGAAACATATACTCAGAGCTATGGTTATGCATTAAAAAGTTTGAGACATTCAATCCATGTTCCTTGGTGGTCTGGGAGGTGGCACAGTGGATAAACCGTTGAATTATCTATCCATTTTCCCCTCTCATTAATTAAATAATGATTTATGAGACTTTAAATTACCTCACAAGGCTAAAAATAGACTTCCCATATGACCCAGTAATTTTTCTCCTAGGAATATATCCTAAGGACTCCATAAGAGACATCCAAAAAGATATGTGTACACCTATGTTCATAGCAGCACAATTTGTAATAGCTAAAACCTGGAAGCAAACCAGGTGCCCAATAACAGATGAATGGCTGAGAAAGCTGTGGTATATATACACAATGAAATACTATGCAGCTATTAAAACAATGAACCCACCTTCTCTGATCCATCTTGAATGGAGCTAAAAGGAATTATGTTAGGTGAACTAAGTCAGAAAAACAAAGATGAGTATGGGATGATCCCATTCATAAACAGTAGTTGAGAAAGAAGAAGAGAAAGGGAAACTCAAAGCAGAACCTGGCTGAGTTTGGAGTGTGGCACCAAAGTAAAAATCTCTGGAGCGAGGGTGAGGGCAGATGTTCAGCTTCATGGGCGGGGGATGTAGGGGGGTGGCACACAGACCTTTGGTGGTGGGAATGGTGTTACTATACACTCCCATTAACTTATAGTCTCATAAATCAGATTCTTCTTCTCCTTTTGCCTCCAGGGTTATCACTGTGGCTTGGTGGAATCCACTGCTCCTGGAAGCTATTTTTTTCCTTTTGTTGCCTTAGTTGTTTATCCTTGCTGTTGTTGGATAGGACAGAGAGAAATCAAGAGAGATGGGGAAGATAGAGAGGAAGAGACAAATACAAGAGTCTGCAGACCTGCTTCACTGCTTATGAGGCTACCCTCCTGTAGGTTAGGAGCCTGGGGCTAGAACCAGGATCTTAGGCTGGTCCTTGCGCTTTGCGCATTGTGCACTTAACCCACTGCAGTACTGCCTGGCCCCCGGCAACTTGCTTCTTAATTATCAAGTTGTCATTCTCACTCTAAAGGCCACATGCATCAGTGAATAATAATTTAAGTTTTGAATGTATCCCTGCATAGCAACTCCCAAGACAGTAATCCTATGACTCTTTATGTCTTATTTGACCACATAACTCTAAATACCCAGGCTATTGGGAACTCAGGAGCCACAGCAGATCCTGATAAAATCCCAAGGCAAGCACTGTAATTAAACAATAAGGAATCACCTGATCTTAAGGATTTCTCTGTTTATTGGGACACAGTGTGGGGTGATCTTCTTGGTTTCTGTCAGCAAAGACTGCTAACCAGGGATGAGTCCTCTCCGGACATACATAGGGAGATATTTTTGGCAGGTGATGGTTCCACTAATTATTTCTTTTCTCTTCTTTTTTAATTTATTTACTTAGTTGCTGCTAAGGTTATTACTGGGGTTTGGTGCCCTGTACTATGAATCCATTGCTTCTGGTGGCCTTTTTTTTTCCAATTATTTCTCTCTCTCTCTCTCTCTCTCTCTCTCTGTTTCTTTATAGTGACAGAAATTGGGAGGAAAAGAAGGTAGAGATGAAGAAAGACAGAGAAAGACACCTACAGCTCTGCTTCACTATTCATGAAGAAGCTTCCCCCTTTGTATTTGGGAACTGGGGCCTTGAACTAGGGTTCTGCTACATGGTAACGTGCACTCTACAGAAGGCACAATAACCCAGGCCCCATCATTTGTTTAAAAAAAACAAAGGATTTATTTTTATGAGAAAGAGAGAGAGAAGAGAACTGCTCAGTTCTGCCAACTGGCAGTGCAGTGATTAAACTAGAAGGCATCATTTCTAAATGTGGGATAAGAGAGAACAGGAAAATGAATCAATAAAGGAAGAAGGAACAAAGGAAGGAGGGGATAAGAGAAAAAAAATAGGCATAACTTGAGAGATCTGATTTTAGACCCTTTGTGGTTAGGCTGGTAAGTGCATGTTGAAAGGAAAACATTTCTGAACTAGGTGTGCCCACATCTAATTAAGAAATCATCTGGTTTTCAGCGTCAGTCATCTAAGACCACAGGAATTCCAGAGTAGCATTATTTGCAGAGAGTCCATGCCACTAGCTTATCTGTGCTAATGTGGATTATTACATATTGACATCTCTTAAATTGCATAGTTACCCTAAGCCTGCGGGCAAGATAGGTGAGCTATCCTGTAGTCAGTCTTTGGTGTAGGGATGTGTGGTCTAAGGATGTGTGGTAACTTGCCTTGACACACAGAAGATTTACAGAGCTAGAATGAACTACTGAACTTGACTAGAAGCTTAAGTTCAATAAATATTCATGTCATGTGTTCAGTATGTCAAGAATTATACATAGGAATAGCATACAAACAACTTAAGTGGAAACAATGATGATGGAAAATAGTAGTTACTAAGGAGAGAGAGAGTTGTCAGAAATTGTGCTAAATGTTTTTGCATGCATTATTCCGGGGAAAGTTCCAACAACCTTTTAGGTCAAATACAATAATTATCTTATTTAACTCAAAAATAAACTAAGGTTAAGAGTGCTATTAACGGGGAGTCGGACGGTAGCACAGTGGGTTAAGTGCACATGGCGCTAAGCACATGGAACAACTAAGGATACCAGTTCGAGCCCCCGGCTCCCCACCTGTAGGGGAGTCACTTCACAAGCAGTGAAGCAGATCTGAAGGTGTCTGTCTTTCTCTCCCACTCTCTGTCTTCCCCTCCTCTCTCCATTTCTCTCTGTCCTACCCAACAATAATAATAATAATAACAATAATAATAATAATAAAACCAAGGGCAACAAAAAGGAAAATAAAGAAATATAAAAAAAATTTTTTTTAATTTTCAAAGAGTGCTATTAACATGCCAAAGATGAATCTAATGCCAGGGCTTTGACTACTACACTATAGCACACTGTACAATTTAGTTTCCCTTTTTTTTTTTCTTTTTTTAATATGTATTTACTTATTTCCTTTTTGTTGTCCTTGCTGTTTTTACTGTTATTGTAGTTATTACTGTTGTTGATATCATCATTGTTGGATAGGACAGAGAGAAATGAAGAGAGGAGGGGAAGACAGAGAGGGGTAAAGAAAGACAGACACCTACAGACCTGCTTCACCGCCTGTGAAATGACTCCCCTGCAGGTGGGGAGCCGGGGCTTGAACCGGGATCCTTGGGCTGGTCCTTGCGCTTTGCACCAAGTGCACTTAACCCACTGTGCTACCGCCCAACTCCCTTAGTTTCCTTTTTTTACTGTAGGAAGTCAGAGAGTGAAAAGACAGTAGACTCTTTAAGTTGAGTCTATTGATATATGGTTAAGAAATATTGGGAAATATATATACGTATACTATTCATAGGGAAATATATATGGGAATACGTACTGATAAATTGTGAGCTTCAAAATGTTTTATTATGATAATGGATGTGATTTATCTAGTAATAACTGAATGTCAGGATACCTGTGGTCAGTGCTTTGCAATACCAACTTGACAAGTTGTCATGCCAGTTCATAAAGGTAGACGGCATTATTATCTCCATTTTATAGAAAGGATACTGAATTGCCTCATCTGAAAGATAATTATCTGTGGAAAACATTAGATAATGGCATGATTACTGTGGGGTCAGTTGAGGATTAAAATAATATTCTCAAAGGGAATGGAGATCTGCAATGGACAGTGAAGAAGTTAAACAGATTGCTCTTGTCTACAGAAAAAATAAAGAAAACACTGATAATACTATGGCCAGGGATAAAAGAAGAGACACACAAAAAAGTTAACAGAATACCATCCAAGGATGAAACAACCACTGGGAGTAAAATGTATCCCTAAATTAATCCTTTAAGTAAACCTGGCCTTGGAGCACATGATGAGCCAAACCAAATCTACAACAAAGTATGGTAAAGGAAGGCTTTGAATCTCCATAATGCTTTACTATATCTGTCTTTTCAAGCTTGTCACAGTCTTCCTTTGCCTTACAAGTGTCATATACAGGCTATATCGACCCTTCTAAATATTTAATTGCTGGATAGCAGTGTATATCTGGTTCATCTTCTATGACAGAGGTCTTTGAGCAAAGGATTGCTTTAAAATTAAGCTTCTGGAGATGAGGTGATGCATAATGATTATATAAAAAAGACTTTCATGTCTGAGGCACTGGAAGGCCCAGGCTCAATTCCCATAAGCCAGAGCTGAGCAGTGCTCTGGTAAATTAAAACAAGTAAATAAATAGTGGTGAAATTCCAGAAACAACAAACAAAAAAATTTTCATCCACACAAATTAAAGAAAAAAATTTCTTAAATCTATTAAAAAAGATAATAACGGGGAGTCAGGTGGTAGCGCAGCGGGTTAAATTCAGGTGGAGCAGAGCGCAAGGATCCTCGTAAGGATCTCGATTCGAGCCCACCGCTCCCCACCTGCAGGGGAGTCCCTTCACAGGCAGTGAAGCAGGTCTGCAGGTGTCTTTCTCTTTCCCTCTCTGTCTTCCCCTCCTCTCTCGATTTCTCTGTGTCCTATCCAACAACGACAACAACAAAAATAACTACAACAATAAAACAACATGGGCAACAAAAGGGAATAAAAATAAGTAAATATTTTTAAAGCAAAGATAACAACATAAATCAAATCATAGTACAGGTCCCATCCCCTACCATCAAAAGACAATGTATCTGTGAAAATGTCTGTCAGACAAGATAGGATAAAACAAAGAAGCAATTGCTACTAACTTATCAGAGAATAAAAATGTTGAACATTTTGGGACCAACAAAAAAAAATAATAATCTATAAAGGCATACCAAATAATACATAAAACCCACAACAACACTAACCTATAGTAAAAGTATGGAAGTTATTAGTTCACAATCTCTACCCAACAGTTCCTAGGGAAGGAATCTTGACAGTGCCACTCTGGCAGTTCAGGGTGTCTCCATCTTTGGAAATGCTGTCAGAAAACATTTTTTTTTAACTCAAAGCAAAAATATCCTGATTAACAAAAGCAGTTACTAATGGAGGTCCTTCATAATAGTGAGGTATTATAACTTGAACTTTCAAAAAAGCAGTTACATTAGACTCAAAGTCACTTCATGAAATTTTCGTCACTGTGCCTCAAAACCGTGAAATAGTAAAGTGAAAGTGTGACATAGCACAGATCAGGAAGTAGAACTTGGATCATCTGGTCTCAAGTTCACTCAGAAAGGAGGGGCAACAGAGGTTAAAATTTAAAAGAAATATGAGGCTTCCTGGTTTTATATGAGTAAACCTTCCAAAGCTTCAACTGATGACATTTGCCAGGTCAAATTCAGAAGTAAATTTTAAATAAATTCAATTACAAATAATTATGAAAACCTAAAAAGTGACTTTGTAAAGTGGGAAAAGTTTGGTCTGAATCATAGGATTGAAAGTGTTTTGAGTTTCTAGATTTCAAAATTGACGATGTGTACCTTGGGCACCCTCTAGTGGAGTACTTTTTAAATTACTTGTCGAAGCTGTATATTCCAGCCTTTAGGTTCATGATGTTTCTTTCAACAATTTGTTTGGCTTTGTATGTTAACTCTCTTTTCAGCCACCAGATTCCAGATGCTAGCATGATGCCAATGTGTCCAGGAGCTCCACTTCCCCGGAGCTCCACCCTACTAGGGAAAGAGAGACAGGCTGGGAGTATGGATCGACCTGTCAATACCCATGTTCAGCAGGGAAGCAATTACAGAAGCCAGACCTTCCACCTTCTGCATCCCACAATGACCTTGGGTCCATACTCCCAGAGGAGGGTTAAAGAATAGGAAAGCTATCAAGGGAGGTGCTGGGTTACAGAGTTCTGGTGGCAGGAATTGTGTGGATCTGTACCCCTCTTATCCTATGGTTTTGTCAATGTTTCCTTCTTATAAATAAAAAAATAAATAAATAAAAATAAAACTAATAGACAAACAAAAAAATAAAGACCAGAAACTAAAAATCAACAGTACTGTAAGTTTTAAAAACCTCAAAAGCTTTGTATGTCTGTGTATATTTCATATTTGCATTTACTTCATTAAATTTTTATTTTATTTTTCGATGTATTTCCTAGTTGGGTTTTTACAGAAATGAGACTTTTTCCTCTGTTCTTTCATTTGTCTAACAATTTGTACCAGCTTGGACTTGTGAGTCTTAAGAGTTTATCATCCTTGTTTATCTGGGATTTTATTTAATATTTTCAGCTATGCCAAAGGCCTGTGGGAAACACTTTAATTTTATAAGCAGGAACTTGAGGTCTTCTGACATGCTTATCTTTTGAGTACTTCCTGTCTTTTTGACACAACAAGCTGTTCCAAACATACTGTGCTGCTCCTACCTCAGCATTGGAATCACACTTTCTCCAGTGGCCTCTGGTTCCTTTTGCTAAAAACCAACAAACCTCTATTAAGAAACAAAGTTTAAGCACAATAGTGCTACAGGTGTTTGTTGCTACCAGGATGTCATTGTTCCTTAACACTCTCAAAAGACAGAGCTAGCAAACACATATATAAACACATATATGCACATGTACATTTGTATAAGTCAACATAGCTCCATGTACAGAGAGTCTTCTACTCTTTTTTAGGATTGTATAGCACTTTATTGTGCGGCCTATCATGGATTCTCTAGCTACTGTTCTATGAGTTGGTATTAAGGTTATTTTCAGTTATGAATGATATATCAATGAATGGCCTTGTTGATCTATTTCCATAAATGGGAGTGTGTATTTCTGGACCTGGCATTATTGAGTCAAGGTAAATGTTTACGTAGTTATGCAAGTTATTATGAATACCCTCTCCATTTTACATTCCCACTAACAATGCATAAGAATTCCTGTTTTGCCAGTCTTTTCCTGAGTATATGTTACTATTGACAACATTTTTAATTTTTCAGTTTTTACAGTGAAATTTTTTTGATAGTGTAATCTTGCTAGTGTCCTGAAGAGCAGGACATTTTTCTTTAGGTTGGACAATTCTTCATATATTTAATCGTCACTATTCTATCACTTAGAAAAAAAAACTATTCAGGGGCCAGATGGTAGCGCATAGTAAGTACACATAGTAATAAGCACAAGGATCCCCGCAGGGATCCGAATTCAGACCCAGCTCCCCATCTGCAGGGGGGACACTTCACAAGCAGTGAAGCAGGTCTACAGGTGTCTCTCTGGCTCTCTCCTTCTCTGTCTTCCCCTACTCTCTCAATTTCTCTCTGTCCTATCCAACTAAAGAAAAAAATGAAAAACAAGATCAGAAGAGAAAACACAAGTAGAACCTGAACTGGAATTGGCATATTGCACCAAAGTAAAAGACTCTGGGGTGGGGGTGGGGGAGAATACAGGTCCAAGAAGATGACAGAGGTCCTAGTGGGTGTTGTATTGTTATATGGAAAACTGAGAAATGTTATGTACAAACTTTTGTATTTACTGTTGAATGTAAAACATTAATTCCCCAATAAAGAAATTTAAAAAGGGTAACAAAAGGGAATAAATAAATAAGTATAAAATTTTAAAAAGCAAAAAAAAACCAAACACTTGTGACCTTAATCGTTCCATTAAAGACCATCTATTAGCTTTCTTTAAAAAAAAAAAAAATTAAGATCTGGGATCGGCATGGAACAGAGGACAGAGAGAAATGGAGAGAGGATGGGAAGACAGAGAAGGGGAGAAAGATAGACACCTGCAGTCCTGCTTCACTGCTTGTGAAGCAACTTCCCTGCAGGTGGGGAGCCAGGGGCTCAGACCGGGATCCTTATGCCAGTCCTTGCGTTTTGCGCCACGTGCACCCAACCCACTGCGCTACCGCCCGACTCCTAAAAATAGTTTTCTAGGTGTAACTAGATATAAAATTCAGATGTGAAGCTTTAATTTAAAATGTTAGTATAATTTCCAAAAACAAATACATGGATTCTATAAGATCACCCACACATATCTGAAGTAAACATCCACCTATCCACTTTTCAAAGAAATACTAAAGGTATCAATAGCAAGGAGTGTATAGGATCTGATAGAATATAGAAGAAAACATAAAATGCTGCCTGGAATATCACTAGCCCACCTGCAGGTTAGCTGTCGGGCACTGGCAAAAATTATAAAGTCATGAGCCCCTTGGAATATACCTAAAATAGACTTCCTAGCTTTTTCCATAATAGAGAGCCCAAATCTCATCTGCTATATTCTTAACCTTTAGGTTCCTGATTATGAAATAATTAGTTTTGCTTTATATCTTAATGCTTTTTCAGCCACCAAGTTGCAGATGCTACCATGACACCAACCTGACTTCCCTGGGCAAATGACCTCACCAATATGTCCTGGAACCCATCTCTCCAGACCCCTGCCCCACTAAGGAAAGATAGAGATAGGCTAGGAGTATGGATCAACCTGCCAAAGCCATGTCCAGCGAAGAAGCAATTACAGAAGCCAGACCCCCCCACCTTCTGCACCCCATGATAATCCTGGATCCATACTTCTCAAGGAATAGAGGATAGGGAACTTTGCAATGGAGGGGGTGGAATACTGAACTCTGGTGGTGGGAATTGTATGGAAATGTACTCTTCTTGTCCTACAATCTTGTCAATCATTATTAAATCAATTTTAGAAATGATGTCTGGAAAAAAAGTAGCACCTCCTTTAATTTTTTTTCTCTCTCTCTCCTATACAGTTATACATCTTTAGAATGATCCATGTAGCGGATGGTTCTGGGCAGACAGAAGGTTTCTCTCAATGTGTAACCCACTGCAGCTTCCCACAATGGTGGCATCAAGCTTTTTATAACCTTTTCACCTTCAGCTGCCTCTTCATCATCCCTCTTCTCATCATGTTGATCTGCAATATAAAAATCATCTTTACTCTGACACAAGTCCTTCATCAGAATTCCCACAGTATGTATTCCTCAGATTTGGTGTTAATTGTGAATAAACAGTTTTAGAAGAGCATGTGGCAGATACTGTTCTAAGAAGTTTTTACATATGCTAATTCATGTAATATTCATAATCACCTGAATAGGTAATACTTTCATTATATTTTTGTTATCTTTCAATTTAAAATGAGGTGATTTACTATATCCTGACAGGCTAAATTCGCATTGTGGAACTAAAGATGAAAAGGCCATTGGCACATTCACTCAGGATGAGCGCAGACAAATTGTTCCTGCTGGGCCTGTAGGACTCAATGTCGTACATCTGATTTCTAGAATATCACAAAATATGACCCATTTTATTTTTGTAGTAAAGCCAGTCTTCTAACACCTACTCTTTTCTCAAATAGAATTACACTTGAATCAATCCAAGAACAACATACCAAGAGCTCGGCTGAGGACACTGAGGATGACAGTTGCATTTGCCATATCATTTACTGTCTGCTGGACCCCTTACTATGTCCTAGGAATTTGGTACTGGTTTGATCCTGAAATGTTAAACAAGGTGTCTGATCCAGTCAATCATTTTTTCTTTCTTTTTGCTTTATTAAACCCATGCTTTGATCCACTCATCTATGGGTATTTCTCTGTGTAATTAGTAGTCTCATAAAAGAAGCCATGCAAAATAGAGCTAGTTAATGAATGTTCCCATTTGGGAATGATAGACACAAAGGTTACAGCACAGTTACATTAAAACACAGGGTTCAAGGTTGCCACCCTATTATTTTTTTTTTAAATCACTTTGTTAGAGATTTGATTGAAAGGTTTAAAAAAAAAGCTTAAGGAGATATTATGTAATATTTACCATTAATCATAAATTTCTAAATTAATCTCTGTACTCTTTGAGCTATATACATGGGTTTCTTATCACTTTCTCCTTGTATAATGACATAGAAATATTTAAAAGAGCTGAGTCAATGAGATGCCAAAGAGTAAGTAAAGTTTAGGAATCACATCACAATCTTAATGGAGCATATTTTAGAGAATTATTTTTCCAAAAGAATTTGTTCATTATTATCTTGAACCAAAGTTGAAGGACAATATTTCCTGTGTCCATAAGATAGTTTCTTCTAGTAGTTAAAAAAAATGTAATGAATCTTATTTTTCCTTCACCTTCAAAGCATTCTTTGATTTGGAATATTAAGCAACCCACTTAGTTTCCATTCCACCACTTTGCCAAGACTTATACATGGTTTCCTTCATCCTGTTCTTTACCTGATAAAAGTTATGACTTGCCTCTGTTTAAAGGAGATCTTTAGAGGGTCACAATGTGGACAGGTAGAACATTTCTCTAGGCTATGTAGTCTATAGAGTTTGTGGTAATTAACTATAGTAATAGTAAATGGTCTTAAAATTAAGAAAAAAGATCTATGCTGGTTATATCTCATAAATAACATCCTATCTGTGTTAATACGAGGTCTTTATCTTCTCATATTACTAAATCTGTAAGCTACAAATCACTAAGGAGAATTGATTTAGAAATAAATATCTGGAGCTGAGGAGGCAATGTAATGGTTATGCAAAAACTTTCATACCTGAGGCTATGAGGTCCCAGGTTCAATCTCTAGCACCACTACAAGCCAAAGCTGAGTAGTACTAGGGGGTCTCTCTTAGTCTCCATATCTCACTAAAGTAAAACAAATTAAAATTTTAATAAATGCACAAGTAAAAAATATTTACTATCTAAAAATAACTCTGAATATTATACTTTCCAAACTCATAGTTACAATAAGTCAGCAAATTATTGGGAAAAAAAAACCCTCTGTAAGTATGTAACTAACATCTGATTTTGACATTGCATGGTATATGCACACAAGAACTTTTATAATTCATGCCTCTTGTCACCCATTCCATGAAAAGGGGGGAAAGATGAAAACAATGACTTAAATATCCACTGAATGAGAGAATTTTTTTTGGACTTATTTCTTTATATTTTACATATGAATGAAGTTATTTCATTTCAAATTACAATATTTGTCTTTCTACTCCTGATTTATTTCATTTAACATAGTTTCCTCAAAGTCCACTCATCACAATAGACAAGATGTCAGGTTTTGTTATTCATTCATTCATTCCATTCATTCCTGCAATGGTTCTACTATTCCTAATGGACTCTTCTTTTTGTTTTAGGATCATTTGTTTGTTTTTTTCTCTTCTAGATAGAGATAAATAAACAAAGAGAGAGACACACACAATACCACTTTACTGCTTGTGAAGCATCCTGTGTACAGATGCTTCCTTATGATGGCCAGGGGTTAAAGCCCTGGTCTTAGTTTATGCACAGTGTGCACTCTACCAGATAAGCCATTTCCCAACTTCTCGGCTATTTTTAATAGCTGAGTGGTATTTCAGTACGTATTTTTTGTCTAGTTATCCATCAATGAGTATTTAGCTTGTTTTCATATCTTGGCTATTTTGAAAAGCAGAACTGGGCTACAGAGGGTAAGGGACAGCTCTGTCTAAGATATGTGCCTGGCTATGCACTCAACCTGATATTTGAGCCCAGGCACCAAGTGTACTATCTCAACACCAGGGGGAGCTATGGTGCTATGGTGTCTCTCCTTCCTGTCAGAAGTAAAAAATAATGGGAAAAGTCTGCCTAGGATGGAGAAATTACACATGAATTAATATTTGGCATACAGATGGCTGGTTTTTCTAGACTTAATGCTAAATATTTATTTAAAAGGGTGCCCTGAGAAAGCAAAGTGAAAAATTATGGCCTATATCTTGAATTCAATTCCTTAGTTAAATATTCAGACTCAGTGTGTGTAAGTTCTGTAAGACTATAAAAATGCCTAGGCAGAAAGAGAGAAAGTCATTTCACTCAAAAGTTGTTTTTCCCAAAAATTGTTCTCACTACTTCAAATACGAGGTATAATTTAAGGGCTTTATTAAATATATGTTCAGTGACTATATCTCAACTTGACTCATATGTTTTAAGAAACTGCTCTACTTAGGTATGGGCTTGGGCTTTTTAAAAATACATTAAAGGGCTATTTAAAAACAATGCATGGATCTTTAACTTATGGTCCATGTGGAAAACTATATTTCAGTGCAACTGTTTCTTTTTTAAAAAAAGATTTTACTTTATTTCACAAGAAAAACAGAGAGAGAGTAAGAAAAAGGGCCACTCCAGCATATGATTCCAGGAGTCAATCTTGGGACCTCATGTTTACAAGTCCAAAGCTCTAGACACTGCAAATTCCTGGACTATGTGATTTTCTGTTCTCCATTATTCCTATCTACTTTATTTTGTGCACTTCAAAACTTTGCCCTAACACTTCTATACAGCTGATGGAAGTGTACATTGGTCCTTCCATTGTGGAAAACAGTCTAGAGATTTCTCAGAGCACTTGAAATAGACCTATGCTATGACACAGCAATTTCTTTCCTAGGGATTTACCCAAAGGAAACAAAAGTGCCTATCTGAAGAGATCTGTGTAGGCCTATGTTCATAGCAGCACAATTTATTATAGAAAAAACCTGGAAGCAACCCAGATGTCCAATGACAGATGAATGGCTATAAAACTGTGATATATATATGTGTGTGTGTGTGTGTGTGTGTGTGTGTATGACAGAATACTACTCAGCTGTTAAAAATGGCACCACTGTGCTCGCTTCGGCAGCACATATACTAAAATTGACAATGCTGTCGCCTTTGAGTCATTTTGGGTGGAACTTGAAAACATCATGTTAAGTGAGATAAGCCAAAAAGAGAAGGATAAATATTAAATGATCTCATTTATGAGTGGGACATAAGAAATAGGGGCAGGGAAAGAGAACACAAAATGAAACATGGACTGGGCATGTATATTGCATCAAAGCAAAGGACTTGGGAGAAGGAGAGTCAGGGGTCAAAGAGAACTGTGCGGTGCTGGTGTATAATGAAATTGTACTCATATGAGGTTGAGGGTGCAAAGGAACCCTGTTGCACTGCTGGTGATGATGTAAATTAGCCCAACCCCTGTGGAGAGTAGTCTGGAGAACTCTCAGAAGGCTAGAAGTGGACCTACCCTATGTCCCTGAAATTCCTCTCCTGGGAATATATCCCAATGAACCAAACACACCCATCCAAAAAGATTTGTGTATACCTATTTATAGCAGCACAAAACCCATTGTAGCCAAAACCTAGAAACAACCTAGGTGTCCAACAACAGATAAGTAGATGAGTAAGTTGTGGTATGTATACACAATGGATATAACTCAGTTATTAAAAATGGTGATTTCACTTTCTTCACATCATCTTGGATGGAGCTTGAATGAATAATCTTAAGTGAGATCAGCCAGAAATAAATGGAAGAATATGAGATGACCTCACTCCTAGAAATTGAAAAATAACAACAGAAGAGAAAACACAAAGCAGAAGTTGAACTGGGTTTGGTGTATTGTACTCTGGGTTTGAGGGGAGGGTTGAGGTCCTGGAACATGATGACAGAGGAGGACCTAGAGGGGGTGAATTTTATGTGGAAAACTGAGAAATGTTACACACGTACAAACTACTGTATTTCATTGTTGACTGTAACCCATCAATCCCCCAATAAAGAAATTTTTAAAATAAATTATACTGATGTATCAATGACTGTAAAGCATTAACCTCCTCACTAAAAGAAATAAAAATAAAACATTTACCTATGTTTGATATGTTCCTATGGATACATAACTTTAATAATTTTTGCCTGAACTTGATAGCTAATATGGAGATGGATTAAAAATATTGTCTGGGAAGATGGTGTCAGAGTTGATAATAGGACTGCAAAGCTGAATTAAGGCAGAGAGTAGCTCCCAAACTTGAAGAAAGTATATAAATACAATTAACTATTTACTCCATTTATAGGGCCTATTTACATTCATATTTAGCTCAAGGGCCTGTATAACCTCTGAATCCCTATCAGTCTGAGCTCACAGTCCATGGTCACAGATGGGAACATTTTAGGCTGCACTCATTTCAAGACCCATCTTCCTCTAGTGGCAAAGTAGGTTGATAAGCCAAAAAGAGAAGGATAAATACTAAATGATCTCATTTTTGAGTGGGACATAAGAAATAGGGGCAGGGAAAGAGAACACAAAATGAAACATGGACTGGGCATGGTATTATTGCATCAAAGCAAAGGACTTGGGAGAAGGAGAGAGTCAGGTCAAAGAGAACAGTGCAGTCTTGGTGTATAATGAGATTGTACTCATATGAGGTTGTGGGGACAAAGGAACCCTGTTGTACTGCTGGTGATGATGTAAATTAGCCCAACCCCTGTGGAGAGCAGTCTGGAGAACTCTCAGAAGGCTAGAAGTCCCTACCATTGCTACATTATAGAGATGACAAGTTCCTGGAGAGGACCACAGGAGGGCTTATGATAACACTCCTGATGGAAGTGACCAGTGATGATGGAAAGCTGGATCTGTTAGAGGTCTGTGCCCATAGTATCTATGTGGGAATTCAAGGATTCTATCACTAGGGTCCTAGATGATGGCTTGATCTGGTATTGACCAAAAAGGCTATCATTAAGTGAGACATTCTCTTGCCTTTATCCAGCTTTTGTAGTCCCTTCTTTATTTGACAAGGTTAGACTTTCGCTCAGTTGTTAAAGTATTGAATGTCATTTGTTGTATCAAACTGGTATTAGGTTTATGGGGTCTACCCTCAAGTTATGGAGGAAATAACACCTAGGATCTTAGTGAGGACTATGTTAACCTGAAGTTATATTGCATTTAGTTGTTTGATGATTTTAATAAAAGTGCCATAGGGACAATAATTGTCCTTTAGTATATATTTTCTTTTTGCCAGAATATCTCTTGGCCAACTGTACACAGTGTTTCTTCTAAAGATTATTGAGGGGTGACAATAATGCTGATGCTGTCCTTGATTAGATTTAAGTCATTTTGGCACAAAATAATAACAGCTTCTACTCCAATCCAGGGATAAAACTGCAGAGAGAAGGTTTGTAGACACATTCCAAAGCTGTTACAACTTTATGGCTAAAGCAGGAAATTGCACTCTGGAGACATTTTTTGCAGCAAAGTCCTAATAAAGACCCCTTTTACATATAGCTTGCTTTTGTTTATTTTTTGAGCCTGTCAAAACACTGTTTCATTTTTATTTCCCCTAAACATACACTTCTTCTAGTTTTAGAATAAGCCTATTTTTCCTTTGTTTGGTGAGGCACCTCATGGTTCTAGAATGTGACTGCCCGAGAGTGTGAGAGAGATACCACAACACCAAAGCTTCCCACAGTCCAGTGAGGATCCTGCTGGAGCCAAGTCCTTGTAATTTTAATGCCTCCATTTACTCACATGGGTTGTAACCTGTGTCAGAATGTTCTAACTTGAAGCAACTTGACTGTTCTTTCTTCCTCCCTCAATTTCCTCCTTCTCATTTCCTGACCCTATAGAAGCACATTTTCCTTGTTCCTCAGTAGAACAGATTTGAATCTTTGCTTTCCCATACACTCTTTAGCCAATAAATCCTGTCTCCTCTTTCTTTCTTTCGCTTGGTGCCTGCACTATAAATCCACTGCTCATGGCAGCCATCTCTCCCTCCCCCCCGACATTGTTGTTGTTGCTGCTATTGTTGTATTACTGGGTATAACAGAGAGAAATTGAGAGAGGAGAGGAAGACAGCGGGAGAGAAAGACACTTGCAGACTTGCTTCACCACTTGTGAAACAACCCTCTGCAGGTGGGGAGCCAGAGACTCGAACCTGGATCCTCCTGCCTGTCCTTATGCTTCACACTACGTGTGCTACTGCCCAGCCCCATATCTCTTTTCTATGACCAATGCTTCTATGTTTGCTTTCAGTTGTGAGTTGAATACCTGAGTTGTAGTTGTAGAGATATTCCTGACCATGTTCTTTTTTTATTTATTTTTTACTGGACAGAGACAGAGAGAAATTGAGAAGGATGGGGAGATAGGGAGTGAGACACCTGTAACACTGATTGAAGCTTTCCCACTGTAGGAGGGGATTGGGGGCTTGAACCAAAGTACCTGAGCATTATAACATGTATGCTCTATCATGTGTGCCACCACCTGGCACCACTGGCCAAATTCTTATTTAGATTTTAAAGTCCTCTTGCAAGTTTACATAGGTTAATTTTTGTAGGTGGAAGCCTACCATTTCATTGTTACCTCTCAACTTCTAGAAGACATTCCCATTCCTTTCTATAAGGTTGTTTCCCTTTTTAAAGCCAGCAGTGGAAAATCTCTTGTTGTCGGATTTTCAGGCAGAGATACTGAGGCTTTAATGCAGGTAACACTGCTTATTATGCCCGCAGAACAGCCGGACTCTTTTCGAAAAAGACTGGACCCTGAGCACAATAGTGCTTGCCCTTTTATACAGTTATCAGTCTTCCCATAATAACTCATAGCAACAAGCTTAACAGGTTATTATTATTTTCTTTTTTGGATACAGTGAGACAAATTGTTTGGGTTATCAGCAGACTCTTGGACAGAAGTAGCAGATGCTGAGGTCACCAACCAAGGCCACTTTGATGACACAGTAGAAAGCCGTTTATGCTGGGAGGAGGGGAAAGATGGGCACTAACTGCAATCTTTTTCAACTAGGAAGTTAACCCTTGTTTTTCACTTTATAAGTTAATTCTTGCTTGCCTCACTCTCTCAAACCAAATAGCCCCTTACAACTCAAAACTTTCCCTAAGAAAAATTGTTGCCAGGATTCAAACACTCCAAAATTGGTTGATTTCTTGTTTACATAAAGAAGGAGGAGGAGGAGATGATATATATATGATATATCCTTGTTGTTTTTCTTTATTGTTGTAGTTATTATTTTTGTTGTTACTGATGTCGTCATTGTTGGATAAAACAGAGAGAAATGGAGAGAGAAGGGGAAGACCGAGAGGGGGAGAGAAACATAAACACCTGCAGTCCTGCTTCACCACCTGTGAAGCGACTCCCCTGCAGGTGGGGAGCCGGGGTCTCAAACCAGGAAGCATAATTGTTTTTCAACCACACTTGCATGCTTGAGACACCAAAGGTCTTAGTTTTTATCCCCAGCACCACCATAATCCAGAACTGATCAGTACTCGGGTTAAAAAATAAATGAAATAAATCACAAAAGGGTTAGGCAGTGGTGCTCTGGGTTGAGTGCACACGTTACCATGGTCAAGGACCTAGATTCAAGTTCTCCTCGTCCCTGTCCCTAACTATAAGGGAGAAGCTTTATGAGTAGTGAAGCAAAGCTGTAGGTATCTCTCTATCTCTCTCCCTGTCTCCCCTCCCTTATCAATTTCCCTTTGTCCTATCAAGTAAAAAAAAATATATAGGAAAAAAAAGTCACAAAAAATTTTTTAAGATGAAGTTTATTAAATAGATACTGGAGAGGAACTGGGAACTAAAGAGGAAAGGCCAGGCCCAGCAAGGTAGTTAATGCGAAACACAACAGCTTTGTTATACTAGTGTCCCAAATTTTGAGCCTGGCCTCTACTGCACTGATGGTGTCTTTCCCTCATCCCACTGTGTCTCTGTCTCACTGTCTACCTGAAAACATTAGACCAGAGTAGTGAAGCCTCAAAGACAAGGGGGAAGAAAAAGTAGTGGGAGGAGGTGGGTAAGGGTAAGAAAAAGCACACACTTTGAGACCAAAGAGTAGACAGGCTGTCAGTTTTCATGGGCTCTTCTCTCAAGTCTCCTCTTTGTTTTTGTTTTGTTTTTTCATAAATAAGAGGCTTCTTTTTAAAAAAATTATGTATCTTCCCTTTTGTTGCCCTTGTAGTTATTATTGATGTCGTCATTGTTGGGTAGGAGAGAGAAACGGCGAGAGGAGGGGAAGACGGAGAAGGGGAGAGAAAGATAAACACCTGAAGACCTGCTTCACCACCTCTGAAGCAACTCCCCTGCAGCTGGGAAGCCGAGGGCTCGAACCGGGATCTTTACACAGGTCCTTGAGATTTGCAGCATGTGCGCTTAAGCAGTGCTACCACCAGACTCCAATCAAGTCCCCTCTTTGATCTTTTGTCTATGTCAAGTGTATACAGGCTGAGTCAATATAGTTCAGGTGATGTTAATGAAGTACCTGGTGCTGCTTGAAATATGTCATGGTCTCTAACATAAGCTTTACATCAATTTGATGCCCTCCACCTTAGCTCATTGTTACCATGTGGCCCCTTCTATCTTGGGGCTGTCTACATAAACAGTCTCTCTTTAAAGGTAAAATGACACTATGAAAGTAAACAAGCATACACCAAAAGATGGCAAATGTTTTTTTTAAAAAAAGTTTAGATTTTTTTCTCAGTCTAGAATGATCTTTTAGATAGTCACAAGTCTCATATTCCTTAGGTTTTAGTTCAAATGTCTCTTTCCCAAAGAAAGCATCCTTGAATACTCTAACACTGTTTCACTCCCAAAGCTTCTCATCATTTCCTTACTTTTTGTTGTTATTTTGTTTTCTTTACCTTATTTATTTCTGAAATTACATATTCATTTATTTTCTATTTACTTCTTAAAATGAGATCGGGGGCAGGCAGTTGTGCACCTGGTTAAGTGCAAGTTACCATGCTTAAGGACCTAGGTTTGAGCCCTTGGTCCCCACCTGCAGAGGGGAAGCTTCAATAGCACTGAAGCAAGTACTACAGGTGTCTTTCTTTCTTCCTTCCTTCCTTCCTTCCTTCCTTCCTTCCTATCTCTCACTCCCCTCTCAATTTCTCTCTGTCCTACCAAATAAAGAAAGGGGGTGGGGAATGTTTATTGGGAGCAGTGAATTCCGCATATAGGCATTGGATCCCAGCAAGAACCCTGATGGCAATAAATAAGTAAATAAATGGATGTAGTCATTTGTCATTTTCTATCACCTGATAATTGTTTAGTCGTTAGATTCTATTATTTAATAAACATTTAGGAAGAAATGAGGAAGGAAAATTAGAGGGAGAAAATCAGAAAAACTGATGCTATGTGTGAGGAAGATAGTAAGATGGTCAAAAATACTATTTACTGTAGAACAAAAGGAAAAGATAGGAAATAAGCCTAGCACTGTAACAGAATCTTGAAAAAAACAGAGCACAGGCTATGTTCATTTTAATAGCTCTGTAAGAAAAGGCAAGAAACTGGACTAAGAAATCTGAATGGTGACATAGGTGAGTAGCAAGCATGAAGTTTCCAGGTATTTGGAGATGTGCAAAATTTTTTTTTACAAAAAAAATTTTTTTTCCTCCAGGGTTATTGCTGGGGCTTGGTGCATGCACTACAAATACATTTCTCCTGGAGGCCATTTTTCTCATTTTTGTTGCCCTTGTTGTTGTTGTTATTGCTGTTGTTGTTGGATAGGACAGAGAGAAATCGAGAGAGGAGGGGAAGACAGAGAGAGGAGAGAAAGATAGACACCTGCAGACCTACTTCACCGCCTGTGAAGGTGGGGAGCTGGGACTCGAACAGGGATCCTTACGCAGGTCCTTGTGCTTTGTGCCACGTGCGCTTAACCTACTGCGCTACTGGCCGACCCCCCCCCCCCCCTTTTAACATTAACTTATTGTTATGAGAGAAAGAGACAAGAATACAGTTCGGTTCAAATATGTGAATTCAGGGGATTGAACCTGAGGTCTCCGCAGCTCAAGCATGCAAGTTCTATACTCTAATGCTTAGTGAGATAGCTCCCTCACCCTGGAGACGTACAATTTTGGACGAAAAAGAAAAAAAAAAAAGAGGCACAAAGGATAAAGCTTTTTTTTTTCTTTTTTGCTCAGGCCTTCTCCCCATACCACAAAGGAAGAAATTTTAATTCAGGTAGCACACACACACATACACACACACACACACACACACACACACACACACATATTCCTGCTCTCTTAACATCAATGATGATACAAAAATCAAATTTATAAAATTAAATTCATTAATTAAAAGTTCTACAGTTTCTCCAAATATGCCATTTGTTTGAAAAACAAACCTTAATACTATTGTTGTTACAGACAAATCAGGCCCATCACTTGTCACACAGAAAATCAAACTCTTGACAAAGACTTTTCAAAAACTCTATGGAACGTGAGCCCCTACCCAGAATGACTGAGTCAGAAACTACTACCTTGCAAAGCATGATGGAGTTTTGAAGGAGGAAAGGGTATGTGTGCTCATGAGGGTTGACAAGTAAGGCTCTAAGTCTAATCAATAACGTTATGAAGTGGTCACTGGTAGAGTTGCTGTTATCATAGCCCAGTATAGTGCACTCTGGTTAAAGCAGTCTCCTGCCGTCACACATATAGTCAACGACTGCCACCTCTCCAGATTCAAAGGAGGTCTCGAAACTTTACATCAGGCTCAACCTAACGCTGTTGACTGGCTACGGAAGAAGGGCAAACGCTAAAAAAAGAAGAAGAAGAAGAAGAAGAAGAAGAAGAAGAAGAAGAAGAAGAAGCATGACAGCCTCATTTGTTCTTTAGTGAAGCTCCAGATTTCCTGAGGTTAATTTACTTATGTCCTTTTGCATGATCTTAAAGAAAATGTAGTAAAAACTATACTCTGTGCCTAATGGAAATACAAGATAAGCATAGCTAATATATTTGTTCTTTAATGACTCATAAGGGATGCAATCAACTAGGTGAAAAGAATTTCATGCCATCAGACTCAGTTGAGAGAGGAAAAGTGATGATTTTACACTTTCAGTCGCAGTTTAATTCCCTTCCAACATGTGCCTCACACAAAAAAATTTTTTTCTAAGAAAAGGGCTAGGTGAGGGTACACTTGGCAGAGTGCACACATTGCCATGCACAAGGACCTCCGTTCAAGCCCCTGGTCCCCACTTGTAGGGGGGAAGCTTCACAAGTAGGGAAGCAGGACTGCAGGTGTCTCCGTCTTTGCTTCCTCTCTATCTTCCCTCTTCTCTCAATTTCTCTCTGTTCAAGTATAAAATAGAATTAGAAAGGGGAAGGGAAGCGAGTGGATGTGAGTTAGATAAAACCTAGTTAAGACAGGTGTTTTATACTTAATCTGACACCAACTGTGACCTGGACTATTTTTTACACTTATCCAAAGTTCCTTTTCAGTACCCATAAAGTGAAAGGGGTCTTTAATGAGGTCAGAATTGAATGACTAAAAATAAAATCAGGATTAAATCTATGACAGTGTTTCACATGTTGTGGCCGCCCAAAATGTTGTTAAAGGCATAACATTTTTAAAAAATATATTTCATTTTACTTATTTAGATTAGAGACAAAGAAACTAGAGAGGAGGGAGGGAAACCCCTGCAGCACTGCTTCACACCAGTGCAATCCCACGTGCCCCAACTAACCCCGGGCGCCCAAATGTACAACATTTAGAATGGAATCCTAGCCTGGAAACCTGGCACCATTATTATGCTTTGATCCTAAAAACTCAAGGGGTTTCTTCTTCTTGCTGGCCAACTCTTGGGAATTTTGTAATGCAGTGCCACCGGGTCGCTGGTCACTGGAATTCTGCGTGCTAACAGACCCATCTAGAAGTAACGCGCCGCTCAGAATCCGGAGGCCACTGGCAGCCCAGGGCGACCCCAGCCAGACCCAAACCGGAAGCCCAGGAGGCCCTGGGGTTGACGGGAAGGCGCGCCCCGGCTACGCGCTCCCCTAGCCCCGCCCCTAGTGATGTCATTCCTCGCCCTTTAACCCCTGAGTCCCCGCCCCTTTCTCTGCCTCTTAGTAGCCGGCGGTGGCGGCGGCGGCGTCTCGGGCTGCAATGGAGACTTCCGCGCCGGCGGCCGCAGCTCTAGGACAAGAGGCGTCCTGCTCCTCCTGGGGAGCCGGCAGGTGAGAGGGCGGGTGCGGCCGCTGAGAAGCAGGACCTGGGCTCCGGCTTTGTGCTGCGGCTCCTGGGCAGCGCTGGAGTCGCGCGAGGCGGCGGGGCTGAGCGCCCCGGCCTGGGAGGCGGGCTCCGCGCGGTGGGTGTGGCGGCGGGGGAACCATCCATCATCCCCGGCCGAACGGCCAGCCCGCGGCCTCCTTTCGCTGCCAGCCCCCCTCCGGGGCAAAGCGAGTGGGGCCCCAGGGTTGACCCTCGGCACGAGCGGCGCGTCCCGGGCCCCAGCGGCGAACCCGCGTCCGGTGGCCTGCGCGCCCGGGGAGCCCCGAGCCTGGGTCCCGCGGCCGCTGGCTCTGACCCGACCCGGACCCGGCGTTGCTGAATCAGGACAGTCCGCGCCTCTACTCTGCAGTGCAGCCCGGCGGGCCGCGGGAGACGTCGTCCACCCCGTCTTGCTTTCCAGTTGACGATGAGGGGTGTCGCCGCCTTCTTTCTAGTGTTTTTATTGGGTGCTTAATAGTTTGATGCAGCTGTTGACACTTGGGGACCATTTCTCAGCTCCCAAAGTTCTTTGCAGCACCCTCTCGCCCACAATTTAGGTCCTTTTCCAGTCCCCACGCAACAGGACCCCAAGCTTCTCTGCACCCCCTTCTTCCGCAGAGGCCTTTGCTTTGGTGCAGTGCACCCCACCGAGTTCAGGCTGTGCTGTGTCTTTCCTTATTTCTCAAGTGCCACCTGTAAGTGACATCAGTCGGTATTTGACCTTCTCTTTCTGGCTTATTCCCCTGAACCTAATGTCTTCAAGTTTCATCCAAGATGAGGCAAAGAAGATGACATTTTTAACAGCTGAGTAGTACTCCATTATATATCATGACTTTTTTTTTAACTTATTTATTATTGGATAGAGACAAATTGAGAGGAAAGGGAGAGATAGGAAGAGAGACATAGACACCTGCAGCCCTGCTTCACTCAAGAAGTTTTTCCCCTGCACGTGGGGACCAGAGGCTTGAACCTAGGTCCTTGCGCACTATGTGAGCACTTAACCAGGTACGCCACCGCCTGGCTCCCATACTGACTTTCTTAGCTAGTTATCTCTTGACTTTTTTGGGGGGGAGGGGAGGGGTAACAGGTGTGTGCGTAGTGCCAGTTTCAGTCAGCTCAGTAAAACCAGTAGTTATGTCCACTCTCAGAATGCAAAGTGTGCCAACGATAGAAGTCAAGGCTGTTTGCTCTTAAGCTAGTGTGAAACCTTCCATAAATCTGTAGCTTTCTCTTTCTTCAGACTGAATACTTTTGGTACCATGGCATTACCACGCCAAACTTAATGGGGGGTGGGGGTTGGGGGTTGAAAATGACTTAGTAGTACAGATTGTCCCCTTGTCTTATTTATAGCATTTTGATTTCCTTACAGACCTAGTTATTAGGAGTCACTGAACCATTTCCAGTAAGGCAGAACTTTTCTGGAGCATACCAGAGAAATCATTGAGTGATACCTGGTTAGAAAGTAGCTCTTCTGTTTTTCTTGAGCAGTCACCCACAACACTAGTGCCCTCCTTGCAAACAACACAGCAAAGGATGCTGGAGTAAGAACTATATGGGGAATTTGGCTTATTTTCATATTTTGTTGCAATGTCAAAACAGGGTGATTAGAATCATGTAATTGACAACTAGAATATCAGAGCCGGGAGTGGATTACACTTTTGCCAAAATTATATTGATTTCAGCTGTGGCAGTGACTCAGGTGTATATGCTGTGCTTATTCCATCCCCCCTGCCCAGAGCCTTATTTACTTTCAGTATTCTGGTTTTGTTTTGTTTTGTTTTTGGTATACTGTTTACTGTTATTTTTTTGTATGTATGCTTGACTTGACTTTTATAATTTTGTGTGTATGAATACGCTAAGGCAATAGGTAGTACTATATGTGATTAAGAGCTAGGTCAGTTTAGCATTCAGTTCCTGTTTGGCCATGGTAAGTTATTTAAGTTCACTTTTCTTGGCCCCCAGGTTTGACTGTTTCCTTCATCACCGGCACCTAACCACTGTAGGCTGACATTTTTAGGTACACACAGAGACAGACAGGGAGAAAGGGAAATCTTCCCCCTGTGTGGTGATTCCAGGGCTCAAATCTGGGTCACTTGCATGGCAGAGCAGATACCTTCCCAGTAAGCTGTCTTGCTAGTCCAGTTTTATTTATTTATTTATTTATTTATTTCTCTAGCCTATGTTCAATGGCATTGATAAAATATGAGCTAACTTAATCCACGGAAGTGGAGATAGTATGTGCAAAGTGTTAGCTTGTTATAAATACCTTGTATTGCTGGGATATAGTAGTGAAGTCTTAATGGATCGTGGCCTTGATAGTATACTGCAGACAGTGAACAGTTAATGACGAGTGATTTGAAGACGATACAGCTTGGTAAGGGGTGACCTAAGGAGAAGGGGGAGCCACTTCTGCGGGGCAATCAGAAATAGTAACCAGCAAAGGACACTAGCTGAACGGCATGAGCAAAAGGTGGGAGTTGCTATAAGAAAAGGATTGTGCGGAAAAACTCACCGACTCTTTTAACATGTTAAGGTGTTTGAAGTGTATTCTAAGAGTAAAGGAAACCTTTCTAAAGAATAGTTGTAAATTGTAAATCAGGGAGTAATGTCTAACCACATTTAAGAACTAGGCTCTTAAGTGGAGATAATAAACTGAATGGGAGTAATAGAAACAGACTACTTAGGAGGCCCTTGAGTTAGGTTCAGTTGAGGTATGGATTGGCCTGAGGTTGTACTGGTCTGAAGAAGTGAGAAGTGGTCATATTTGAAATCACTTAAAGGTAGGGCTAAAAGGGCTCACAAGAGGAGAAGTACCTAACACTCTTCTGCTTAACTCATTCCTTCATTTTGTCCTTTCAGTTATACCACAAACTAAGTTGGGAATGACTAGATTAGAGCATATTGAGAAGTCCTATTTGGGACTTGTCCTGTGTGTAATAACCAAGTAGATATCACAATAGTGATATTTGGGCAGATGTGTAAAATCTGTAGATCAGAGGAGAGATCAAATATGGAGACATAAGTTTAGGTATCATTAGTTATGTACTGAGATATTTAACATCTAGTGTATATGTCTATAAGTTTATGGTTGGACACTCAACAAAGTCGCTCAAATATGGACCCATCAGAATAGATGCTGAAGTGATAAAGTTGAGAATGAAACAATTTGGGACCTAATTTAACAATACATGTAGAGTAGAAAGTGAACTTAATTTTAAAATTTAAAGCAATGGACAATTAAGAAATGTATTTGGTCTATAAAACTTCCTTTAGTAACTGGTGAATTTGATCCATTCATGGATGTATGTATGTGTATATATGTGTGTATGTATATAATTGAGAGAGGTGGGAGAGACGGGGAGTGTGAGAAACACTTGCAGAATTGCTTCACTGCTCCTGAAGTTTCCCTGCCTTCAGGTGGGGAGTGAGGGCTTGAACCCAGGTCCTTGGGCGTGGTAAATTGTGAGCTAAACCAGGTGCACCACCACCCAGCCCACTCCCATCCCATATATAACTGAATGTTATGTTATCTGATGCTAATATTAAATAAACATACTTACCTTTATATATTGTTTTATTTTTCAGTACTAATACACATTTACCTATCGTGTCTACAGAATCTGTGGAGATTGATGATGCATTATACAGGTAAGCGCCCTATGGAAACCAAAACGCATTTTCAAATAATAAAATTATTTATTTCAAGAGATCATTATTAGATCTATGCAGAATTCTATCCTAAGACTTTCTTTAAAATTAGAATGTCTGGGGGATAGGTGCTGAAGCAGAATGATAGAGTAAGTAGCACAATGATAGAACACAGGTCTTATATGCAAGAGGTCCTAGGTTCAGTCCTATGTTTTGTTTCAGGACTTTATGGATTTATGTTTAAGCCTGTAAACACTTTTAAGTTATTTTTGTATGTTGCGTAATATAAAGAACACATTTGGGGGGCATTTAAAAATTTTTTCATCTTTTGCATAGGGAAATCCCGTTTTCTCAAGATTATTTGCAGTGCCCCCAACTTACCTTTTCCTTTGGATACATTAGGCCGCTTTCTTACTAAGCAGTTTACTGCTATATTTCAGTTGTCTTTTCCTAGACTGCCTTTTAATTTTAATTACTTTCTTAATTTTCAGGACTCATTCTCTTAATATCCTACCAGTTAGTTCTAATTCATTCTTTCCTAAAGTTCCTAAAGTACTTCCCCCCCCCTTTTTTTTTTTACTTATTTATAAAAAGGAAACACTGACAAAAAAACTCCATATCCCATCCCCTCCCTTTTGATAGCTTTCCTATTCTTTAACCCTCAGGGAGTATGGACCCAAGGTCATTGTGGGATGCAGAAGGTGGAAGGTCTGGCTTCTGTAGTAGCTTCCCTGCTGAACATGGGCGTTGACGGGTTGACCCATACACCCAGCCTGCCTCTCTCTTCCCCTAGTGGAGCGGGGTTCTGGGGAATCGGAGCTCTAGGACACATTGGTGGGTTCGTCTGTCAAGGGAATATCATGCTAGCATCGGGAACCTGGTGGCTGAAAAGAGAGTTAATATATAAAGCCAAATAAGTTGTTGGCTAATCATGAACGTAAAGGCTGGAATAGTGCAGATGAAGAGTTGGGGGGGAGGGGGTCTCCGTTCTGTAGATAGCTAGTAGGCATTTTTTAGTTATATTCCAAAGGGCCTGTGGCTATATTAGTTTTTGGGACTTATATCTGCATAATTCCACCATTCCAAGTGAACTGATTTTTTCTTCCCATCTTTAAAGATAGAGGATATAGAAGGTACAAAACAGAGTGAGAGAGGAGAGGCACTATAGCACTGATCATTGCTTATAAAGCTTCTCTCTGCATGATGCTCTCATGTAATGGCTAGTTGTTTAAACTTGAGTCTTCATGTGTGTTGTACTAGGTGGGCTATCTCCCAGGTCCTAAAATATCTTCATTTCACTACTACAAAACTTATTTGTCACATTTTCCTGTAGTTTTTGTTTACATATGTGTATACTTCCTCAGGCTGTGAGTTTCTCATAGTCAAAGACATGGTACTGTGTCTGACTCTTAGTTACTCATTAAATGGTTTTAAATGCCTAGAATAAAACACATTGACTTTTGTTCTGGAAACCTAGGTAATTGTTAGTTTTGTGACAGGGCAGGAGCAAAATTTAGAAGAATCAAAAGACATGACAAAAGTCTGAAAAAGGGTACATATAGTACAAATACTAGGAAGTATTGTTAAGATAGTTACATATTTAATCCAAAGGTAAAAATCAACATCAGGAGGATACAGCATCCTGCTGGAGTCCATAATGGATTGCTGCAATAAAACCTTCCTTTTATACCTGAAATTTCTGATAGCTTTTGGGGAGGATTAAAAAATATGCTTCTTTTTACTCTTGAAGCAAATGAGTATCATTTTTAGCAGACGGGAGTATGGTGGTACGGGTTAAGCACAAGTGGAGCAAAGTGCAAGGACCCGTATAAGGATCTGGGTTCAAGCCTCCGGCTCCCCACCTGCAGGGGAGTCGCTTCACAAGCAGTGAAGCAGGTCTGCTGGTGTCTTATCTTTCTCTCCCCATCTCTGTCTTCCCCTCCTACCTCCATTTCTCTCTGTCCTGTCCAACAACAACAACATCAATAACAGCAATAATAACTGCAACAATAAAACATGGGCAACAAAAGGGAATAAATAAGTATTTAAAAAATAATAATTTTTACCTAAAAGTTAAAGAAAAGGTGACTTACATGTTGATGTATGTAATTATATCAAGTTGACAAGCAACTTACATGTTTACATATAAATATTGTTCATTTCGTCTTAGATATTGTGATTGGGATTTTGGTAATACATACTAGATAGATTGATGAGTAATTGAACCTTGAATTGTCATTTTTCCTAAGCAGCTTCTAAATAGAACTTTTAAACAGAACTGAGACTCTTGAAATCGGCAAATTTTCACTATTAACTAAGTTTCTAATATTTACATTTAAGTAGGGAATATTTTAGAGCAATTTCAATACCTAATGGAAGAGTTTCTTGAGTGCATTTCACCTTTTCAATCACTACGTACTATTAAATTACCTCCTACCTATCACAACATATATAAACAATATCTGAAAATTCTCTTTAAAAGATTTAGATGGTGTGGGCCAGTAATAGTATTTTGAGCCAACTCTGTTTTCAGTCACATAGAAGAATTCAAGTCCTCTGCTTAGTAGAGCATGAAAATGTTCTTGTGTGTCTATTCAGTTGTTTAATTTCAGTGTGCCATACCCTGAAGGACATAACAAAAAATGGCAAAGACTTAGCCTAAAGTAACCTTCAATTTCTTAGAATATAGACAGATAAAAATACACTATATATGTGTCCTAGTAGTTTGAATAAAGGATGTTAGGGGTAAGCCTAAAAGATGATTTAACACTGTATTGAGGAAGCATAGAGATATACCATGGGTAGCATCATGGGGGGAAGATTGTATATGAGATGGGAAATGACCTGAAAGATAACAATTATTTGGGGATTAAATATTGCAGGAGAGGAATACCCTAGAAAAAGATCTAAGGACCAGTGAAGAATACTATTCTTGAGGAATTAAACATACTGTATTTGAGGAATTAAAAACCTTTAGTATAACTGAAATGTGGAGTTTGGTGGTGAAGTAGCGAAGGAGAGCTAGGCAGTGGGAATCATGTTATTAATGACCTTGTGGCTAATATTACAGAATCTGGTAACAGGGTGAATAGAAAATCACTGGAGTTTTTAAGGCAGAAAAATGATTTGATCACTTTTACACTTCAGAAAGAGTACCTCTTTCTAGGAAGTTCATAGGTAATAAGTAAAACTGAAAAGTAAAAAAAAACTTGAGATATTGCGAGAAAGAGTAAATTAGTAATCCATATTAGAAAAGAGTTTGGCATTCTCTAGTTAAGTTAACCCTGCATTTCCTTATCTAAATATATGCACTAGAGTGATTATTTCTGGAAGGAAGGAAAGAGAAAAATTATCCCTTATGTATACCAGATATGACTGCTGATACACCCATTATTGGTGACAATCCAAAGCTGAAGATTAGTTAAATTATAGCAGAAATAAAAGGGAGTGAAGTTTCATGCCTCAACATGAATCAATCTCAGATTTTATTAGAAGCAACATAGAGAAGGCACTCAAAGTAATACTATATAAATTTCTAAAACAGACAAAACGTGAATATATTTTTTAAGGTGATAGTTTGTAAAGCACATTATGTAAAATATTTGAGTAGTCTGTATTTGAAACAAATGTTATGCATTAGCACCCCCCAAAAAAAACAAAACAAAACTAGGTTTTATATTTTTAGGAGAAAAGAAAAGAATTAATGAAGAATTAACAAAGCTTGAATTTATACAGTTTTTACTGATTGGGCAAGAAACCATTTTCAGACTTTGATATATACTATGAATAGTTCAAATATCTGTTATTGAGAAAGCTTACATTAAACCAACATATATATGTACGTGTATATTAAACTTACTGTTCACCTTACTACTTTTCTGTGTTCTTAAATTGCCAGGTATATTTTTAATTTCGTATCCTGATAATACCATCTTAACTTTTAGGTTGGATGACTTAACAAGGTTCTTTATATACTTTATTAGCTTTTCTATTTAAAAGAATATTTGAAAACTGATCATTTTAAGTCATCTGAACTCTTAAGTCATTTTTTTTAACTTCAAATCCTATTTATAGTAAAAGGCTTAAAGTAGAGATAGCAAACTCAATGCTTATTTATTCAAGGGGTAATAAATAAGAACAGGATGAAAACTGTAGTAAGAATAGAGTTAAAAGTACATAGTTCTCCCTGTCTGCATAGGGCCATTTCTACTACACTCCATGTACGTGTTGCCTTGAGGGAATGTGGACTGTGGTGCTAAATCTTTGCCATTTAGGCATTTGAAACACTCTGCATATGAAACAATACAAGTCTTTGGTTAGCATCTATTGCCAGACTGCTAGTTAGAAACTTGAAATGGATATGTAATTTTGATAAAATAACCTATTACTTTGCATTCTTTTACATGTAGTCGACAGAGGTATGTTCTTGGAGACACAGCAATGCAAAAGATGGCCAAGTCCCATGTCTTCTTAAGTGGCATGGGTGGTCTTGGTTTGGAAATTGGTAAGTAATATTTTATTTATAACTTTATATGACACTCATGAGTAGCATAATTTAAAATATGACTTCTTTTGTTTTCTGTAAAGAAAATTAGATACAGGGGACTAGGCAGTGGCGCTCCCAGTTAAGCACACATAGTAGGAAGCTCAAGGACCTGGGTTTGAACCCCCGGGTCCCCACCTGCAGGGAGAACACTTCACAAGCAGTGAAATAAGTCTGCAGGTGTCTGTCATTCTCTCTCCTTATTTCTCCTTTCAGTTTCTGTCTGTCATGTCCAATAAAATGCAAAAAATGGCAACCAGGAGCAGTGGATTCATAGTGCCTGCACCAAGCCCCAGCACCCTGGACGCAAGGAAAAAAAGAAAAGTGAAAAAAAATTAAACCCAAAACCATGTTCATGTTTAGTTTTGATTCTATTGAAGCTACTAAATTATTAAACTCTTTCACATGAAACAAGGAATAACATCCTGTTTCTCTGTGTTATATTAGTAATCATTAGCCATTCTATCCATTAGTTCATTATGGCCAAGTACATGTCTTGATATGTCTGAAAGAATATACAAAACTTGTAAGAGTGATTATTTGAATCTTGTTTTTTTATTCTTTTCATCTATAGATTTTTAAGACACTGATATTTTTGAGCAGTTATAGTTATATAATTATATAGTTATAGACATGTGACCAAGCTCCTTGAACACATGTAATATGCATTCCTAATGTTAATATATATATATATATTTTTTTTTTTTTGCTCTTCAGCAAAGAATCTCGTTCTTGCAGGAATTAAGGTAAGTTATAATTGTCCTTGATAGAAAAGCTATTTATTACATGCTGCTGCTTTTCTTATTAGTAATGGTAATATTATTTATACTTTGACTTATTTAAAAAGGGGGTGGCGAGTGTTGTTTACCTTGTAAAGCACAAGTAACAGTGCACAGGGAGCCAGGTTCAAGCCTTTGGTCACCACCTGCAAATGGGGGAACTTAATGAGCGAGTGGTAAAGCAGTGCTGTCTCTTCCTTCTCCTTCACTTATCTCCCCCTGCCCTCCTAATTTCTCTGTCTCTGAAAAAACAAAGTTTCTGTTAATAGGACATTTCAGACTTACAAAAATAGAGAAATTAGTATGAACAAAGCTCATGTATCTATGACGCAAGTATTATTCCATCGTCTCCACATGAACATCAGTCCATAGATCAGTGCCTGGGAGCCATTTTTCTGCAGTGGGCTGTTTGGATATTCACGGACCATACACAATTATCAACTTAAAAATGAGCCCTTTCTGTTGTTCTGAAAAAAACCTAGATTTGAATTACAAGTTCCATCTGTGGTCGCCGTAGCAGGGCAAGCCCAAATAATTTCACAGGCCTGCTCCTAACACCAATAATTCAATCCCATACCTGTAAACAAGTTTGTTTCACATTTCTCCTCATTACCTGTTATTCCAGGCAGCAAATCATTTTGATGTAAATCTCCTATTATATCATTCTCAAGTATTTTAGTATTGATTTGTAAGAGATAAGAGTGCCTTTTAAAATGTAAAAATGCATCATTTCTTAGTTTATTTATTTAAATTTTTTATTTAGCAGTTCAGTTTGGCAGTAGCCAATAAATACACATAAGAAGTAAATGATCATAAATATTTCTATACATAATCTTTTTACCAACAAAAAGCCTTTATAGGGGCTGGGCGGTGGCGCAACAGGTTAAGCACACATGGCGCCAAGTGTAAGTACTGGCGAGAGGATCCCGGTTCGAGCTTCCATCTCCCCACCTGCAGAGGGGTTGCTTCATAATCAGTGAAGCAGGTCTGCAGGTGTCTTTCTCTCACCACTCTGTCTTCCCCTCCTCTCTCCATTTCTCTGTCCTACCCAACAACGACAGCAATAACAAAGGCAACAATGGGAAAAATAGCCTCCAGGAGTAGTGGTAGTCCCAACGATAACCCTAGAGTTAAAAAAAAAAAAAAGCCATTATACCAGCAGACAATTTTCCCCCCTCTGGGGTGGAGGGGGGAGTACATGTCCAAAAAGGATGACAGAGGATCTAGTGGTGGTTGTACTGTTATATAGAAAACTGGGAAATGTTATGCATATACAAACTATTGTATTTACTGTTGAATGTAAACCTAATTCCCCAATAAAGAAATTAAAAAAAAATTGCATTATATCAAGTATATCTTTTTTAAAATATTTATTTATTCCCTTTTGTTGCCCTTGTTTTATTGTTGTAGTTACTGTTTTTGTTGATTTCATTGTTGTTGGATAGGACAGAGGGAAATGGAGAGAGGAGGGGAAGACAAAGGGGGAGAGAAAGACAGACACCTGCAGACCTGCTTCACCATTTGTGAATCGACTCCCCTGCAGGTGGGGAACTGGGGCTTAAACCGGGATCTTTACAGCAGTCCTTGTGCTTTTCTCCACGTGCTTAACCCGTTGTGCTACCACCCAACTGCCAGTAAATGGAGATCATTACTTAGTTTTTTTTTTATCTTTATTTATTGGATAGAGATAGCCAGAAATCAAGAGGGAAGGGGGTGATAGAGAGGGAGAGAGACACCTGTAGCCCTGCTTCACCACTCATGAAGCTTTCCCCCTGCAGGTGGGGACCGGGGGGCTCGAACCTGTGTCCTTGCGCATTGTAATACGTGCGCTCAACCAGATGCGCCACCACCCAGCCCCTCAGTTTTTATGTTTTAAAAATAACTGCTAAAATACAATTAATACTGAAGAATTCTGTGGGTAGTATCACTATCTTTTTTCTCACCGCTCTCATCACCAAAGGTCTGTGTCCCCATCCCCACCCCCATAGATAGCTACTATCGTTCTCCCATAGTCTGATAGAGGCTGACATTTTTTCCACATTAGTATATTCAGTTCTTTATATTCCACACACATTTGAGTGAAACCATTTTGTAGTTGTCCTTCACCTCCTTACTTGCTTCACTAAACATAGTCTTCTCCAATTCCATCCACTTTATCCCAAAGGACACACTACCATCTTTTTATTGCTGAGTAATATTTTCACTAAATATATGTCCCATAAGTTTATCAGTCATCTATCAAAAGGCTTTTTGGTTGTTTCCAAGTTTTTACTATTGTGAATAAAGCCACTTTGAATATAGGTATGCATATATCCCTTCAAATCAGTGTTACTCTATCTTTTGGGATCATAAGTTGGATAAGAATATTTTCTGAGAAAATGGTGTCAGAATAGAGAAAAGGGCTAGAAAGTTGGATAGGGCAGTGAATAGATAGCTCCCATTCTTGAAAAAAAAAATTGTGTGGATAAAATTAACTATTTCCCTCCATCCACCTGACCTAGGGAGTATATGTAGATTTAGCACCAGAGCCTGTGTAACCTCTGAGTCTGAGCTTGTAGCTCATGGTCACAGCTGGGAACATTGCAGGCTGTAATGCTTAGTTCTTTATCCCATGGTCCTTACAGAGGGACAATTTAATAGCAACTAGTTTCACAGAGTAAACTAGCAAGAATATAAGAGGGAATATGCTAGCAAGACAACTCTTAGTGGTTTGTTATCCTTGCTAAATTCATTAAACTACAATTGTAAGCTCTAGGCTACTCTTAAGGAGAAAGTTACAAAAGGCCTGCGTACCAGTAAGTAGGGATCGTTTAGGGTACCACTTTCTAATCCTGCATGTGATAGTAATCAAAATACCTAAGAGCTCAATTTTTCCCAATTACCTTAATGGAAAACATTTAAAACATGTTTCTAAGCAATCCAGGTAAAGTTCATGTGTTAAATTTGAATTAATCTAATCTAGATTTTACTTTTCTGATTCTCCTTGTATTTGTTAGGAATATTTCTTTTTCTTTTTTTTTTTGCCTCCAGGGTTATTGCTGGGCTCAGTGCCAGCACTACAAATCCACTGCTCCTGGAGACCATTTTTTCCCTTTTGTTGCCCTTGTTGTCTTATCGTCGTTAATATTATTGTTGTCGTTGTTGTTGGAGAGGACAGAGAAAATTGAGAGAGGAGGGGAAGACAGGGGGGAGAGAAAGACACCTGCAGACCTGCTTCACCTCCTGTGAAGCGACTCTCCTGCAGGTGGGGAGCCGTGGGCTCGAACTGGGGTCCTTACGCTGGTCCTTGTGCTTTGCGCCACCTACGCTTAGCCACCTACGCTTAGCCTGCTGCGCTACCGCCCAGCTCCCAGGAATATTTCTTACAAACTGTTAACTGTATCTAGAAAATCAATTTCAAATACAATTTTGTGTCAATGGTGCACAGGTGATCTTGTGTTCTCTCATAGGAGGAAATGTCCTTTTTGTGATTATTCATGATTAGTGATGATGAGATAGATCCCTTGTTTCATTAGGGATAGTGTAGCTACTTGCATTCTATTATTCCTTCATTTATAAGCTAGAATAATATTTTAGAAAAATCTTTTTCATTCAGCATTTATATGGTTTCACTAAAGTGTGTCTTGTACAAATACAAAAGAGTTTTCCCCTTTATTTACAAGTTTTCAAAAACACTATTTTTATCATTCTCTAATAAACGAGCAGTGAACTTGTATGGGCTGTGTATGCAAAGGTCATTATTATGTGTTAGTTTTATAACATTCTACTTTCCTAAATTTGAATTTTCTTAATGTTGAGGTTTTCTATTAATTGGGAAGAAGAGCTCCAGATTAATAAAGTATAGCACTTATTTTTTTAATTAAAGATTTATGTAGGACGAGGGTAAATAGCATAATAGTTATGCAAAGAAACTGATGCCTGAGGCTCTAAAGTCCCAAAATCAGTCCCCTGCCCCACAATAAGCCAGAGCTGAAAAAAAAAGGGTTTATGTTGGGGGCTGGGCAATGGCCCACCTCTAGAGCACATAATGTGCAGGGTTCATGGTCCAGTCTGACCTATATGTGGGATGCTTCATGAGTGGTGGAGCATTGCTACGGGCATCTCTCTCTTTCTTTTAATCTTTATTTGTTTATATTGGATAGAGACAGAAAAAATTGAGAGGGTTGAGGGAGAGAGAGACAACTGCACCCTTTGCTTCCTTGAGCATTGCAACTTGTACACTCAACCAGGTGCACCACTGCCTGCCCCCCTCTTTTTCTCTGTCCCTTCCCTCTCATTTTTTTCTCTCACTCTCTCTCTTTTTAAGAATTTATTTATTTATGAGAAAGATAGGAGAGAAAGAACCAGCCATCACTCTGGTACATGTGCTGCTGGGGATTGAACTCAGGACCTCATGCTTGAGAATCTAGTGCTTTAGCCACTGCATCACCTCCCAGACCACTCTATTAACAATAGCAAAAACGAAGTATTTATTTGTTGATGGGAGGGAATCACTCTGCCAAATTAGATGCTAGAAGTTGAACTCAGGACCTCAAACTTGAATTTAAGACCCTATCCATTGTGAAACCTTCCAGGTCTGGGGTCTAGCTTTATATCCCTTCTAATTCAAATGCATTTTAACTACTCTCTTTTATCTAATATACTTATAATACAAGATAAATGGTATGGAAGTAGTCTCTGTTCTTCACTTTGACAGATATATTCCCTTTTATTATTATTATTTTTTTTGAAGGCACTAACAATTCATGATACAGAAAAATGCCAAGCGTGGGATCTAGGAACCAACTTCTTTCTCAGTGAAAAGGATATTAATACAAGAAACAGGTAAAGAAGGTATTTTGATGCATTATCACAAGAATACATACAGCAAGAAATATTAATTATAGGTCAGTAAAGTAAGAGAAACACTCTTCAAAAGGGTAAGAATGGGCTGTCCCAAGATGGGAGGTAGTCCATATATTACTATTTTTTTTACTCTGAAAAAATATTTTGTCTCCAAAGCACCATTTAAGTCATAAATGTTTAGCTCATCACCATAAATTTACATTCCCATATATGACTGATTATAAGTTAACACTTGCTTATTTGATAACTTATTTTTGTCAGATATATATATATATATATATATATATATATTCACACTGCTACTTAGAAACCAATTTCTTTGTTAATGGGGTCTCTTAAGGAGATTGGAACTTTTTTTAAAATATATTTTATTTATTTTTCAAATATTTATTTATTCCCTTTTGTGGCCCTTGTTTCATTGTTGTAGTTATTATTGTTATTGATGTCATTGTTGTTGGATAGGACAGAGAGAGGAGTAGGGGGAGGGAAAGATAGACACCTGCAGACCTGCTTCACCGACTGTGAAGTGACTTCCCTTGCAGGTGGGGAGCCAGGGGCTTGAACCCGATTCTTACTCAAGTCCTTGCGCTTTGCGCCACCTGCGCTTAACCCGCTGTGCTTCTGCCCGACTCCCTGGAGCTTGGTACTATTGAGGGTGCATTTTGAGACTATTTACTATAAAATATGACAGTATGCTACATAAGTAGATCGTACCATTTTCTATAAAAAGAGGTGTCTTCCTTCTTTCTCAGTAATTGTTTCCATTGAAATTTTATTACAGTCAATATTCTTTGATGTTCTCAAAGTATAGAAGTTTGGGAGATTGAACACATCATAAACAATTGAATAACGGAGGCTTTTTTTTTTTTTTTTTTAGGGCTGAAGCTGTACTTCAACATATTGCAGAATTAAATCCATATGTTAATGTGGCATCATCATCTGTCCCTATAAATGAAGCCACAGATCTATCCTTCTTAGATAAATACCAGGTTGGTACTCATCACATTAGATGTTATCAGTACATTCCAGGAAAATAGTTAAGTATTAATATTTAACCTCGTCTAACAAAACAAAAACATTTATGCTCAAAACTCTGAGCTTGTGTTCCCAGACATGTCACTCTCTTAGCTCACACCCTCCAAATATTCACTAGTCAGAAGCTCTTTCTGTCTCTGATTAGGAGATTCTCTAGGAGTCCTCATTATAGGTAAACAGGAGTGGTTTAGTAATTGATTATTAGTAATTAAGATCTCCAACCTCCTCACCCTGTTCCTCGGCTTAAAATAAAATAATCTAAGGAGTTCTCTGAGGCAAACTATGAATGTGTAGCTAAAAGAAGACAGGCAATCTATTTATTGACTTTGGTCACTTTTGGAAGTAGGAGTTGTTAATTTAGTATCCAGGTTTCATGATAGAAGGAGGCCTGGTGGTAGTGCACGTGGTTGAGTGCAAGGACAATGTGCAAGGACCTGGGTTTGAGCCCCCAGTCCCCACCTGCAGAGGGAAAGCTTTGCAAGTAGTAAAGCAGAGCTGCAGTTGTTTCTCTCTCCCTCTCTATCACCCCCTTCCCTCTAAATTTCTGGTGTCTCTATCCAATAAATAAAGATAACAAAATAAATAAAAGACATGATAGATATCTATAATGAAAGTTCTGATCTAAAGAGACTACCTCTGCTTTTTCAGGTGGACAAATGGCCTGAAAATATTACACCTAAATGAGCTCATTACTGATTATAAATTCTTTTCTACTTAACATCACTAGGGTAGTATAAAAATATATAACATTGAAAATCATAGTGTATTTTAAATAACAAAATGTATAGGTTTTACTAATATCATAAAACAAAAGTTTGTAAGTCTCAGAAGTAAATGCTATGCCAACTAGTGTATCTCTTGGGAAATGTTAGTATACAGCTCATTGACAGAGTGCATATGTCACATATAGGAGGAATTGGCTCTAACTCCAGATGCCTTTTCTCCTAAAAAATTTAAGAATATACCTGTTACCTGCTCTTACATCACATTAAATCAATATTCTGATGGCATGGACAGTATTGTCATGACAATAACTAGTAAAATAAATTAACACAGTGGCATGCAGAAATATCTAATAGGTATTCATTATGTTAAGGTTTGCTTTTAATTGTGACACCTCCATGAATGAATAAATTTGACCTGATTATAAATCCTTTTCTACTTACATAACAAGGGTAGTATAAATATATATAACATTGAGAGTCATACTGTATTTTAAATAACAAAATGTGTTTTACCAAATTTTTACCTGTATGGTTTTTTGTTGTTGTTTGCTGTTTTTACTTTTGCTGTTTTATACTTCTCTAAGTATTAACCTTTGAAAGAAATACAATAGGGTAGTACTTTCTACTTGAGAAAGTGTGTTTTTGACATAATGCAGACTTGACCTCATGACAGTATCTTAATATAAAGTCTTTAACTTCTAAGTTGTATATTACCAAAATGATTGTGGACTTCCTAGTCTTTAATTTCTTGTTTTCTTTTCAATAGTGTGTAGTCTTGACTGAGACCAGACTTATATTACAAAAGAAGATCAATGACTTTTGTCGTTCTCAGTGCCCTCCAATTAAGGTAAAACAGTACTTAGTAAATCATTAGCCAAAGAAAAACCACTTTCACTACTGGAATTAATAGCTTTTATAAAAGCTCTTTGACTTGGGTGAAAGTGTTTTGCAGAAAACTGTCACAAGGAGTTGAGAAATTGCTCCCATGTATCAACAACAGTACTCTACACCATTAACCTCCCAATAAAATTATTTAAATAGATAAATTCCTTGGCATAGAACCATCAAAATATTTTTCTTTCTTCAATTTTAGTGTCATATTTCATTTACTTTTTTTTTTTTTTAAGATGTATTTGTGACGAATGGTAGAGAACAAGCCAGAGCATCACTCTAGCATATGTAGGACCAGGGATCAAAGTCAGGACCTCATATTTGCAAGTCCTACACTCTGCTATTGCACCACCCCCAGACCTCATTTCCTATTTTTGAAACTAAGATCATAATTTGGTTTATAGAAAATTGCCAAAAATAAGAGGGCCTGGTGGTAGCACACCTGGTTAAAGTGCACATGTTACAGTGCTCAAGGGCTCAGGTTCAAGCCCTCAGTCCACACCTGCAGGGGAAAACTTTGTGAGTGGCAAAGCAGGGCTATAGGTCTCTCTTTCTATCACCCTCACCTCTCTTGATTTCTGTCTATCCAGTAAATAAAAGAAAACAATTTAAAAAATAGTGAAGATGTATTTTAGAAAAGAAAATTGCCCAAAATAGAGAATTAAGATTCGAATGGAGAAAAATGTTAAATAATTTATTTCACCATCTAATGCTAAGCATAGTATAATTGGCGGTGTTTTTTCAAGATGTTTGGTGTCTCTCTTAATACATAATTGAGCACCTACTTTGTGAAGGTACAGTTCTAGGTGCTAGAAAAACGTTAGTGAATAGGACACATTCTCCTGTTTAGGAAAATCACCTAGAAGGAAAGATATTATAAGCAAGTGAATTGATGCATGAGTTATTTTCAGAAAGTTTTGAATCTCTAAGGAATTAGTGAGGTGGCATAGTAGAACATGGGAATTGGATGCATGATTTCTGAGTTCAGTCCCTGTCATAATATGTGCCAGAGTGATGATCTGGTTCTCTCTCTCCTATTATTATTATTTTTTTTTGCCTCCAGGGTCATTGCTGGGGCTTGGTGCCTGCACTGTGAATCCACTGCTCCTAGAGGCCTTTTTTTTCCCTTTTGTTGCCCTTGTTGTTGTCATTATTATTATTGCTGTTGTTGTTGGATAGGACAGAGAGAAATCAAGAGAGATGGGGAGACGGGGGAGAGAAAGATAAACACTGATATTTGAATAAGATCCTGGGGAGTAATGAGAAAAAGCTACAAATGTAAAGGCCTGGACAAGAGTATATAAAAATTCTTAGTATGTTTTAAATTATTTAATGTGATATATCCCTATAACCTAACATCAGTAGACTAGTTTTTGTCAGGAAAAATACTATTTACATAGGACTGGCTGCATTTCAGAGTAAGAGTTTCTCTCTGTACCTTTAAAATTGAACATTAAAACAGCTCCAAAGATTCTTAAAATGGGGAATATTTGTTATCAATCCCTTCTAATAAAGTAATTATGGTTATATTAAATAATGTAATTTTTACATTTGAAGTACATTGTCAATTCCTTGCTTTTTTTTTTTTTTACTGTTGACTTTGTTCTCAGCTTTTAGATCCATTCTGTATTCACTTATCTCTGCTGCTTTTGGTTGATGTGCACTCCGGTCTTTTTCTCAAATAAAATAATGCATTGCCACAAAATGTTTCTTATATATTCTGCTTGATTTATTATAGCAGATTTATTATTCAAACTATCAAGGTGGGCCATGCAAATAGAGCAGTGATATATCAGATGTGCATGCTGGAGAGCCCTGAGGTCCCAGATCCAGTCACTGTTATCACCATATGCCAGAACTGAGTGTTCTGGTGGCTGTGTATCTGTGTCTCTCTCTGTTATCTCTTTCTACTCTCATGCCCTTCCACCTTAATCCCCGCCTCCCGACACACACATACAGAAATAGATAAATCTTTATAAATCATAGGGACCATAAAGTTAGTTTTCAGCATAGGAGGACCAGAATTGCTTGCCTAAAGTCCCAGAGATCTCAGATTCAGTCCTTACCACCATATGCCTGAACTTAGCAATGTTTTGCTCTCTCTGCCTCTGTTTTCTCCACTACTCTCTCAATAAAAATAAATCTTTAAAAAATCATAGTGGCAGGGAGATATAGTGGCAGGGAGATAACTCAGCATTATAGCACTGGGCTTGCCCTGTTCAGTCTCTCATATTGCCATATGCCAGAGCTGAGTGGTAGTCTGGTGTCTCATACACATTCTTTTTTTATAAAGGTGATTTTTTTTTAATTTTTAGAAATTATAATCATGAACTACATAGTGATAATGTACTGACGTTGCTCTAATTTTATAACAATAAGTAGTTTTATATACCCAACCCTTGATTTCCCAAACCCAATTCACAATTTATCCTGTTGATGATTTATTTTATATCCCAAAGGTTACACTTAATTGTAAGTGAAGTTTTCATGAAAAAGCCTAATGTATGAGATAGTTGCAACCATTACTTTGTTTATATGAGTAGATGAGCTTCTTCTTTGTCATTTCACAGTTCATCAGTGCAGATGTATGTGGAATTTGGTCACGGTTGTTTTGTGATTTCGGAGATGAATTTGAAGTCTTAGATACTACAGGAGAAGAACCAAAAGAAATTTTTATTTCAGACATAACGCAAGTATGATTGTATATATGTGTAATTATACATGTATGTGATTTTTTTGAAAATTGATTTGAATAGTTCTTAAAGGTGAAATTAATAATTAAGCAAAATATTAATATGCAACACTTCATTTGTTGTAGCTTAAGATAATGCATGAGGGAATATTACACTCATTTCTTGATTATAATAAAGTTAAGTTAGAAAGAGTACTTGGGATTCCTTCAAACATCTGTAGTTGAGCGATTACCATTTATTTTTGTCGTAATTTTTAAATTTTATTCTTTTTGTTTGTTTTCCAGTTACCACCAGATTAGCTCAGTGCTGTTTTTTTTACTACTCTTTCCTAGATCATTGTGCAGCAAGACAATTTTGCTAAACAGTTATGAAAGAATGATCATTTCCTTAAGCCTTATATAGGTTGAATTAGTATCACAATGTCTGAGCTTTGTTTAGGGTTATATATAATTGGGAAATTTCCAGGACTTTGAAATCATCATCATTGGTGAGATAAGCCAGTTTCTTTCAGTCCCCCCCCCCCCCGTAAGTAAACTACACAATATTTCTTTAGTTTATAATATTGAGCAAGTTTTAAATGTTTCCTGGCTTGAAGTTTTCATCCTCCCATTCTCACTTTTTTGGTTTTAAGAATGAATTCTCATCTTTTAGGCATAGTTTTTAAAAATATGATTTAAAACTTTAAATTAGGTAGCTTTGACTGTATTCTGTAAATCACAGGAATTTGAGTTTATAAAATATTCGTACTCTTATGTGGAGTCTGTAGAAATTATGTTTTCAACATTCATAAGAAGAAATAAGTTGATTATCATGTTGTGACAGCTTGTTAAGTGCTTGTTTTTAAGAAAGAACAGTTTGAAAATTTTATTGTTTTATTTTATGACAACACTATCTGTTTCAAGATTGGAATCAGTACTAAAAAGGAATTGGAGCTTAAACTTTTTTTTTTTCCTAGGGTAATCCTGGCATTGTTACTTGTCTTGAAAATCATCCTCATAAACTTGAGACAGGACAGTTCCTTACATTTCGAGAAGTTAATGGAATGACAGGCTTAAATGGATCTACAAAACAGATAACTGGTAAGTTGATTGGTTTATTTGGTTATATTTATTAAAAGCATATCAGCTCACACATGATTCAATTCTTGGCATAAAAAAGTGAGATTTTAATGTTGAATAGTTAGAAAGAACACAGAAATTTTTGGAACACTTAAGGTTTATAGGGAAATCTGTGGAGTCTCAGGATAGTTGTAGAGGTGGGCAGGATATCTTGACTTTAATTGTAGCATTTCATTGACTTGGGAAGGTGGTGAAAAGAGTTTTCTATGCAGAGACAATGGCTAAGAGGCAAGACATTGGAAGGAACCTAAGACATGGGTTACCAGAGGGGCATAGTAGATAAATCATTGGACTCTAGAGAATAAAGTCCTAACTTCAGTCCATGACATTGCATATATATGATGCTCTGATCTTCTCTTTTTCTTTCTCTCATAAATAAAGTAAATTGACCTGATTTGCCAGCTTGTAACAGGAGTTGAAATAGCAACTCTTAAAATAGTCTTAGGAAGGAACTTTATATATCGTAGATGATTAAAGATTATGGAATGGACATTTTACTAGGTTTGCAGGGATAGATTTTGGAGAGAAAACATTGAATATAATTTAGACTTGAATGAGGTGTCACAATGAAGTACTCAAAAGAGATTTTTTGTTCTACGGTTTGGATAAAATCGATAAGTTACGTAGGCAAAGTTTTTGGCAAGAAGTTAAAGGAGCATGACTTGAAAGGTGGTGCAGTGGATAGAATATTGGACTCTCAAGCATGAGGTCCCAAGTTTGTGCCAAAATGATATTTTGGCTCCTTTCTCCTCCTTCAGAGAGGAACAGTCATTTACAAATGTATTACAATTCTTCTTTAGATCTATATTCAGGTGTTTTTGGTGACAAAACTTGGATTTCTGTGATGTCTCCTCTGTCCTTACCCTCTTTCCTCTCTTTCAGAAAAGCAGGGCCTTTGAGACTTTTCATTAGTTTCATATTTATGAGGCACTGAGTTCTTTCCCTGGTACATCATAAAATAACTTTAAATTTTTTTTTTCATTATCTCTACTTATTGGATAGAGACAGCCAGAAATTCAGAGGAGGGGGAGAGAGATTTAAAACAAACAAATAAACAAACAAAAAACGCCTGCAGCACTGCTTCACCACTGAGGGACTAGGGGTTTGAACCTGGGTCCTTGCACATTGTAATGTGTACTCAACCAAGTGCATTACCACCCGGGCCCTTAAAAGAACTTTTTAATTGAAAAAAACAATCTGTCTGGTAGCCCACACTTTAATAATTTCTACTAGACCATCTAAATTTTGTAAATTTAGAGAAATTAGCATGTTGTTAATAATAATTCCTATTCAGATACCTGCATCACTATATTATAGTTGTCTTTTTTTTTTTTTTTTTTTCTCTAGTGATTTCGCCATTTACCTTTAGCATTGGTGATACTACAGACATGGAGCCTTATTTGCATGGAGGCATAGCTGTACAAATTAAAACACCTAAAATATTTTGCTTTGTAAGTATCTTTTCTGCTTAAAAAATACTTGTTTACAGAAGAATGGTAGAAGGAGGGGGATGCCAACTAACCTATCAACCTATCAGTTAAGTGCTGAACAAAAAATTTTAATATCCGCTTTGAGGAAACTGGGCTCTACCTAAGGAAGTAAAGTGATAACAAAAAGTAAATAAATGAAATAAAACTGCATCTAGAATACCGATGCATAAAATAATGTAGATGCATAAGTTATTTTAAAGGAACTATACATTCCTGATTCATTAAAGAGCTATACTATACTAAAAAATTTACATTTTTTTCTACAAGATTTGACGTTGAAGCAGTGTGTATTATCAGTTTGTATTTTTATTTTTATATATATGTATATATTACTATTTTTTTCCCTTTTGTTGCCCTTGTTTTTCATTGTTGTTGTAGTTGTTATTGTTACTGTCATTGTTAGGACAGAGAGAAATGTAGAGAGATGGGGAAGACGGGGAGAGAAAGATAGACACGTGCAGACCTTCTTCACTGCCTGTTAAGCGACTCCCCTGCAGGTGGGGAGCCAGGGGCTCAAACCTGGATAGCCTAGCCGGTCCTTGGCTTTGCGCCATGTGCGCTTAACCCACTGTGCTACTGCCCGACTTCCTCAGTTTGTATTTTTAAAGTGAGAGGAATAATTTGTTACTCTTCTTGGCTGAAGATTTTAAGTTTCATGAGGAATATATATACACACACACACACACATATATATATATGAATTAGAAAATAATTTTTGTAAAATAGTATTGGAAAGGACAATGTCAAGAGCCAGGTAGAGATAATGTAGTTTTCTTGTGTTAGAGAACCTAAGACTTCTGCCAGTTAAAATCCTTAAGCCACACTTCATTTAAGCTATCTATTAGACATTATTTATTAGACATTTATTTATTAGGCATTTGGTTCTTTCTTGGAGCTCTTACTCATATTGCCTGTTACAGGGTTTTGTCCAACCAAAAGTTAGAATAAACCAATGGTTTGATATGCAGCAGCTGTCTATGGCTAATACCACCCTGAACATGCCTGATCTCATCTGATATGCAGCAGCTGATCAAATCTGCCCTGCATTTTATTTTGCATTGTCACCGACTCTTAATTAAATAATTTATGCATCTAATTTATCTTTATTTATTGCAAAGAAACAGCCAGAAATTGAGAGGGTAGAGGAAGAATTAGAGATAAAACTTTCCCCCATAGGTGTGGGGACTGGGGTCTTGAGCCTGAGTCCTTTAGCATTGTAACGTGTGCTCAACCAGGTGCACCACCACCTGTCTCTCCCCCCTCCTTTTTTTAAGTTCTTAGCTACACTGCTATTTTTTAGATACAGCAAGGTAGAAAGGCAGAAAGAGACTGAAACTACTCAAAGACACCACAGGACTATCCAAGTGTGCTATTTTGCTGTCCCTAAAATGGCATGTCTTAACTTGAATATTTATACAAGTTATCCCAGATGTAATAAGTCCTGATAGTTAGGTATCAGAATTATATAACAGTTTTTACAGTTCAGACTACTTTTGGGGGCAAGGTGGAGAGGACCAGATCTTTCATTATTTCCAAAAATGACTTTATGGAACTGGTTTTCTTATTGTACTTATCATTTGTAAAGGTGGCAGTAAGACAAGGAGCAGAGGCAAAAGCAGCAGCTACTGCTTATTTTAATTAAGACATTAACCTTATTTGTCTCAGAACTTTGGGAGAGTGATTCAATGATCTTAGTACTGATAAGTAACTCTAAAATTTGTCAAATTATCACTTCTTTTCCCTGAAGTAATAATTTGTTGTGTTTTTTGTTTGTTCTGATAGGAATCACTGGAGAGGCAAATAAAGCATCCAAAGTGCCTTATTGCTGACCTTAGCAAGCCTGAGGTAAATGATTACTTCCTAGCTTAAAAGCAGCAGCAGCTTTGGGGATGAGAATTGACACATGCTATAGTCAAAAACCAGTAGCCACACATACACTTTTCTGTCAGATTATTTTATTTATATATATAAAAGTTGACTCCCAAGAGTTAAAAGTAGGAATTTCTGTCATGGGAAACTGTTAAAATAATAGAAAACCTTACTCTTACTGTGACTTGCAAGCTTTTATAGCTAAAAGACTCTTTCAATCTTATAATGTCCTATCCTTACTGAATTTTTTACCTGAGGCATATAGGATTTGATTTATTACATATTTCTTCCCCAAAATCTTTTAGAATCATTAGATATATTGGATTGTTGGAAAAGTCCTATGTATTTTTCTGTATTTTTATGCATCATAATTTTTTCAACAACAATAATTTTATAGCAGTGAATATATTTGTGATAAGGAAAGAATTTATATTGTTTCCAGTTTTGTAAATGTTATCATGAACTTGTACCAATGTTTTTTTTCTCTTAATATTATTGTAACTTTCATATGGATAATCTAGGAAAGACTAGCCTGGGATTCACACTTGCAACTTCTATATACATAAAGCTTCAGGGCTTTGAATCTAGTCACTTCTTCAGGCTTCAGCTTCTTTATCTGTAAAATAAGGATAATGGTAGTATTAAACTAATCTACTGTTTGTAAAAAATAAATTTAAAAGTAAGAAATGTTTTAAAAGTGTTAGACAGTGCTTGGTACATATTGAGCAGCAATAAATAATGACCAACTTTTAATGTTATAAATAGGCACCTTTACAGATTCACTCAGCTATGCTTGCCTTGGACCAGTTTCAGGAGAATTATAGACGCAAGCCAAATATTGGGTAATGTTCTTTGTTTTATATAATTTTTTTCTTATTGAATCAGCATTTCAGAAATTGTAAGTTAAAATATATAACCCATACTACAATTGCAATGCCACTAAGTACACCAAACTGAATAAACATTTTTATGACTTGATTTTTTTTTCTTGTGAGAGTAGATCAATTAAAAAAAATTATACTGTTGAGAAATTATTATACTGTTGAGAAATAAGAAATTTCCCATTTTGAAATCTTCAAAAGTCACAACTTTTTAAGATAAAAGAATCTGAGAATTAAGATTCCACTATGCCATTTTATTTATTTTACTTTATAATATGTTAACTCAGAAGTAGTACAAAAAGGATGAAAAATAGCTCCCCTGGTGTTACACCGGATTGCCATATACATGAGCTAGGTTTGCACATGGTCCCTGTTACACCGAAAGAAACTTTGGTGCTGTAGTGTCTTTGCTGCTTTCTCTGCTATCTCTCTGGAGTGTCCAGACCAGAGAAGTAAAAGCCCTAATGATGGTTAAAACTGATTTTTTTTTTTTTTTAAATGAGTTTGCTCTAACTTTACTCCTACAAGTTCTCACAATTCCTGGCAAACTCCCTTTTGTTTTTGGTGAGAGAGAGGAGAGGAGAGACACAACAGCAGTGCTCTACCACTCATGAAGCTAACCCTGTGCGGGTCCTTGAACATTGTAAAGTGTGCCCTCCACTGGGTGAACTGTCTCCATCCCCATAAAGCTAAATATTTTAATATGCTGCCTTTAGATTAACATTATTTTAATTAAATGATTTAGAATTTTTGTAGCGACAGAAATTGAGAAGGGAGGAAGAGGCTGGTTGGTGTCATACCTACCTGATTGAGCTCCTATATATATTCCAATATGCAAGAACTGGGGTTTGAGCCCCCAGTTCCCACCTGCAAGGGGGAAACTTTGTAAGTGGTGAAGCAGTGTTGCAGGTATCTCTGTCTGTCTCCCTCTATCTTTCCCTTCCTTCTTAATTTTTGGCTGTCTCTGTCCAATAAATAAATAAAGGTAATAAAAAATTAAGAGGGAGAAATAGATGCCACTTTACTGTTTGTGAAGCTTCCCTTCTTCAAGTGAGGGGATCAGGGGCTTGAGCCCAGGACCTCGCACATGTGATTTGTGCATTCAGTCAGGTGCATCGCTCAGCCTCATTTATTTTAAGAATAACTGAAAGAGACCGTAGCTCTGAAGCTTCCTTAATGTAGGTTCCAGGATCATACCTGGGTCACACACAGGGCAAAGCAGAATGATATCCAAGATATTTTGCTGGCCCTAGCTGAGCACGTTTTTCTTTGTTTTGTTTTTTACCAGGGCATTATTCAGTTCTGACTTACGATGGTGCAGGAGATTGAACCTAGGACACTGGAGCCTCATGCATGAGTCTCTTTGCATAACCATTATATTGTCTATCCCTGCCCTATGAGCACAGTTTTACTAGTTATCTTAAAGTTAGTGAAGTACTTTGTGTTACCATTGGCAAAATCACACATATTTTACCGTATTTTTTAGTTTTGAAAATTACCTAATATTTATTAAAATTAGGATACTTTGTTTTGTATCTTAGATGCCAGCAAGATTCAGAAGAACTGTTGAAACTAACAACATCTATAAGTGAAATCTTAGATGAGAAGGTGAGTATTCAACTGTTTATCAAAAATATGTCACATTTCTGTATATTAATATATACTGTGTAATATATAACATGTAACAGCTTTGTTACCTGATAATTCTGTGACAGAAAGTTACTGGACATTGTTCAAGTCAATTTCTGAAAATATGGAACACAGTGAAACTATTTCATAAAATTGTTAAGAATATTAAATGTCTTAATTTTGTGGTATACTTAAGCCACATAGTAATTATGATTTGTCACTGCTACTCCCGTGATTTTTGTATAAGTATTATCTCCTCTAATACATTTGATTTGTTGACTCACTAAAATTATAATATCAGGTTTCTTATAAATTATCTGAATTGAACTAACATAACATAACATATTTAGACATTATACCTAGGAATTTATTATTGTTGTTATTATTATTATGGGCCCAGAGCCTACTGGTAAACAAGTCTCACTTTAGCAGATAGGTAATACTACTCCTTCAGCCCAATTTTCACAACACCCTTTGTTGAATAGACTCTTTTTTCTATTTGATGTTTTGGGTGCTCTTGTCAAAAATTAGTTGACCGCAGGTTTGGGGGCTGGTTTCGAGCTTCTAAGTTCTATTTCACTGGTCTGTATGTCTATTTTTATTACAATACCAGGCCATTTTGATTACAGTGGCTCTGTAGTATGTTTTATGGTCAGGAAGGGTAATTGTAGATCTAGGGGTAAAGGGAATCTCCTGTATTGCTGTTGGGAATGTAAATTGGTCCAACCTCTATGGAAAACAGTCTGAATAGTCATCAGAATTCTGAAAATGGACTACCTTAGGACCCAGCAACCCCTCTCTTGGGGATTTACCCAGGGAAAATAAAACACCTGTCCAAAAAGACCTTATGTATGCCCGCTAGAGCGTGTGTTCAGAATAGCAGTTTGTAATAGCCTTAAGTTGGAAGCAGCCCAGCTGCCCATTGACAGATGAATGGCTAAGGAAGTTGTACTACATATACACGATGGAGTGCTATGCATCTATTAAAAATGATGAGGTCATCTCCTTTGCAATATCTGGTAAGAACCTTAAGGCACTATGTTGAGTGAGACAAGCAATAAACAAAAAGACCATTAACAAATGATCTCGCTTACAGGTAGAACTTAAGAACAAAGAACAGTAAGGGAAACTTGGATGCCAAACTAAAAGACTCTGGGGAAGGGAGGGTAAGGGACAAGATAAAGGGACATTGGGATCCGGTTGTGTCTCCTAGTCATCAATCAAAGGGAGATGAGAGGTTGTGCCTATGTGCTAAAGAATAAACTAAACCATTAACCTCCAAATAAAATGAAATTTTTAAAAATATTGAAAGCAAAAATATATATATATATATTGAAAGCTCAGGAGTCGGGCGGTAGTGCAGTGCGTTAAGCATACATGGCACAAAGCACAAGGACTGGCCTAAGGATCCCAATTTGAGCCCCCGGCTCCCCACTTGCAGGGGAGTCGCTTCACAGGCGGTGAAGCAGGTCTGCAGGTGTCTGTCTTTCTCTCCCCCTGTCTGTCTTCCCCTCCTCTCTCCATTTCTCTCTGTCCTATCAACAACAACAACATCAAGTACAACAATAAAACGATGAGGGCAACAAAAGGGAATAAATAAATATTTAAAAACATATATTGAAAGCTTTATGACATTTCAGGTACTCTTTGGAAAAGCAATTTTTCAGTATAGTCCCTTCTTGCTATTAATAAAATTGACTTGACATCAATTAGATTTAAAAAAGAGATAAAAATAGTGATTGTGCAATTATTCGGTATTTTTATTGCTTTTCTTTTAAGACAGAATAAATATAAATAAAGGTGACTTACTAGTCATGAGTTAAAGACCTTTTATTGTACAGTTAATGAACATGAACCTGAAAGAGTAGAAATAGACTTAAAAGGAAAAAACATACAGTGAGTGCTTAATCTTTATTGAATTAAAACTTGTACTTTTTAGGTGTTCATTGTGTAGAATTTTAAGTCTGGCCTCTTTCAGTAGTGAATTTGAGTTTCATCTATGTTGCTTGATGTACATCTCACCTTTATTGCTAAGTAATGTATGTGTGCGCGTGCTTGCACACACTTGTCACTGTTGTAGTTGGTAGATCTGTGGATTATCTCCAGTTTGGGCCATGGAATAAAGCTAGTGCAAACATACACATACAAATTTTGGTGTGCAGATGTTTTCATTACTCCTGGATAGAAACCTGGTGGTATGTTATGCTCACGTGATATGTATATGTTTGATTTTATAAGGAACTGTGTAACAATTTTGCAAAGCTGTTATACCATTTTTTCATTTCCACCAGAAATGCATGTTTCTTCTGCTTTGTATCTTTATAACTTTGTATTATATGTTTGATTATAAAGTGTTGTACATCTCATTGCATTTTAATAGATTTTAGTTTACTAGTAATTAACACTCTTGACTGAGTATCTTGTGCTTAGCTATTACTCATATCCCTTTGCTGGTCCCTGTTCAGGCGCCAGATGCCAGGCTAGCTTCACGGGTGGGAGAGAGATAACCAGGGACTGATGGCTGAGCTGGGAACGCAGTTCAGTCTTTATTGATGAGCGGGGATGCGGTGCAATCAATCAAATCTCTCTTCAGTAGAAAATCCTGTCCTTCATATATCCTGAGGTGGAAGTGTCAGATTGGAAGAGGGAATACGTAGGATAGGGGGTGGGGAGAAGGAAAAAGCACGCGTATCAAGCTTGCATCTAACCAGTGGAGATTAAACCAATGCCCTGTAGGTAGGGTGGGTCTCAGGTAAAGCAGTGATTATGTAAATAGACCACAGCATTAAGCAGTGCAACAGAAGGGGTCTTAGAAGCAGACCAACATCCCTTCTTTGATAAACTCTTTAAATCTTTTGCTTTTTAGCTAGTCTGTTTTCTTATTAAATCTTTAGTATTCTGGTTATCAGTTCTTTCTCAAACATATTTTAATTACTCTTTTGTCTTTCAGTTTTGTTACAGTGTATTTTGAAGAATAGACTTTCTGATAGCTTATTCATTTTTTTGGCAACCTTAAGATTACAAAGCTTTTAACCTGTTTTCTTTCAGAAATTTTATTGCTTTTGTAAGTTAATTTTGCTGTGCTATTCAAATTGTAGATCAACTGTACATGACTGCATTTTGTATTCACTATATATATAGTTTTATACTCTTGTGAATTCATTTTTATGTCTTGCCAGTTACAGGTAATTTCTAGTCCTTTTATTGAAAAGATAATGTGTTATTTAGTTGAGTTGGCATCTTTGTCACCAAGATACTGACACCATGTATGTAGGGCTATTTCTTGAACTTACATATTACCTCCCATTAGTAGTTGCCACCCTTTTGCTAGTATTACCCTATCTAGATTACGGGATCTCTTGATTAAGTTTTGAAATCAGATTTGGCCACTGATGATGTTTTTACTCAGACAGCATCCAGAATCATAGGATTTCATCATTTTCACATGTTATAATTTTTTCTGACGACTTCATAATTAAAACATGACTTGCTATAAAATTCTATGTTCTTAATTTTTCCCAGTGATACCTTGGTTTATATCTGACTGCTGAGAAAATAATGCTATTTTACTAATTTGGTCTTTGTTTTTAATCAGAGCACTGCTTGGCTCCAGCTATTGGTGGTGCCAGTTATTGAGCCTAGGATATCTCACTTGCAAGTTCTTTGTGCTTTACAAATCTTCCCAACATCCTGTTTTTATGCCGTAAGGCCCCACATATTTTCCATTCTGTATATCTTGCCATCTGTAGAGTTTCGTAATTTTACCAGGTTATATAGGTTCACATTGGAATGTCCTGTAGGCCATAAAGGTGTTGTATGGGGCACATATCCCAGTCACACAGGTGATAAAACATGAATCCTACCAGGTGGATTGTCTTGATATTTGTCACTGATTTTTAAGACTTTTCCATAATTTTCATTAAAACAATTTTTAAAGTTCTGATTGTTAGTAAATATTAACTGACTCATGAAACAACCTGTTCATTAACAAGTACAGTAAATGGCAAATGTTTCACTTAGTTGTAAGCTGAATCCTAATAAACACAAAGCATCCAAAAGTATATAAAAAAAGTTACTGAAAGAGTGATACTACATAGAGTGGCCAGTGTTTAATTGTATCTTTTAGTATCGAACCTGTATATTTTTTTGAAGACATAAAGCTGCTTAGGGAAATCAGTTATTTCTGGAGCTAAGCTGTATAAGTTTTTCTGTAAGTAAGTTGTGTAACCTTAAGTCACTGAAATCTTTAATAAACTGAATTCTAATTGTCTTATGGTTTGCGTTTCAGCCTTGTGTAACCTTAAGTCACTGAAATCTTTAATAAACTGAATTCTAATTGTCTTATGGTTTGCATTTCAGCCTGATGTAAATGCTGACATTGTGCGTTGGCTCTCTTGGACTGCTAAGGGCTTTTTACCCCCACTTGCTGCCGCAGTAGGGGGTGTAGCCAGCCAAGAAGTATTGAAAGCTGTGACAGGAAAATTCTCTCCTTTGTGCCAGTGGGTTAGTTCTTAATTTAATTTTTTGATGCTTTTTATATTTAAACCTTCATTTCTATTACCAGAAGAAATAAATATTTAAATGCAGTCATGTTTTATTTTCTAATTCAAGTTATACATTGAAGCAGCAGATGTGGTTGACTTCATAGACCAACCCGAACGTGAAGAGTTCCTCCCAAGGTAATAATAAAATTTGGTTGTTTTTTTTTTTTTTGTGTGTGTGTGTGTGTGTGTGTGTACAGTACTTGTTAGAAGTCAATACCTAAGTCTTTTTTTTTTTTTTTTTTTGTCTAAACATGTTATTGGCTTAGATATCTTTCACCTAACTAATTTCTACTCCTGTTGCTTCTCTGTTTTAAATATCACAATATCACCAGGTCACTTTACTGCTTTATAGGTAGTGGATAAAAAGTTTCAGTTGTAAACCATGAATGTGGTTAGCAGTCAGAATGCCATTTGATGTTAGATTAAAACAGTTGTTCCCTGTAACTTGCACTTTATGAGTCCACATTTTTTGAGGACACAAATCTCTGAAAATCTGGCAAAAGCACATATTCTTTCTGCCTGAAATATATATAGACCAAAATTCTCCCTTCAAAATCTATGAATTAAAGAGTCCAAAAGCTCTTACAGAACATCTCTAAGAACCTTTATGAAAAATTCTACCACAGAGGGCCAGACAGTGGTATGCCTGATTGAGTGCACACATTACAGTGTACAAGGACCAGGTTCAAGTCCCTGGTCCCACCTATAGATAAGAAGCTTCATGAGGGGGAGTCGGGCTGTAGTGCAGCAGACTAAGCGCAGGTGGCGCAAAGCACAAGGATCAGCATAAGGATCCCGGTTCGAACCCCGGCTCCCCACCTGCAGGGGAGTCGCTTCACAGGCGGTAAAGCAGGTCTGCAGGTGTCTATCTTTCTCTCCTCCTCTGTGTCTTCCCCTCCTCTCTCCATTTCTCTCTGTCCTATCCAACGACGACAACAATAAAACAAGGGCAACAAAAGGGAATAAATAAATAAAATAAATATAAAAAAAAAAGCTTCATGAGTGATGAAATAGTAAGGCAGATGCCTCTTTCTCTCCCTCTCTATCTTCCCCTTCTTTTTTAACTTCTCTGTCTCTATCCAAAGTAATTTTTTTTAAATAACACAAAAAGTAATTCTCTCAAAGAAAAATTGTCTTTTCAGTTGATAAAGTCATTTTCATTTAAATAACTTGTACTCAGGATATTCACTGGAAAAATTAAAAACACTTTAAGTCTAGTGCCAAATTGGTTTTAGCAATAGAGATACAAATCTATATAAATACTGTGTATATCTACATCTACAGATACAGATGGGTAAACATTTGTGTGTATATATATATATATATATATATATATATATACACACACACACACACAAATATATTTGATAATGAGAGAAGGAGAGAAGCCAGAACGTTTCTCAGCTCTGGCTTATGGTGGTGTTGGGGATTGAACCTGCAACTGCAGAATCTAAGGCCTGGAAATAATTTGCATAACCATTATGCTCTCTTCAGCTGATACTAATGGTACTATATTTATGTCTTCCTGTTTTCTTGATATGTGCTATATTCTTCAGAGGAGATCGATATGATGCCTTACGAGCCTGCATTGGTGATACATTGTGTCAAAAGCTGCAAACTTTGAATGTCTTCTTAGTGAGTATGAATAATGATAGAAGTAACTAACATAATAGGCCTTCAGTAAATGCTTAAAATAGGAGTTTGGATTCAATAGCCCACAGGCCAAATTCATCCTGAGGCCTATTGTTTTGAATACATTTCATTGGAAAACAGCCTTGTTTGCTCACTTACATAGTCTGTGGCTTCTTTCATACTATTAAAATGGAATTAAATAATAATTGTAGCTCATGTAACCTGCATATCCAGAAATATGTGCTGTTTGACTCTTTATATAGAAGTTTGCCAAAGCCTTTTCTAAATAATTAATTTATTTATGGCTATAATAGCTTTGAGCATATAATTTCATAGAAATAACATTAACTTTTTATTTATTTTGGGGTTTTTTTCTTTCTTTTTTCTTACCAAATGAACAAATAGGATATGTAATTGAGTTTTTTATTAAATTTATTTGTGCATTAGCAGGAGAACTCTCTGCAGCAGCATAGATCTCCTTTCCTGGTCAGTTGTGGGTTTTGTTTGTTTGTTTTTTCCAGAGTTCACATGTCTTTATACCTGATATTTAAAAATATTTTAAATGCAGCTTTTAGGTTCCATTAATGTGTGTGTGTGTGTGTATACGCAGCATATATTCCACCTTCTTGGTCATAGCAGTATTTTTGTTTTGTTCTCATAGTCATGAAAACACTGATTCTTTTTTAAATGATTTTGAAAATCAGTTACTGATGAACTTTGTTATGTATATAAAACCAAGCACTAGTTTTTCTGTATAAGTGAAAATAGGAAAGTCTTAGGATACTTAGGCCAACTAAATTAGTTGATATTGCCTGTTACCAAGAAAACTTTTTCATTAAAATTTTGAATTCTTATTCTGCTTGTTTCAAGAGTAAGCTCAATGTGTACATGGAATTGTAAAACATCTTGCTTAAAGGAATCATAAATAAGCTTTTCCATATTTAGTTTATACATGCTTTCTTCCACTCACACACTTAAAATCTCAATTTAATAGCTGAAAGTAAGTCTATTTTTTTCAGATTGCTTCTTAAAAGTAGTTTAGTTTAACATTTTAAGAAAGTTATTATGAAATTGCTTATTAGTAACAAATTCTGATTTGTGCTAAATCTGACACAGTTCATCTTCCTTTTCTGTAGGTGGGATGTGGAGCTATAGGATGTGAAATGCTAAAAAATTTTGCTTTACTTGGTATTGGCACAAACAAAGAAAAGGGAATGGTAAGATACGTACATTCTCTCTCTCTCTCTCTCTCTCTCTCTCTCTCATTAAAAGTTTGTCTTGGGAGTCGGGCTGTAGCGCAGCGGGTTAAGCGCAGGTGGCACAAAGCACAAGGACCGGCATAAGGATCCCGGTTCGAACCCCGGCTCCCCACCTACAGGGGAGTCGCTTCACAGGCGGTGAAGCAGGTCTGCAGGTGTCTATCTTTCTCTCCTCCTCTGTGTCTTCCCCTCCTCTCTCCATTTCTCTCTGTCCTATCCAACAACGACAACAACAATAATAACTACAACAATAAAACAACAAGGGCAACAAAAGGGAATAAATAAATAAAATAAACAAATAAAAAATAAAATAAAAAGTTTGTCTTTCTACTGCTACCAATTTTTGAGGTATAGTTATTTTTATGAAAGACCAAAACATTGCTCTAGCATATGTAGTACTGAGATCAAATGTGAAGACTCAGTCATTCAAATCCTTTGCTCTGCCTAGTAAGTTACTTTTCTAGTTACTTGTCTTTTTTTTTTTTTTAACATTTTGTTTTTTTTAATATGTTCTTATTTATTAGTGAGAGGGATAGGAGAGAGAGAAATAACCAGGCTTCACTCTGGTACATGTGCTGCTGGCGATTGAACTCAGGACTTCTTGCCTGAGAGTCAGATGCTTTATCCACTGTACCACCTCCCAGACCACACATGTTGTCCTTTTAGGAACCTGTATTTGACTACATAGATATGGAAGAGGGTTTGTTTTTGTTTCTATTATTAAAGAGAAGCAGTCCTGTCTTTCCATTCTCTTTCACCCTCTAAAAAGAAGAATTAAAAAAAAAAAAGTCTGCTGAGAACAGTGGAATGGTGCAGGTACAGAACCCCAACAATAATCTTAATAAATTTTGTGGCAAAAGAAAAGGAAGGAGGGACACTGACTTAATATTCATTCAAGTAAGAGGCCGGAGCACTGCTCTGACTTATGCAGTGCTGGAAATGAAACCTAAGACCAGACATCCTGAGTCACCTGCCTTGTTGCAGGAGTATTAATTTTGGGGGACAGGAGAGTGGAAATAGCATAATGGTTACATGAAGAGACTCATGCCTGAGGCTCCAAAGCCCCAGGTTCAGTCCTCTGCACTATCATAAACCAGATCTGAGCAGTGCTGCTGGGGGAGGAGGGCATTTATATGATTGTGTTACAACTTTTGAGTATTTAGATATAGTTTCAACCGATACTTATCAAAAGAGAAAATAATATAAATGGGGGCCTGGTGGTGTCTCACTTAAATAGGCATTCATGTTACAATGAGCAAGGGCCCCGGTTTGAGACCCTGGTTCCCAACTGCTTCATGAGGTGTAGCAGTGCTATAGGTGTCTGTCTCTCTTCCTGTCTCCCCCTTCCTTCGATTTCTAGCTGTCACTATCCAATAAGTAAATAAAGACAATTTTTAAAAAAGAAAATAATATAAATGTGCATTCTAATTCCTAATATTAACAATATCAATTAATTGGGAAGCCATGCCACATTTAAATCAAATCTATTTCTCTGGTATTGTTTTGCCTTTTAAGGTGCAAATTAACTTTCCCAGCCTTGTGATGTTATACATTGGTCATAATTAACTAAATGACTATAACTCATTTTTTACTAAGCTGAGTGGTGGGATACTTCTAAGTACACATGTTACCATGCACAAGGACTTGGGTTCAAGCCTTCAGTCTCCACCTGCAAGGTGAAAAGTTCATGAGCAGAGAAGCAGTGCTGCAAGCATCTTTCTCCCCTCAATTTCTGTGTCTACCCAATAAATAGATAAATAAATAGAAGCCTTTTAACTATTTTATGGTTTATATAATGGTTTTTAAGTGTCTTCATTTCTCTCACAACTACAGTCTGTATATTATCCCTGCTCAGCATTTCCCAGATTATATTTTATAAACCACTAGTAGTTTTGGTTGTTTTTTAAAAAAATAATATAAATTATTTAGTTATATATAAGTTGGGAATCACTTAGATGCTTTTACTCCTTAATCTAAGGAGAGAGGACACTGTAGTACCACTCGACCGTTCATGAAGATTCCCCCTAGTGCCTTGTATGGTGCTCCCAGGTGGTGCTGTATCTTGAACCCATGTCCTTGAAAATTGTCAAGTGCACTTTTTCAGATGAGTTGTCTTTAGCCCTAGAAGATATTTTCTATTTGACTTTTTTTTTCTTTTTTTAAAAAGATGCCCCCTCATACATGATGACATTAAAATGTTGAAAATAAAAAGATCAAAGAAATAGGGACTGAAAGAAAATGTATTTGTGACTGTTAATTATCTGTAGTCAGCTGGAACATGCTCTAAAATCAACTGCTCCTAATCAGATATGAGTTCAGTACAAATTACAAGCTTAAGTGACATATATTTTCTGAATACTTTTCAGATCGTTCTGGATCTCTTGACTTTTTATTTTGTTTCCATTCGGGGATCTAGTACTCTGTGAATGAGGAGGAGGATGGTTTTAAAAAGGGTGTGATGTGGGATTGTACCTCTATAACAACAGTCCTATAAATCAACATTTCATCAAAAAAGTGATTTAAAGTTTCATCCTGTGTTGTTTTTTTTTTAGTTTTTTTTTTATTTTTGAGAGAGATGCAGAGAGAAAGACACAGAAACACCGGAGCACTGTTCAGCTCTGGCTTATGGTGGTGTGGGGGATTGAACCTGGGACTTCAGAGCCTCAGGCATGAGAGTGTCTTTGCACATAACCATTACACTATATACCTGTACCTTCATCCTGTATTCTTCTTTGCTTTGTCTCTTCCATCCCACCTGTGAGTTAGTCATTCCTGTACTCGCCCTTCTCTTACTTGCTTTATTAGACATGATTTCCTCTAGTTTTATATGTTGTAGCAAAAGAGAAGATTTCTTACAGATTTTCAGCAATTTTCTCCCCTTTGTCATAGGTTACAATTACAGATCCTGACTTGATTGAAAAATCCAATTTGAACAGACAGTTTCTATTTCGTCCTCATCACATTCAGGTGTGTTGCTGTTCTGTTTCAAATTTGTCATCTGTTGTATTTTTATGAGTCGAAAGTGGTACATGAACTTTTTTTTTTAATATTTATTCCCTTTTGTTTTATTGTTGTAGTTATTATTGTTAATTGATGTTGTTATTGTTAGATAGGACAGAGAAAAATGAAGTGAGAAGGGGAAGATGGGGAGGAGAGAAAGACAGACACCTACAGACCTGCTTCACCACCTGTGAAGCGACTCCTCTGCAGGTGGGGAGCCGGGAGCTCGAACCGGGATCCTTATGCTGGTCCCTGTGCTTTGCACCACCTGCACTTAACTCACTGCTACCGCCCGACTCCCGGTACTTGAACTATTGAGGCAATCATGTGTTCTTTATTTTAGGAGAAACTCTGAAATTATCAAATGATGTGAATGATAATAAAATCATGAAATTATTTTGAAAAGTAAAATATGTTTTGCACTCATTTTTGAATATTAAAATCTGAGTTGTGAATCATGACTAGGTTTTCTCATTTTGTCTGAATTTAATTTTATAAACAAAGGGTATATGACTTTTTATCTATAGCAAAACAGGTAAGGTTAAGCACATATTAAGATTTTTGTTTGGGTTTATTTTGTTCATTTGATCTTTTTTAACTATTTAATATCATTTTTATTGTAAAGGTTAATGCTTGTTTTCAGTTTTCTTTAAAAACTGTGTTTTTTTTTTTATTTGTAAAATGAAGTGTTGACAAGACCACAGGATAAGAGGGGTACAATTCCAAATAATTACCACCACCAGAACTCCGTATCCCATCCTCTCCCTTGAAAGCTTTCCTATTCTTTGTCCCTCTGGGAGTATGGACCCAGGATCCTTATGGGGTGCAGAAAGTGGGAGGTCTGGCTTCTGTAATATCTTCCCCAGTGAACATGGGCATTTACAGGTCGATCCATACTCCCAGCCTGTCTCTCTCTTTCCTTAGTTGGGTAGGGATCTGGGGAGGTGGGGCTCCAGGACACCATGGTGGGGTCATCTGCCCAGGGAAGTCAGGTTGGCATCATTATAGCATCTGGAACCTGGTGGCTGAAAAAGAGTTAAGATATAAAGCAGAACAAATTGTTGACTAATCATGAACCTAAAGACAAGAATATTGCAGATGAAGATTTGGGGTCTCTGTTTTGGAAAAAGCTAGCAGGTCTATTTTAGGTATATTCCAAGGGGCCCATGACCCTACTCATTTTTGTCTAAGCTTGACATCTAACATGCAGGTGACCTAAGTGTCTGGGGAAGTGTGTAAGAGTAGAAACAGCTTAATCATCCAAATTTGTTTTACTTTAGGAATGTTTCTCACTTTATTTTTAAACAGCCTTTTGATCATCTTAGTAAACTATACTTAGGAAAATGTCATGAACAGACAGGTAACTAATGTGGATGGCATAGGGACCCTTATTGCCTTGCCTCTCCAAATATATTGACTGAAGTTTAGGGTCTCCTAAACTATGTTAAAAGAAAATTTCACTTACCATTTTAATTCACTTATGGATGAATTATAAAGGCATATTTTAATTTTACTGAATGTTAACAAAGGTTTCACTTTGTATGTGTACCAGCAGCACTGAGAAGTAAAACTGTACTATGCTAACAAAATGAAGAGATAAAAATACCAGTGAAACTGAATGCATTGATTTAAACAGAATGGAGGATGGACTGTAGATGCTTAGTGTCTGAGCCAGTACTTCTAGATAAACTCGACTGTTTAATAATGATCATTATTAAGTCTTTAAGGAGACAATGCATTATTATATTTGGTGTACTTTTTCTTTCTGTGTAACTTTTTAAAACTTTAGATATTTATTGGGTAAAGACAAATAGAAAGGGAAGGGGGAGATAGGGAGTGAGAGAAAGAGACACCTGCAGCACTGCTTGCAAAGCTTGACCCCTACAGGTGGGGGGACCAGGATATTGTAACTTCTGCTCAGTTAGGTGCACCACCACTCGGCCCTTCATGAAGTCTTTTTTTTAATGAAACTAAAAACATACATAATGTTTTAAATATTTCCATGCAGAAGTAGTTATTTTTTATAGAAAGATTTATTGTATGAGAAACACCAGAGCACCTCTTCACCATATATGGTGCCAGGAGTTAAGCCAATAATCCCATGCAGGCTGCTTGCTCTGTTGCCCCTCTAACACAATAATATATATACATTTTAAAGATTTTGGCACTGGGCCGAGTGGGGGCGCACCTGGTTGAGCATTCATGTTTCAGTGAGCAAAGACCTGGGTTTGAGCCCCCAACCCTCACCTGCAAGGGGAAAACTTTTTGAGGGGTGAAGCGGGGCAGCAGGTGTCTCTCTGTCTTCCTCTCTGCCACCCCCTGTCCTATCAATTTCTGGCTGTCTCTATCCAACAAATAAAGATAATTTTTAAAAAAGAAAAAGTTTTTGGTGCTAAAATGTTAACTCCCTACATGGCCACTGAGAGGTCATTGTCTACAGTCTAAACTCTATATTTAACTGAATATTCTTATTTTTTTCTAAGCACTGAGCCAATTCACACCTTATTACTAGAAAAGCATACCTTTACTTGGACCTTTAAATGCTATTTTAATAATTGTAAAGACAACTATAGTTAGAGGTTGTTTAGATCATCACTAATGTGTAAGCTGTTCAGACTAATGTGCATTATTAAATGTTGCGATTACAATGGGTGTAAATTCCACAAGCTAAAGTAGCAATTGTTCATATTACTTTAGTCTCACATTTAGATATTCCAGAGTAATAAGAATCTGAGTTCAATCATAGCCTTTCTCATATGATTAATATTTATTTCTTTTGCTTTTGTTATTTATTTAGAAACCTAAGAGCTATACTGCTGCTGACGCTACCCTGAAAATAAATCCTCAATTAAAGATAGATGCGCATGTGAACAAAGTATGTCCAGCCACTGAAATTATTTACAATGATGAGTTCTATACTAGACAAGATATAATTGTCACAGCACTAGATAATGTGGAAGCCAGGAGATATGTAGACAGGTACGTTCTTGAAATTTGGGTTTATAAATTGCCTTTTCATTGTATTTCTCACAATTATTTATTGAAAAGGTCACTTTTTAAAAATTATGTTGTGATCCTGTACTCAACAGACTCAAAATACTAGCAGTTCTTCATTACACCTAAGATACAGTCAAGAATCTTTGATATAACCTAAAATCTTTTTCATGTAGTATCTGCCATCTGTCCACCACTCACACTTAAAATTTGCATACTAATACCTGACTTGCATTCTTCCAGCTATGTACTCCTCTCAGTTCTCGTAGGACGTGCAGCACTTTCTTAGCTCAGCAACTTACACATACCCAGATTTTAAATTAAATCCTTCTGTGACATAATAATTTTACACAGTATTTGTTTTCCCTTTCATAGAAATAACTTTTATTACATGCATATTTATTTCAGCAGTCATTTTTTAAAAAGATTTTTTTACTTATTTATGAGAAAGATAGGAGAAAGAACCAGACATCACTCCTGGTACATGTGCTGCTGGGGATTGAACTCAGTACCTCATACTTGAGAGTCTAGTGCTTTACTCACTGAGCTACCTCCTGGACCACCAGCAGTCATTTTTTTTCCATTATTATATCCTCAGTGAAGAACATTTGATGCCATTCAGTAAATATCTGTTAAGTAAGTGGTTGAAAGACAATAATTATAGACTTTATATCATTGTATGGCTCTTACTGTTAGGGGTTAGCGCAAATAGTGGGTTGTTTGGGAAAGTCATGAGGTATTTTTTCAGTTTTTCTATGCAAAAATGCATCACGATTTTTCTGACAACCCAATATATTATCAGGAAATTTTCCTGAGAATAGTAGGGAGTTTGTAATATTGGACAGAGTAATAGGAAAATAAATATTATAGTTTGGAAAATAAAGGCGTTGAATAATAAATGAGAAAGTTGTTGTAATGATCTACACAGTTAAAAGTTAATCTAAAGGGGAAATAGTCGGTGTCCAGAATTTGCTGGGAGTGATGTTAGAAGATAGAGAAAAAAAAGTATTGGGTTAAGCAGAAAAACTGGCAAAGGGTGTTGCTTTGGCAGTATAATATATTTGGTAGTAATATATTTATTTCCTAATATTACATTTACCAAGTGAGCACTATGTGAAATAGTCGGTAGAATGTGAAAGTCAGGTGGTAGCACAGTGGGTTAAGCGCACATGGCACAAAGCACAAGGACCCTGTAGGGATCCCGGTTCTAGCCCCTGGCTCAGAGGCTTCACAAGTGATAAAACAGGTGTGCAGGTGTCTCTCTCTTCCCTTCTCTGTCTTCCCCTCCTCTCTCCATTTCTCTCTGTCCTAACAACAATAATAATAACTACAACGACAATTAAAAAGGGGGGGGGGATAAATATAAATTAAAAAAAAAAAAGAAAATGGCTTACATTGTCATTACTTATTTTAATCTATTGTCTTTCCAAATAGCCGCTGCTTAGCAAATCTGCGACCCCTCTTAGATTCTGGAACAATGGCCACTAAAGGACACACTGAAGTTATTGTACCTCACTTAACTGAATCCTATAACAGTCATGTAAGTAAAACAATTTTTAAGCAAATGTCTGTACAAAATGTCTCTACATTTCACGAGTTTTTGTCTTTTATCAGTTAAGAAATCTGATTTAGCTTCTGTTATCTTTGGTTTGATTTGCCAGTGATATTCATGTGTGTGTGTGTGTGTGTGTGTGTGTGTGTGTGTGTGTGTGTGTGTGTGTGTGTTAAAATATAGCTGAGTTTATTTTTTATTTTTTAGATTTATTTAGCTAGAAGAGAGAGAGGCCAGATACTACTCAGTTCTGGCGTATAGTTGTTTTTAGAATTGAAACAGGTAGGAATGGGGGCCTTGAACCTGGGTCCTTTGCACACTGTACTGTGGCCACTCAACTATGTGTGCCACCCACCTGACCCTAGATGTAAGCACTATTTTAAAAGTTTAAGTGTCTTCATTCCTTGAGAAAATTACGTTGGTCTGCCATGCATAACTATTTGATCCAAACTAAGCACACAGATAAGTTGATAATAGTTTTTGTTTGTTGTTACATTGCAATTAACAAATAAGTTATCTCAAAAGAATCAACTTTTTTGTCATTGCACAGGAAAATATAAAAAGTTGTATGTAGTAGTTAAAAACTCAGACTCACAGCCAGGCGGTGTGGCGCACCTGGCTAAGTACACACATTACAGTGTGCAAGGACCTGGGTTCAAGCCCCTGGTCCCAACCTGCAGGGAAAAAGCTTCACAAGTGGTGAAAGGAGAGCTGCAGGTGTCTTTCTGTCTCTTCCCCTCACTTGGTCTCTTCCCCTCCCTTCTCAATTTCTGTCTCTAATATAAATAAATAAATAAATAAATAAATAAATAAATAAATAAATAAAATTTTAAAAAGAAAAAAATTTAAAGATGCAGCTTAGGCGGCTGGTCGTGGGTTTAAACAAAGCTTTATTAGGGCCGTACAGTAGTACAGGGATGTATATTTTAGGCACAGCATAATAAGCAATTATCAGCAGAGAGATAGGTTACTCATTATGGCTCTAGAGGAGAGTCTTGGAGTCTAGCAGCTAGTTCAGTTACACGTGAGTTCAGTTCCTCTGGCTGGGAGTATCATGGTGGTTCCTGGGAATCCAAGACAGGATCCATGTGAGCAGAAGCCAGGGCCAAAGGGGCTGGACTTCAGCTGCCTGTGCTTAAGTCAGTTTGATTCACCCACGGTGCCTTGTGGGTTTGGGTAATGATGTACTATACTCTGTAAGCTGATGTTGTTCTACGCTCTGTAGGCTGACATCAGCCCAGCCAATTAAGTTCCGCAGTCCGTGCTATGTCACAACAGCTGTATTTATTTTTAATACTCTTAAAACAAGTAAATTTAGTCAGTAAAACTTGTCTTTGTTTTTTTTTTTTTAACTATAATTATTTCATAAATTAGCGGGATCCCCCAGAAGAGGAAATACCATTTTGTACTCTAAAATCCTTTCCAGCTGCTATTGAACATACAATACAGTGGGCAAGAGATAAGGTAAAAACAAAGACCTTTGTTCCTAGATTTTTTCCTTTGAAGTAGGAAAGATATTATTTCCAACTTTTAAATACACTTCTATTGTAACTCTTTTTGTTTTCTTTAACATTACAGTTTGAAAGTTCTTTTTCCCACAAGCCTTCCCTATTTAACAAATTTTGGCAAACCTATTCATCTGCAGAAGAAGTCTTGCAGGTAAAAATTACTAATTTTAATATAAAGTTAGTACTTTGTGTCATCATGATTTTATCTCAAGTTGTCTATAGTTTTAGTCCTTAGAGATAAATTACAGTGTTATCAGTGTCAGTACTAAATGTAGGAGAAACAAATTGCGTTGAAATTAAGAGATCACAATAACCTTTCATTTTGGCCTAAAGATGTAAAATTGTTAATCTTTGATTGACCATTTTGGTCCACAAAATAGCTAATCAACCTATGATTCAGCCTGATAACTATGTAATAATAATAAGTAGTTACCCCCCCAAAAAAAAAAAAAAAAAAAACCAGTAACCACCAGCTTATTGTGCTCTTTGGAAAAAGACTGAGTGAGGTTAAGTTCTAGTGAAAACCTGGTGAGTAAATAGTGCTCTCAGGGTAAAGGAGTTAACATAATGGTTATGCAAATACAAAGTAAATGCTGTTGCCTGAGGCTCTCAGGTCCCAGGCTCAATAATCTCACAGCACCACAAGGTAGAGCTGAGCAGACTCTGGTAAAAACACAAGTGAAAAAATAAGAAGAAAATAAGCAGTGCTCTCTCAAATGTAGTAAAACGTAGTATCATGGCAAGAGTAACTTCAAAAGTATTTTCTTATTCTCGTTTAATATAATACTAAAAAGATTGTCAGCTGTTCCTCCTAGTACTTCTCTACTGTTGACATTATCTAGTACAAAGAATATTTAGCAAGATGTGAGGATAATTTGAGGCAGGAAATCTTAGTTAACATTTCATGTGCTCTTTTTCCATTCCCCCTCCAAAGAAAAAAAAAGAGAAAGGTTAAAGACAGGATGTATAGAGCTAAGAGAAGATATTAAAATCATTAAATAGATAGATATACTTGCACTTCAAATTTTGCCTATAAGTGTGTCTGTGTGTGTGCAAGTTTAATTGGAAATATTTTTTTTCTTTTTTTCATTCCAGAAGATTCAAACTGGGCACAGTTTGGAAGGCGCTTTTCAAGTTATTAAGTTACTTAGCAGAAGACCTAGAAATTGGTCCCAGTGTGTAGAATTAGCAAGATTAAAATTTGAAAAATATTTTAACCATAAGGTAAGCACCCTAATTAAGAGAATATCCGACCTTGGATCAATTAGATACTACCAAAGTGATTTTATTGACCTGAAATATCTTGTTCTTTTTGAAAAGTTTTCAAGAATAACTAGTAAATTTAGAGTAAGTGCTTAGCTGCTAATTTCTCCTTGATTTGTCACTGATTAAAAAAAAAATGGGTTTAAACCATACAAAAATGGCTTGTAGGTTATGTATATAATTGATCCTTGTTATTCTGTGTGAAAAGCTGTGTTTTAGATAAGTAACCCTTCTAGAGAATAAAAACTAGTATCAGTAGTCTAAAAGGAGCTTTGTTGAGTATAAGAGTTAGAGATAGAGAAAATAGTCAGAAATCTTGCTTCTCCATTATCTTAGAAGCCCTCTTTGGTCTGTTTCCTCATCTGTAAAATGAGGATAGTAATTAGTACCTAAATCACAGGATAGTGGTAAAAATGAAATTATTTATAGATGCAAAGCATTTCTAAGTACTACTCAGTAAAGATTAGCTGTTACTCTTAACTCCAGTAACTATTTCTATAATGTGTTCTACACTCTACTTAGGCTGTGTCTATCAGAATGTAAAGTAAGTTCTTTTTTAGATAATTCTTTTTATTTATCTGTGCTTTTCATATCCTTCTGGCATCTCAATTTCTTTGAAGTGATCTACACTTTTTCTACTTACTCTTCCAATAAATGTCTTCTCCCCCCCAGTACCATTTATTTAATTATCCTTATCATGATGATCAGTAATCAGTTGTTTCAAAATCTGAACTTATTTTCTGTAAGTTTCCCTTAATAAATAAATAAAACTTTGTTATAGGGAATTCCAACCATAGAAATGAAGAGGAAATGATATATTGCATCCCCACATAATCATCTTATCCAGATTTAACAAATATCTACAGATAATCTTGCTTCTGTAGCCCCACCTAACATATTGCCCCCCATGATTGATTTTTTTTTTTTTCCATTGGAGCACTGCTTTGCTCTGGTTCATGGTGGTGTGGGGGATTGAACCTGGGACTTCGGAGCCTCAGGCATGAGAATCTCTTTGCCATAACCATTATGCTGTCTGCCTCCTCCCTACCCCCCCACAATGATTTTGAATCCATTTCAAACATTATGCCATTTCAGAGGACTGAGTATTTGTATTTTTGCTTTAAGTACTTTTTTAAAGAACAAATTCTTGGAAAAGTATGAACTATTTGTGGTTGACAAAAATATACAAACTGAAAGTGTTGATAAAAAATAGTAACAGTAGGGAGTCGGGTGGTAGACAGCAGGTTAAGCGCATATAGCGCGAAGGGCCAAGGACCTGAGTAAGGATCCCGGTTTGAGCCTCCCGGCTCCCCATCTGCAGGGGAGTCGCTTCACAGGTGGTGAAGCAGGTCTGCAAGTGTCTTTCTCTCCCCCTCTCTGTCTTCCCCTCCTCTCTCCATTTTTCTCTGTCCTATCTAACAACAACATCAATAACAATAAAAAACAAGGGCAACAAAAGGGAAAATGAATAAATAAATTAAAAATATATATAGTAACAGTATTGAAGGGGCCAGGCAATGAAGTGGATACATTACTATGCACTAAGGACTTGAATTCAACTCCCTGATCCCCATTTATAAGGGAGGAAGCTTCATGAGTGACGTAGAAGTGATGCAGGTATATCTTTCTGTTTATCAGATAAAGAAGGAAAAAGGCAAAGAAAATGGCCACTGGGAATAGTAAGAGTTGTTGTGCAGACGCTGAGCCCCAGAAATAACTGGAAATTAAACACACCAATATAGTTTATTTCATATATAGGGACAGTGATAGAAGATTAAATATAAATTTGCTAGAATTTCTTTCTTTTTTTCTTTTGTTTTATAGAACAAAAAGAAATTGGGAAGGAAGAGGGAGACAGGGAAAGAGAAAGACACCTGCAGCACTGCTTCACCACTGGTGAAGTTTTCCCCTTGCAGGTGGGGATTGGCAGCTTGAAACCCCCCCCCAGACCCTTAAGCTTGGCCCTAGACTTTGTATGAATTTTAATTTTTTATCTCACATATTTGGTATTTATTTAATTTTGTTTTTAATTAGGCTCTTCAGCTTCTTCATTGCTTCCCATTGGACACACGATTAAAAGATGGCAGTAAGTAATAGTAACTAAGTATTGAGAAGAAAATATAATTAATGTTATTATTGGAGGCCTACAATACAAATATTTGTTTCTTTTACTAGGTTTCTTTTGGCAGTCACCAAAGAGGCCCCCTTCTCCCTTAAAATTTGATTTAAATGAACCTTTGTAAGTATTTATATCCAGTTTTATGTGCATTCTTCATTGTAAGCTTATTTTTGTGGAGCCAGGACCTCATGCATGTGTGATTTTTTTTTTTTTTCCTGGTCCTACCCCCCCCCCCCATATAGCTTATAGACTGAGAGACAGGGAGGAAAAAGGAGAGTGTGTGTGAGAGAGACATACAGACTGTAACACTGGGACTTTGCTCAGTATCAGGGCACCTCCCATGTGGCTTGGGCTTGAACCTAGGCTGTGTTTGTTCATGGCAATGCACATACCAAAGCTGGTGAGCTCTCTCTGGTCCTAGGATTAGATTGCAAGGGTAGAGGTATCAGATACAAAGGACTTTAGTCGAATATTAGTTACTTTGATGATGGGTGTCGTGTGACAACACATTATGATGGAGTGTAAAAGTGACTTCTTAAAAACATTTGTAGTCTTCTAAATCAAAGTTACCTCAAAAATAAAAATTTTAAATATACTTTAAAAGAAAATAGGGGGCCCAGTGGTGGCTCACCCAGTGGAGTGCATACATTATCATGCACAGTGATGCAGGTTTAAGCCCCCCGGCCCCCACCTGCAGGGAGGAAACTTCACAAGCAGTGGAACAGTGCTACAAGTGTCTCCCCTCTGTTTTTCTCTCTCCTACTCTCCTCACTTCTAATGAAGAAAAGAAAAAATAAATGTCTGCTGGTAACAGTGCAGCCCTGGCAGGCACTGACTAAATCCCAGTGCTAACCCTGATAACAAGAAAGAAAAAAAAATCAGCTGTTTTAAAGGCTGTGGCTTCTAATGAATGAAACATCATATTTGAAACTGCATTCACACTGTTTTCTTTTTTAATTTCAAAAGGCACTTCAGTTTTCTTCTGAATGCTGCAAAATTATATGCTGCAATCTATTGCATTTCATTTACAGCAGAGGTAAGATCTCCTTTAAGTCCTAACAACTGACACAAAACCAGATTAGAATTAGATGGCATTTTAACTAACTGCATTATCAGAATGTGTTCATATCTTATATGAAGCATTTGTTGATAATAAGCTTTTTATTTTGTTGTTTTTGTTTCACCATGATTTCTTAGCAGAAACTACGATCTGTTATATAGGGGGGGAAGTCACCTTTCAAACAGTTCATTTTTAGAAATTCATGACCTGTAATTTCAGTGATCATAATTACCCTGTAAAACCAATGTAAATTAATTAATAGTAGTTTAAAAATGTTCTTTGGGGAGTCAGGTGGTAGTGCAGCGGGCTAAGCGCACGTGGCGCAAAGTGCAAGGACCGGCGAAAGGATCCGGGTTTGAGCCCCCGGCTCCCCACCTGCAGGGGAGTTGCTTCACAAGCAGTGAAGCAGGTCTGCAGGTGTCTGTCTTTCTCTCCTCTCTGTCTTCCCCTCCTCTCTCCATTTCTCTCTGTCCTATTTAACAACGATAACATCAATAACAACAACAATAATAACAACAATGAAAAACAAGGGCAACAAAAAGGAAAATAAGTTAAAAAAAAAAAAGTTCTTTGGCCCAAAGGTTGCTTAGTCTGTAAAGATTCTGTTAACATTTGTTTGACTTACCTTGTAATAGTGCATCTTTTCAGGAAATGTAAAGATACCATCGTATCCATTCTCTTAATTATCATTGACTAGTATCTGAAAAGTCTAGTATAGTTTTGAGAGACACAGCAACATTATTGGATTTTTTTCTATAGTGTATATTAGAGCTAAAATTAATTGCTTTACTTTTAAGTAAGCTGAATGGGCAAGTATGAGTCAGATCCGCATTGAACACTGGTACTTTGGATCCATATAAAGCTGCCTGTTGCACTTTTAGTCCTTTTTGAAGTTAATGCACAGAAAATATAAATGTGTGGTGAAAAAGAAAAATGGTGTTTGGGCTCTCTGAGAAATGAGAGTTCTAGGTCACTTTAAAGGCAGTATGACTGCTTTTTTAAAACTGCTTCATAATGAGTATAGGTTTAGTAGCCTTAAGTTCATCTTGAGCCAGTTAAATGGTTTTCTACTTCAAAAGTATAAATTCCATTTGCTTATTTTAGTTGAGTCAGTTTTTTTTCTTTTCCTTTTTTTTTTTTTTATACATAGAGGCTAGGAAGCAAAGAAAGTGAATGAGGCCAAAACTTCCTTCAGTGCAGCGAAGGCCAGGCTCAAGCCTAGATCTGGTATGTGGGAAACCAGCACACTATGCAAGTGAACTCCTTTGCTGTCCCTAGATGGGTCAGTATTTACCAAGTGTAACTTTGTATGGGGAACATTGTAAAATAAAAGATAGTCCTTGGTCACGAGGCACTCAGATAGTCACAGGCAGTCTTCAAATTTGTTGGCTAAGTACTTTTTCACACACACACACACACACACACACACACACCCCACATCACCTATCAACATGTGTGGATGATAATTCTAAATAAAATTAATTATTACGAATAGATGTCTGGATACTTAGTTTATAATAAGTTACTCAATACCATACTATTTTATACTATGTTTTTAGCCTTAGAATTAAAAAAAAAAAAGCTGATAAAATTATCTTTTATAAAAATAGGACTTATCACCAGATGCCCTCTTGAATGTCCTTTCCAAAGTAAAGATCCAGGAATTCAAGCCTTCAAACAAGGTATGTCTAGGATTTTCATTCATTTAAACAAATAGTCATTGAACTTCTACTTTGGTCAAATTCCAGTCTAGATCTAGAGAATCAAGCCCTCAATTGGGGGGAAAAATCTTGCTTTTGTGGGAATTATATTTTGATGGATCATGGACAAACTATTTAAAAAAAAAAAAAAAGAAGGAAGGAAGGAAGGAAGAAAGAAAGAAAGGAAAAGGAAGAAAGAAAGGAAAAGGAAGAAAGAAAGGAAAAGGAAGAAAAAGAAAGGAAAAGAAAGGAAAAGGAAGAAAAAGAAAGGAAAAGGAAGAAAAAGAAAGGAAAAGGAAGAAAAAGAAAGGAAAAGGAAGAAAAAGAGAGCCTGACTGCACATGAGGTTGTGTTTGTAGGTGGGGCCTTAGGCTCTCAAGCCACCTGGAGCTTCTGTAGCCACTAAGCCCCAGCAGTAGCCCTATTAAAAATACATCATTATTTTTAAAAAATAATAATTTTAATAATTATGTAATATTTGCAATTTGGGCATAAGTGCTGAAATTTTTTAATGAAATGGAAAAAAGAGGTTACAGTGATGTCATTTCCATGTGGGATAAAAGGGGGGAAAATAACTCGTGGTGTTTAAGGTGATCTTTAAACTTAATTCTAAAGGAACGTGAGGGGAGTAAGCCATGCTGTCATTTGGTAAAGGAGCAATGCAGGTGTAGTACAAAGCAAGGCCTTGGGAACCTTTGAACTTCTGTATATATCTGAAGACATGCAAGAGAGTCATGTAGAAATCAGTGGTGGTCAGGGTCATGATGAGTACTTTTGGTTTTTCATGAAATGATAAGTGAGGAATTTCAAGCAATTATCATAGTCTGACATTTAAGATTGACTTTTCAGGCTATTGTGTTCAGAATGATTATATGTGACAGAAGTGGTTTTGGGTAAGATATAATTGTAGTTTAAAGGAATTAGTAGGTGTAACTGGGAAGCTGTAATAAGGAATCAGACTTTCTATATATTTTGCAATAAGCCCTGACAAAATGTGGAATTAGAATTGGAATGTTAGAAAAAAAAAGGTAGGTATTTCTTAGTTGATTGAAGGAACAAGCTTAACAGTTTTAAGTTTGGAAGAGCAGATACAGAAATTTTGAGCGGGGGGGGGGGGGAGAGTATGGAATAATTGCCCAGGACAGTAGGAGATTCACTTAACTGGAAGATGTAATAGAATTGCCAGACAACACTGAGGATTCACTTAATGTTTTTTTTGTGGGTTTTTTTTTTCAGGTTTTATTTATTTTTTTAATCTTTATTTATTGGATAGAGACAGCCAGAAATTGAGAGGGAAGGGGGTTATAGAAAGGGAGAGAGACACCTGCAGCCCTGCTTCGCCACTTGCAAGCTTTCCCCTTGTAGGTGGGGACTGGGGGCTTAAACCCAGGTCCTTGAGCCCTGTAACATGTACACTCAGCCAGGTGTGCCACCACCTGGCCCCAGATTCAGTTAATGTTAATTTGACATTCTACTAAATATGGCTGGAGAAAAGACCTCTAGTTACTGTGAATAAATGAAAAATTGGACCTAACAGGTTGGGACCTGCATTGTAAATGTGTTGGAAAGAGAAAGAAATAGGAAACAATAATAAAGATGGAACATGAAATTTAAAAAGAATAGAAAAGTTTGAAAATACTGTTGTTCATGTTGATTATATAATAATCATCACCCATAAAACACTTGTTCTCCTTACCCTTTAATAACTATGCTGGAAAATGTCCTACCCTGCAAAATTCAAGAAGGAAATGTCTGCAGTCTATCATTCTGCACTTTTATTTTAGGGAGAAGAAAAATTTGTAAGCAATTGATATTGTACAAGTAGATGAATTTGCTGAATGGAATATTCATAGGTTATAACTTGTTAAGAATAGAAGTAGAGAACAAATAGAATACTCATATAAAAAAAAGGTTCCTAGCCCATATTTCTAGTTGACAGACTTGTTAGAAGCCAAGGAAACTGGCCATGTGATGGCACACCTAGGTAAGAGCTCACATTACAGTGCTCAAGGACCCAGGTTCAGGCCCCTGGCCCCCACATGCAGGGGGAAAGCTTCACGAGTGGTGAAACAGCTGCAGGTATCTCTCTGTCTCTCTCCCTCTATCACCTCTCAATTTCTGTCTCTATCCAATAATAAATAAATAAATAAATTTTTTAAAGTAGAAGTACGTTAATAGCTTTTCTCTCTATTGCTCTTCAGTATGTTTTTTACTACTTCCTTCTGGATCAAAGTTATGAGGTGATAAATTGTCCTCAGCAACTTCACTATGGTTCCAGTATAACTCACAAGCTTTTTCACAACTTCCTAAGCTCCTCACATTGAAGTTTCAGGGTCTGGAACTTAGAAATGATAAGTATTGTAACTAAAAATATCAGTTAGCATTCTGGTACATACAAGTTTTTGCTTCCTTAATTCCTTAATATTATCTTAAATACAGTAGTATTTAACCTGTATGAGTTGAGTGTTTTTTTAATTGAATAGTATTTTAATTATTGATAGCTTTGTTCTTAGTTTGAGAGTGATGGGGGTGATAGAGAGGGAGAGAAACAGAGACACCTGCAATACTGCTTCACCACTCCCCCTGCGGGTGGGGACTGGGGCCTTGAACTGTAATATGTGCACTCAACCAGGTGTACCGCCATCTAGCCTCTCCAATAAGTAATTTCTAAAGGGCAAATTATTTGTATTGACTGCCTTAGGCATCCATCTGTATGTGAAAGACAGATTCTTTAGGGAAGAACTTCTTGTCAGAAATTAGTAAATATTTAAAGGATGCCTGTGTTGTGTATGCTGTGATTTTTTTTTTTATTTCTTTATTTTCTTGGCAATATGAAATACTTTTGCCCTTTTCAAAACCATGTGGTTTGGTTCAGAAGTAAATTTTTCAGAATCTCAAACTGTTGGTGAGTATTACCTTTGTTCTAAAGTGGAATTTCAAGAAAGCTATATAAACTCCTATAACTGCTCTATAGATTATGAGTTTTAAATATTCTAAAGTTCATGCAGTGACCAAGGTGAAAGGTATCTGTTCTCAGAAAATTTACATTTCAGTATGAACAGAGATAACACAGTATGGCATGAAGTTGCTTAATGATGGAGGGTAAAGTAAGTCAAAGCAAGTGATTAATAATCTAAGCTACATGGACTATTTCATCTTGTGATTTATGTAATAAAACATACACTAATCACAATTAGGTTTAGAATATGCTGATAGCATTTAATGAGTATCTTTACATATGCTTATAGGTTGTTCAAACAGATGAAACTGCAAGGAAACCAGACCAGGTTCCTGTTAGCAGTGAAGATGAAAGAAATGCTGCTTGCCAACTAGAAAAGGCTATTTCATCTAATGAAGCTACCTTAAGTAAGGGTGTTTAAAACTGCACTACACTACTTGTAGGATTACAATGGTTGATTTCATCAAAATCACTGTTCTATTTTTAACTGTGATTTCAATTCACAGTTGTCCCCATCACTTCCCTACCCACACAGATTGAAATTTATGTCATGCTCTATCCTGATTGTTCTAGTGCTTGAGATTCTGTTTGTGAGTCCTTTTAAATTTATGGGTAGCACAGTGAAAAAGTGGAGTTCTTATGGAGACTATTAGATCCAAGTATGCCACTTTAGAGTTTTAAAAATGTTAGAATTCTTCTTGGCTTCTGAATATCTATAGTATAAGAAGCGATGTAAGCTTAACCTATGCACATCCTTGCTAAGTGATCTTAGCATAGGGAAAATGAGTTGTCCATTCCCAAAAAACAGCTGTTTGTGGTATTTCTCTCTACTTGTACCACATAAATGAATAGTATCAATCTTGAGGTTTTATGCACAGACCAGTAACATTCACAAAGAAATAACCACAGTTGGCTATTTATTTATTTATTTGACTAGTAAAAGTAGTTATCTTTGTTATTATAGTTCTAGAAAAATTTTGCTATCTCTTGCTTTCTTAGTTCATCATAGATCAGATTACACCTGTCTAGAATTATCTGGGGAGCCATTGATGTAGAAATTTTTCAATATATATGTATACTTTTAACTGGCCAGTTGACCTAACCATAACAAAATGTTTCAGGGTGACACGGAATAGTTTTTATTGTTGCTTTATTTTGTTTTGTTTTTAACAATAACCAGTTTTGTTTAGGTCACTTAATAGCAGATACAGTACATGACTTCTTACCTATCTAAAATGTTCATATTAGATAGCTTCCTTAATATAAAACTACTTGGGGGGGAGGGGGGAGGCAGTGGCATAGTGTTTGAGCATATATGCTGCCATGTGTAAGGACCTAGTTTCAAGCACCCAGTCTCCTGCAGGGGAAGCTTCATGAGCAGTGAAGCAGTGCTGCAGGTTTTCTCTCTCTCCCTCTCTCCCTTTCCTGTTTTCTTTGCCTCTATCAAATAAAATATTTTTTAAAATAGGAACACTAAAGCTACTTTTTAATTGACTTTTCTTGTGTTTGTTACCTGATTTCTTTAAAAATCATTTGAAAGCATAACAAAAAGTCTTTTTAAAACTAGTAAAAATCAACATTTGTTTTTCTGGTTCTTATGATCAGGTGATCTTCAGATGGCAGTGCTTTCATTTGAAAAAGATGATGATCATAACGGACACATAGATTTTATCACAGCAGCATCAAATCTTCGTGCAAGAATGTATAGCATTGAGCCAGCTGACCGTTTGAAAACCAAGCGTATAGCTGGCAAAATTATACCTGCGATAGCAACGTCCACTGCTGCAGTTTCTGGCTTGGTGAGTTGATTATACTTGAATGAGATGAATGAAATTCTTTTTTATGATCTTTTATCTATACCACCTCCACCCATTACCCAGGAAATTGAGCAAAAGAGGGATGCATAGCTTATAACTTAAAATTTCATGCTGTTTCTGAAAACGTATTGATAGGTTTATACAGGTAGATATCTTAGAATTAAAACCTAATTGTGTGGAATTTTAGCCCTCTATAGTTTTGTTGACATTTCCTATTTTTTACTTCATAAATAAATTATTTAAAAAAAAAAAAAAAAAAAGGAAACCTCTTCCCAGATGGATTATTTTTTTTCTTATAGGCAGTAGTCCTCTTAATCTCTTTGCATGTTCCGTATACAGCAAACCATCTAGTTTTCTTTAATAAAACGAACTGCCTAATCTTTATTTTTTTATTATATTAATTTTAAGTTCTCTGACTTAAAGCCATAAAGTTTCTATCAATAATTCAGATTTCTTTTGTTTTAATCTTTATTTAATAATTCAGAAACTTTACAATAGCTTTAGTTCTTAAACTGTAATATAAAGTTTTACTCTATAGCTATCTAATTATCTGCCCTACATCAAATGACTATTACATTTATTGGTACATTTATTGGGTTTTAGTACTCGTTTTCAAAGTAGGAATATTACATGGTCAAATTAAAAATTGAGAGGAAGGGGGTGATAGAGAAGACAGTACACACTTGCAGACCTGCTATACTGCTTGTGAAGCATTCTCCCCACAGAGAAAATTAATATTTTTTAAATGTGTTTTTCACCACTGGTAGAACAGCTTGAAATATGAAATACACTAAAAGTGTAAATACTTTCAATAACTTGTTTCTCCAGGCCTTTACAGAGAACTTTCTGAAAACAATCTAAAAAAAAAAAATTAGCTATCATTAAAATTGTAAATAGATTTTTCATTAGTCATATAATCTGAGTCTTTTTTTTTTTCTTACCAGAGTGTTGTGTTCAGCTTTGGTTTATTGTGGTGTAGGGGATTGAACCTAGGACTTGGTGCCTCAGGAATGAGAGTCTCTTTGCATAACCATTATGCTATCCACCCTCACCTAATCATCCAATCTTTTTTTTTTTTTTTGCCTGCACCGTGAATCCACTGTTTCTAGAGACTATTTTTTTCTTCCCTTTTGATCCCCTCGTTTATTGTTATTACTGTTGTCACTGCTGTCGTTGTTGTTAGATAGGACAGAGAAACCGAGAGGAGGGGGAGATGGGGAGAGAAAGATAGACACCTGCAGACCTGCTTCACCACCTGTGAAGCAACTCCCCTGCAGGTGGAGAGCCTGGGGCTCGAACCTGGATTCTTACGCCGGTCCTTGCGCCACGTGCGCTCAACCCGCTGCACTAATCATATAATCTTATTGCCTTCTTCTGTCTAGGTTGCATTGGAGATGATTAAAATAGCTGCTGGCTATCCATTTGAAGCTTACAAGAATTGTTTCCTTAACTTAGCCATTCCAATTATTGTGTTTACAGAGACATCTGAAGTAAGAAAAACTGAAATTAGGTACGTATAAAGGTCTAACATACTGAGACTGAAATAAGGGTATAAGGGTATGATACTATCAATAGTTTCATCTCTCCTTTTTTTTTTTTTTTTTTCCCTTTCCAACAGAGCATTGACTGATTAGACCTGGGACTTTGGAGCTTCAGCATGAGAGTCTCTTTGCATAACCATTATGCTATCTAATCCCCTACCCCCCCCCCTCCATCTCTCCTTCTATATAAATCCTGGCTTCACTTCAAGTCTAGTTCAAAACCCCATGAAGCATTTCTGACTATGCAAAGAATTCTCACAATCTGCCACACTACTTTGCATTGTACTTTTTAATGTTTTGATTCATGTTTACTTAGCCAGGATGAATTAGAAGACACTCTTAATGTCTGAGTTCCATAAGCTATGTGACAAAGCAGTGCAATTTCCCTGGGCCTCCACTAGTCAGTTTTCAAATTGGCACAAGCAAAAAAGTGAAATTACCGGTCTTGGCAAGAGTGTGAGAGAGTGCTTGCATAGGTATCAGGAGAAGGTGTTAAGCAATAGACATGGTAAAGAAATGTAGGCTGTATTTCAAAATTGTAGCTACATTTATGTTCATCTCAAATATGTGTACAGGATATTTATTCATTCATCTTAGTGAAAGATTGGAACAACCCAAGTGTTCAGTAATAGAGGACTAGAACGTAAAGAAAGAATTCCATTACTAAGATGTATTTATGAGGCTAGCAAGATAACTCACCTGAATAGTGTTACCTACTTTGTCATGTGTGGCCAAAGTTTGAGCTCAACCCTTAACTGCACTGGAGGAATCTTAGGTGCTTTGGTTTTTTGGTTTTTTTCCACCCTTCTCTCCTGCTTCTGCTTAATAAAAACTGAGTGGTAAAACCTTGGCAAGGAAAAAGGAAAAAAAAAAGGAAATGGGGGTGGGAAGCTGGTTAACTTTTTTGGTAAATGGGGAATTAGATATGTAATGTTTTAGAAATGGTGTTTTCTTTTTCATTCCATGTTAATTCCTACCTAGTTCATAAATAATGGTACTTGAGGTTGTTCATACTAAGGAAAAGAAAATTAATTTTCTTTTTCTATTTTTTTTTTACAACAGAAATGGTGTATCATTTACAATTTGGGATAGATGGACAATACATGGAAAAGAAGACTTCACCCTCTTGGATTTCATAAATGCAGTCAAAGTGAGGCATTCACTTACTTAGTATTTTGGCAACTCTGAATTTGTTTTTATACAGATCTTCACTAGAAATTGTTGTAAATACTTACAGGAGTTGTCTCTGTTTTTATTGGTTGTGAAACATGTCATCCCAGCAGTTTATCTTTTGGGTTTTCACTTTTAGGAGAAGTATGGAATTGAGCCAACAATGGTGGTTCAGGGAGTCAAGATGCTTTATGTTCCTGTAATGCCTGGACATGCAAAAAGATTGAAGTTAACGTAAGTTTTGAGCATCACTGGCAAAATATTTATGGAAATCAAAACATAAAACTTATGTTAACTAGAGTGCCTGTTCTACTCAGATACTTTGTAAACGTTAAGGATACAGATGTGAGCAAAACAAAATTCCAGCCTCCTGTATGAGTGGACGTAATAGCCAGACTAGTATGTCCAGTGATTGTGATAAATGCCATGGAAGAAAGTGGGATATGGCAATGAGTGCCATGATGTTGCATTGAGTATCTTAGTTATTCCCTGTACCTGTGGTGACATTTGGGCAGAGACTGAAAGGAAGAGAGAGAGAGAGAAAGAAACCTGTCTTAAAATTGAAAGGAATCCAATTACCCCTCTAAGATCTTTCATTCTTCTTTCCTCTTTGTAAAAATACTAATCTATTCTGACCTCTTCACTTCTTCTTGAATACTCAAGTTATACTCTAGCATGAGACTATCCCTTTCCATATAAGTATATATCTGAGATGTGGACCTAACTTTCATTTCTCATCTTTATTTCTTCAAGAGGCCTTGATCCCTGCTCGGCCAACATGGTACTAGGGAAAGCTGTAGTATCTCTTTCCCACTCCCACCTCTGGGTCTCTTTCTTTCTGAAAAAGTTAGCTCCAAGTAGTGAATCCTAAATAACAACCAAAAGGGGAGGGGGGTGCGGTGGAGGCACACCTGGTTGAGTGCACACTACAATGCACAGGAACCTAGGTTCAAGCCCCTAGTCCCCACCTGCAGGGGGGGAAGCTTAACAAGTGGTAAAGCAGTGCTGCAGGTGTCTCTGTCTCTCTTAGTCTCTATCACCTCCTTTCCTCTTGATTTCTGGCTGTCTCCATTAAATAAATAAAAATAATTTAAAAAATTTTAAAAGTCAGATCTGAAACCTCTAGCATGATAAATTGGTAATATTTCTTTTGCTCAATTGTTTACTTAACTGATACTAAATACTTAAGTGACTGATCAAGTTTGACTGCAGAAAGACATGAGTTTATATTCTTCTTGCTCAGCAACTTGTTTTATCACATTAATTTACTGAAAACTTTAAAACTTAGTTTCCTATCTACAATTGGAGATGATTATGCCCATAGCTATTGAATAATAAAATAACAGTAACATCTAAGAGTGCAACAGCAAGGAAATGTTATTCCTCTATTGTGTTGTTATAAATATGCATCAAATGTATACAATGAACTTGGAACTCAATGAGTTTAGCCTACTATATGTCACTATAACTATAGTGACATATCAGTAAATATATAGTTGAATAAATATTATACAAAAGATTTTTACATAGGATTACAGAACTGTTAACTCAAGCCTTCAGTTTAGGGTGTTACATTTGAGCTACTTTTGAAAAGGGATTATATTAGTCAAAAATAATAATTTTTGTACTATTCAGTACTATTCAGTTAATAAAGGCATGCATTATGTACAAACTTGTATATACTGTCGACTGCAAAACATTAATCCCCCAATAGAGAAATTTTTTTTAAATGCATTATCTAGATGGAAAATTGGAAAATACAGCATTTTGGTATGAACTAAGGGCAAAAATAGAATGATTAGTAGAAGGAATGAGAAATATATGGTATAAAAAAAGATCTGTCACTGAGGATTACAATAGACTACATAGTTCAGAACATGAGATGACGGCATTATGAAGCCAAAGATTTTGGCAGCAGAAGTAGTTGAAAGACTAAACAACTGACAGAAAGCTAATGCAGTGCCTAAGAGGTAAACAGATGAGCACTTGATTTAAGGCAGTAGCATTAAACAGAACAGTGATTTTTAGGAAAAAAGGATGAGCTTTGGGTATAAGGATAAAGTAAAACCTCAAGTCTTTTACTGAATTTCTACCTATGCTTGAAGACTTAACTCTTGCTTATTACTCATTATAAAGAAATGCTTGAGGAAAACTTGCATTATCTCCAAAATTTATAGATAGCATAGAAGAAGAACTCTTGTTTTTTAAAAATATTGCTTGGGGGTTCGGGCGATGGCGCAGTGGGTTAAGCGCACGTGGCACAAAGGATCCCGGTTCGAGCCACCGGCTCCCCACCTGCAGAGGAGTCGCTTCACAGGCGGTGAAGCTGGTCTGCAGGTGTCTGTCTTTCTCTCCCCCTCTCTGTCTTCCCCTCCTCTCTCCATTTCTCTCTGTCCTCCCCTCCTCTCTCCATTTCTCTCTGTCCTATCCAACAACGAACAACATCAACAATGGTAATAATAATCACGAGGCTACAACAACAAGGGCAATAAAAGGGGGAAAAAATGGCCTCCAGGAGCGGTGGATTCATGGTGCAGGCACCAAGCCCAGCAATAATCCTGGAGGAAAAAAATAAATTAAATATTGCTTGGGAGTCGGCCAGTAGCGCAGAGGGTTAAGCACACATGGGGCAAAGCGCAAGGACCGGCATAAAGATTCCGCTTCGAGCCCCCGGCTCCCCACCAGCAGGAGTGTCGCTTCACAGGCGTTGAAGTAGGTCTGCAGGTGTCTATATTTTTCTCTCCCCCTCTGTCTTTCCCTCGTCTCTCCATTTCTCTCTGTCCTATCCAATAACGACAACAATAATAACTACAACAATAAAACAAGGGCAACAAAAGGATATATATATATTGCTTGACCAAAGTTGTAGCTCAGTGGTCATGTGCATGTTTGAGAACCTGGGTTCAATCCCCAGCAACAATTAAAAACACTTTTAGGAGTGGGTGGGGATAGGTAGCAGCAGTTAGGGGAGCTTTGTCTGTTAGTAAATATCTGTGTTTGGTCATTTCCAGCAGTGGTCCATATTGACTCACTTTTAGGCAAGTGAATGTCGAGTTTAGGGCATTTAATAAAGAGAAATGATGATTGGCTAAAGAAGTTAGAGGATCTATATTCCATAGAGTATTGCTCTTGCAATCAAGAATTTTGTCCTTGGGGATAAAATGGATAGAACTGGAGGTGATTGTGCCTAGCAAATTAAAAGATGAAAGACAACTACTGGATGACTTCACTTACATGTGGAATCTAGAATACTGATAGACATGAACTTGGAGGAAAAAAAAGAAAAAGAAAACAGAAGCCAACAAACTGTCTCTAAAATTTGTGAGAACTGTGGTGGTTGGTTATCTTTGGGAGGTGGGAGGGTGGGGATGTGGAACTTCGGTGATAAGTGTGTGGAGCTACAACCTAAAATCCTTCAATTTTGTAACCCACTATAATCACAAATAGAAAAAAAAATTTATATACTTTTTAAATCATTTTTTATATTTTTATTTATTTTCCCTTCTGTTGCCCTTGTTTTTTTTTTATTGTTGTAGTTATTGTTGTTATTGGTGTCATTGTTAGATAGGTCAGAGAGAAATGAAGAGAGGAGGGGGAGACAGGGAAAGACAGACACCTGCAGACTTGCTTCACCACCTGTGAAGCAACTCCACTGCAGGTGGGGAGCCGGGGGCTCAAACTGGGATCCTTACTCCAGTCCTTGTGCTTCGCACCACCTGCACTTAACCCGCTGTGCTACCACCTGACTCCAAATAGAAAATTTTTTTTAAAGACTAATGGATTATAAAAGCAGATGAATTACCAGACTTTTAAATTTAGTATTTAAAGGTGTCCAGGTGGTGGCGCACCTAGGTAAGCGCACATCACCTTGTGTTAAGGACCCTGGTTTGAGCCCCTGTTCCCCACCTGCAAGGGGGACACTTCACAAATGGTAAAGTGGGTCTGCAGTGTCTGTCTGTTTCCCTCTCTTTCTCTCCTTCCCTCTCAGTTTCTCTCTGTCCTGTCAAATAAAAGAACAACAAAAGGGGAGGGGGAGGACTGGATTCATAGTGCTGGCATCACGCCTCAGTGATAAATAATCCTAGTGGCAATTAAAAACAAAAGTTACATGTAGGATTTAATACCTAGATCTAAGTTCCCAATTTACTGTGCAGCATTAGTCAGTGAATCACTTTCATTTTATAGAACTTACTTATTTGTCCTTCCTTATTTTTCTTAGAATGCACAAACTTGTGAAACCTTCTACTGAAAAGAAATATGTGGATCTTACTGTGTCATTTGCCCCAGACACTGATGGGGATGAAGATCTGCCTGGGCCTCCAGTAAGATACTACTTTAGTCATGACACTGATTAACAGAAGTTGTCTTAAAGTTACTCCACGACTAACTGGTTTTGAAAAGGATATATTCGTTTCAGAAACTTAAAAGAAATTGATAATTCCATGGATTTCTCTTTGCTGAAGCCTTAAGGGAAACATCAGTAGAAAATTTACAGTGAAGAGTTGTTGCTTCCTATGTGAATAGAATCACAAGCAACTTTAAACTGGAATGCCATTTTCTGCTACTTACAACTCATTTGTGTATTAACTGATGAAAAGAAGGAAAATATATATTCATGCTGAGATTAAAAAGATCAAGAATTTGAATTTTTAACTGTAACTATCTAGGTAGTTTAATCCTATTTTATGAGGGTTTTTGTTTAGTATTTGAGGCCCTTATTTCTGTACAGATAGTTTTTGGCACCATGCACCTCTTGTGATTTAGGATTTGACTTTAACACCTGCTGAAAAAAAAAAAGAGGTGGTAACAGTGGATGATGAGTGGACATTATAAGTTGTGTAGATGCCCTTTACTGTCCTGTTAGCTCTTCTAGTTTGTTATATTACATCTCCTCAAAATCAGGGTCTTGGTTTATAGATAAGTGTTGTTAAACCTTAGCAAGTCAGAAGACACGTTAACCTGGACTAAAATATTAACAGTATTATATGGACTCAGACAACCTTCATAAAAAATCCGTGAATGTGAACAGGTAAATAATCATTTGATTCTTCAGAATGCCTTCCAATGTGGACAGCTTATTTATTCGGAATAAATCTGAATGTTGTAATACATAAGACAAAGAGGTCTTGTGAAGGGAGTGTCCTTGGAAGTAGATGAAAACAAGAAATTAAAAAAGCATCACTGACTCTTGATTTTTTTTTTTTCTTTCAGCAACCTAATAGAAAATATTTTAATATTTTACTTTAAAGGGAAATGTTATTTTATTCTGCATTCCCAGAAAGGGAGTTGATAAAAAATAAAAATTATTTTTTTAGGTCTTTACTGAGTAAAAATAAAAAGTTCTGTTTCCTGATATGAACTGTATTGCAGATACTCATGTAAGTGCTTTCATTAAAAATGGCAGGAAAGTGTACTTAAGATTGTAAATTCACTGCATTCAGCAAACTTTCTTTTTATTTATAACATTATCATGCATTCTAAAGTAATTGGCATTTTAGAAAACAAAGTCATTTTCTTCTAGCTGCATTCATTTGCTCTCCAGTTTCATAGTATTAATAGGTAATTTCATAAATTTAAAGACTAAATTTACACCAGTATTGCTCCAGTTTATCTTTTTTGTAGTCTTGACTTAACTTTCACTTTATTTTATTTAGAAATATTTCACTTTATCAGTCAGCTGTTGTCTTGTTTTATTCTTTTATGAAACAAACCATATAGTTGAGAAAATATGGAAGATAATTTCATGTAATTAAAGGGTTATCTGTGCATTTGGTGATAAATGAATGGGATGTGTTTAAAGGAAACTACCACATTTGAGAAGAAAAATGTATTTTTTGTTCACCATCTCCTCTCCTGTGCCTAAGAAGATTTTTTTCCCCCACTTTTATTTTGTATTGTGCTCTATGACATTAACTGATATTTGTCAGTAACCATTCAGTAGTCCTTAACTATGACCAAATGACTTGCTTTGATAGAAATCAACACATGACTTTCACAGTAAATTTAGAACCATGCTGCCAGTTCTTACGTACAGAGATGAGTGCTTTGGCAATGTCAACAAGGAATCTAGTTCATTTTGTAATTAAGCATGAAGCTATTTTCTCATTGCTTTTTTATTTTCCTGTACATAATTGTATTTACATTAGTTCCTTTTACTTAGTTTTATGAATCTGGAAAGTCAGGGTGAAGTTAATGAAAAATTTTATTTTATTTTTTTTTTAATTTCTGTACCATGAGATCACTGCTAGTGGTTAAAATACCAGGTGCAAAAATGTATTTTATACAGTACCAATGAATAATTTTTTACTTGTTAAAAATAAATTAAGAAATTTTACAATATCTTTGTAAATTCTACTTCATAATTGACTTCAAAGATTCTGCCTTTGCTGTTCATTTTGTGAGCATTTTTGCTTTGGTGTTAACCTAATTTTCAAGTTTGCAGTCATGGAAATACAGTAGACAGTGTTTGTGAGTTACACTGTTCTTAGAGTACTTCTGACTCCTAGAAATCTTGGAAAATCTAAAAAGACCTGTAAATGGTATGGTACTGTTTGGGGATTTGTAAAGCCCGTTTCTTTTTAGAATATGAAGCAAGCCACTGATCTAAGTTTCTCTAATTGTCCCAATAACTGAACTTCAGAATAGATGTGCATCTTTGCTTTGAAGTTTTGTCTGATGTCACTGAGTGGTGGTTACCAGTGAAAAGCATAAAGAGACTGTTGACAGTTCACTATTTTGTCAGTAATATTAAATGGAGCCAGGAAATGCAATTGTTGAGATTTTTTGAGAGGAAAAAAAAAAATCTGACCCTAGTCTTTTTGGTCTCACAACTTAAAAAAAAAAAAAAAAAAAAAAACTCTTGACCTAGTAAATATACTTTTAATACAATCAGAGACAGGAAGCTGATGTCTAATATATATGTTGCATGCTTGTTTGTAATGAGTGTATAATTTGTTGGTTTTTCTCTCCATGTCCTAACTTTGTTTTGTAATTAAGAACTGTATATTCAGAAGTGTATACACACACAGTATAAGGAATAATTTCAAGTTAACTACTTTTCTTATTAGTGATTTAATAATGATCAACAAGATTGTAGGATATGAGGGGTATAATTCCATAAATTTCAACCACCAGAGTGTTCCATATACTCCCACCCACCTCCCCACCCCCCCACCCCGTGTTGGAAGGTTCCATATTCTTTATCCCTCTGGGAATATGGACCTAAAATCTTTGCCGGTTGCAGAAGGTGGGAGGTCTGGCTTCTATAGTTGCTTCTCCACTGGACGTGGGTGTTTACCACCAGGCTGTTTCTGTCTTTCCCAGTTGGGTAAGGCTCTGGGGAGGTGGGGTTCTAATATACATAGTTGAAGTTGTCTGCCCAGGGAAGTCAGGTGTGCATCATGGTAGCATCTGCAACTTCCACACCCATGTTCAGTGGAGAAGCAATTACATAGGCCAGACATTCTACCTACTGGACCCCCATAATGATCCTGGGTCCATACTCTCAGAGGGATGAAAAATAGGAAAACTTGGGGGAGGGATTGTGTGGAATTGTACCCCTCTTATCCTATGGTCTTGTCAGTATCTCCATTTTCTTTTTCTTTTTTTTAATACTCATTTATTCCCTTTTGTTGCCCTTGTTTTATTGTTGTAGTTGTTATTGTTGTCATTGTTGGATAGGACAGAGAAATGGTGAGAGGGAAAGATACACACCTGCAGACCTGCTTCACCGCTTGTGAAGTGACGCCCCTGCAGGTGGAGAGCCAGGGGCTCGAACTGGGATCTTTACTCTAGTCCTTGTGCTTTGCACCACGTGCACTTAACCTGCTGCCTGACTCCCATTATCTCCATTTTATAAACTTAAAGAAATTGGAAAAAAAAAAAAGATCTAAAGCTGAACAAATTGTTTGATGATCAGGAACCTAAAGGTAAGAATATAGCAGATGAGATTTGGGGTGTTTATGTTGGAAGAAGCTTGGAAGTCTATTTTAGGTATATTCTAGGGAGTCCATGACTTAACTTTTTGCCTGAGCCCCACATACAACATTTAGTTGGGCTAAAAGTATTGTCTGGGAAGATAGTGTCAGAGTTGGGAATAGGACATAAAAGCTGCATCAGGGTAGAGTAGCTCTCCCCAGTCATCTCCATCAGGAACAACAACATAAACCCTCTTATGGGCCTCTATGGGACCTTGCCCTCAATGTAGAACAACAGTGGTAGAAAGTGCCCCACTCTCCGAAGGAAGGCTGGATCAACATACTCTGCCACTGGAGAAAGTCGGGTCCTGAAATGAGTGCAGCCTAGAATGTTCCTAGCAATGACTATAGAAAGCAACTTCACACTGACAGAAATGCAGAGGTTACACAGGCTCCTGGGTTAAATCTGAATAAGACATAGGCCCTAAATCAGATCTATGGGGATTACAGTTAATGGTATTTATATACTTTTCTCAAGTGAACTACTTCTTAACAAGCTCTCCAATCAGTAGAATGTTGGAAACCTAGACACTGCCCTAGACTGACTGTAGTCTTGTCCTTTCTCAACTTCTGCACATGTACCCTCTGACAATTAGCTTTTTAATAAGTCTTTGTTTTTGTCTCCAAGTAACAACTATAGTATTACCATCTAAGTATGTATATAAGTAATACAGTTTACTTTCAAGGAGTTTTAACTTTATCTTAATGAAGCATACTGTATTGTATGATTGTTACTTTTAGTCAGCATAGAAATCTATGTTGCTTATAACTATACATACGTCATTATCATTGTTTTATGAATTACATCAACATGCCATACTTTATTCATTCTATTGTTTGCTCAGTTGGGATTATTTTAATTTGAGGCAGTAATAGCTCCCTAGAACATAGTACTTGGTTATGTCCTAGCACATCTAAGCTATATTAGAAATGAAATTGCTTAATCATAGGGCATTGCATCATAAATCTTATAGTAGCAGTTTTTCCCTTATAATAGAGTATCATATTTCTCTGCATAACACTGGTATAAACAGATTTTTTAAAAAATACTCCCAATTTGCTGAGTGCACAGTTAATCATATTGTTACAATACTGAACTATATACATATATGCAATATATGTATAATTCAATAAAACTATATTGTGTTGAAAGTGAAATTGAACACCTTTCCATATTTGTTGACTACTTTGATTTCTTCTGTTTGTAGTGTCCTTTAAAGCTTGGTTTTGTTTATTTGTGCCCATTTTTCTCTTGTGATAGCCTTTTCCCTCAGTGACTTGTAAAAGATCTTTATATGTTCTATTGTTTGGTAACTGTTCAGTAACAAATATCTTTTCCCACTCTGACTTGCCTTTCCTTCTGTTGTTCCTTTTGTCTTTGGACAAAATATAAAATAAGTTTTTTTAAAACATCACAACAGTTCAAGTTTATTTCTCTGTATTCTAAATGGTTTAGTTTGCATTTCATGTTTAAGTCATTAATTAATGAGAAGTTAGTTTTTGTTTTCTGAGGAGGACCACACCTGCATATTCTTGTCTTCAGTGCCTGCAGCCATAAAATGTATCTATATATGTACACAACTTTCTGAATTTTTCCTTTTCTGTCCCTTTGTTGATAATTGTCTTCATCACTGTAACTGATAATGTTTTTAATAATTGACAGAAAATATTCCTCCCAACTTGCTGTTCTGTAAGAGTATCCTGGTTATTCTTAGCTCTTTACATTTTCAGTTCTCTAATTTCTATTGTAAATATGCAAATCTGTCATTCTTACCATTTCTAGTTGTCCTACTGAAATTTTCAGTCTTTACCTGAACATGAAAGTATCATTTTATAATCTGTATTTAATAATTCCCAAATCTGAACATCTCTTACGGGTCTCTTTTGCTTTTGTTTCAACTAATCATCTTGTTATATTTAATTTCATACCTGTACTATATCTAAAAACTTGCTTGTAGAAGTAATTTGAGGACTCAGAGGTGGTCAACCCAGTAGTGCACATATTACTTTGTGCAAGACCTCTTGAGAGCCAGAGTTTTAGCTGCCTTTCTCCACATGGGAGCATCATACGTGGCATCAAGAGAAGCTCCATGAACAGTGTAGCAGTGCTGTGGTGTCTTGCCTTCTTTTATTCTCTTCTCTTTTGTTCTCCCATATCCATGATGCCCTGGTGTGAAGGTAAAAATTGGATTACCAGAATAATACTCTAATCGTCCACAAAGTTTATAAATATATTCTGCCAGCATGATTCTGATCCCACTTTTGGAGAGATTTTTTTTTCTAATATTTAAAAAAAAAAAAAACAACTTTTTAAAGTTATTTGTTGGGGGGTTGGTCAATCAGAAAATCACTCCAGCAACATACAGTACCAAAGATTGAATTCAAGACCTCATGCTTGAGACTCCGTCCAACACTTTATCCACTTCACTACCTGAACTGCAAGCAACAGATTTTCAGTCAACCTATGTGACAGCTGAGCTGTAAACTATAGCAATGCTCTTCCTAAAGAGAACAATCTTGAGCATTTTACTGTTCTCAAGATATGTATTGTGTCTCTCCATGATGTGAATAGACATTTTCACTAAATACCACACAAAGAAGAATTTGTTAGCTTGTGACTTACACAGTAGGAATGCTGGCAGTTTGTAGATAGGTGAACCTGGGATACAGAGTCTTACAGCAGTGACAGCAGCTGTGAGAACCAGAACAAAACAGTTGTCAGCTGGAACACTGAACAGCTAAAAGAATTAGAGAACACAGTAACACTATTAGCTGGGCTGGTACTGGTGTAACACAGCCCCCAGCAAAGCAGCTGTGCTCTAAATGTTAAGTCACCAGGACAGAGAACTACAGAAGGTGGCAGAGTGTGAGGTGGTGTCCTGAGGCTGCCAGCTTTTATACTTTATTTTTTTATGCATACGTTCAATATCTTGGCAGCTCAAGATAGCCACCATGGATCTTTTTAGTGAGAGAGTGTGGTATATTTAGATTGACTTATGCCATTCTGTCTTACGGCCTATTTTTAATTGGGATTTGTTTTTACTATTTTTGTCTTGTCTGTTCCATAATTCTACTTTTCTATACCCTCATCTTTTAGTTTGTATTTACTTGTTCTGTTTGTGCCAGCTATTAACTTCTCATCTCCTAGTTCTAGACACTTCCATATTCTGGAACTTTGTAAACTTTATTACTCCTTTATTTTAACACATGTCTTCTTTAGGTTCAGCTCTGGTTTACAGTGGTGTTGGAAAGTTTCCAAAGTGTAGTTTGTGATTGTCAAGGTCCCAGCCTATTGGACAACCCTAGACTCTACTTTTGAATTTTTTTAATTTCTTCATTGGGGAATTAATGGTTTATAGTCAGCAGTAAAATACAATAGTTATATTATGCATAACATTTCCCAATTTTCTACATAACAATACAGCCTGCATTAGGTCCTCCTCTGCTGTGTTCCAGTACCTGAACCCTACTTTTAAATTTCTAGTCCTTTAATGGTGCTCAGATTCTTAGCCTCTAGAAATTCACCTCTCATTAGCCACAAGTCGTCTCAAATAGAGTTCACCATTTTGAACTTCTTTTCTTTTATTTTTTTTTTTAATATTTATTCCCTTTTGTTGCCCTTGTTTTATTGTTGTAGTTATTATTGTTGTTGTTGTTGTTATTGATGTCGTTGTTGCATAGGACAGAGAGAAATGGAGAAAGCAGGGAGAGGGGGAGAGAAAGATAGACACCTGCAGACCTGCTTCACTGCCTGTGAAGAGAACCCCCTGCAGATGGGGAGCGGGGGGCTTGAACCAGGATACTTAGGTCAGTCCTTGTGCTTAGCGCCATCTGCGCTTAACCCGCTGTGCTAACACCCGACTCCTCTCTCTTTTATTTCGTTAGACTGTTAAATAAGAACTTATCTCATGCCATCTGACATTTCATTAAATATATTTTTAGTCTTTCTATCTAAATATAGATAGAATATAGTCCAAATTACTTAATTGACTTTGTTTTAAAAAGAATGTGTGTTAAGTGTGTGTGTACACACACACACATGCAAAATAGTTTTTTATGTGAGAGAACCAGAGCATCACTGACACATGTAATACCAGGGATAGAACTCAGGACCTCAGGCTTGCCACTTCCTGGGTTACTCACTTCCTAACTACTATTTAATCCATCCATAAACTCTAATTCCTTTCTATTGCTTCTGTGTTTGATAACTTACTAGACTATAATGAACAATTCATGTGAATTAATTGGAAATTCTTCAGTACAATCTTCAAATAAGGACAACATCTAGTTCTGATACCCAAATTTGGCTTTGCTGATCCTTTGTATTTTTGTATGTTTTTATGTTTTTATTTCTGTTCTTATCAATACATTGCTCCATTGTGTGAGGTTTTTTTATTTCCCCTATTACATATTGTGCTGCTATAAACATAGATGTACTTAGATCTCTTCTAATAGATGTTTTTCGTTTCCTCTGGGTAAATCCCCAGGAAAGAAATTGCACCCACCCCTATGTTTCTAATTTTTTTAGATGAATATTTACTTCATTCTCAGCCTCTCAGTGCACACAGTTAATGGCATATTTACTGGTATAGCCCTTTTCTACAGGTTTTGATAAAATACTGTTTTTAATCCAATTTAATCTTTTTTAATTGGGACACTTAAATTTTTGTGTGTTCTGTTTTTTCCAAAACACTGCTCAGCTCTGACTTAAGGTGGTGCTGGAGCCTCAAAGCCCCAGACACGGAAGTCTTTTGCATAACCACTATATATAATAACTGGTATATTTAGATTGACTTCTGCCATTCTGTCTTACGGCCTATTTTTAATTCGGGTTTGTTTTTACTATTTTTGTCTTGTCTATTCTATAATTCTACTTTTCTATACCCTCATCTTTTAGTTTGTATTTACTTGTTCCGTTTGTGCCAGCTATTAACTGCTCATCTCCTAATTCTAGACACTTCCGTATTCTGGAACTTTATAAACTGTATTACCCCTTTAACACATGTCTTCTTTAGTTTCAACAAATAGGGGACTTTAGAAAGAGTCTGGAATGCAGGGGATAGGCAGTGGCACACCTGGAAGAGTGGATGTCACCATGCGCAAACACCCAGTCCCCACCTGAAGAGGGGAAGCCTCATAAGTGTTAAAACAGTGCTACGGATGTCTTTCTCTCTCCATACCCCTATCAAAAAAGAGAGTAGAATGCTAGTGATAGAGGGAAAAGAGCCTATTGCCCTTCCCCTGTGCTTATATTACAGCTCAGCATTCCAATCAGTAGCTTTTCTCAAAGTTGTTGGCTTCCAGACTGTAGCTTTCCTGTGATACTCTGCAAGATATCACTTCCAGTATTTATTCTAATAGTCCCAGCCACTTCCCTTTGATAGTGGTGGCCCATGCTGACATTTATAGTTTTCCAAAACCTATATCACCAAAATGTTTATGTTCAGTTCTTAATATAAATAGGATTTCTCGTTCCTAACTATACGATTTTTTTCTCTATAGTAAGTAACTTTTGTGCTTTGATGATTACCCTTTATATTGACCTGTATATTCAAATTAAGTTAAACTGAAATGAATCATCTTTTTATTTTATTTAAAAAGGGAGATATTAACAAAACCGTAGGATAGGATGGGTACAACTCCACACAATTCCCACCACCAGATCTCTATATCCCATCCCCACCCCTGATAGCTTTCCTATTCTTTATCCCTCTGGGAGTGTGGACCCAAGGTCATTTTGGGTTGCAGAAGGTGGAAGGTCTGGCTTCTGTAATTGCTTCCCTGCTGAACATGGGCATTGACTGGTCGATCCATACTCCCAGTCTGGCTCTTTCTTTCCCTAGTAGGGTGGGTCTTTGGGGAAGCGGAGCTCCAGGACACATTGGGGGGGAGGGTCGTCTGTCCAAGGAAGTCTGGTTGGCATCATGCTGGCATCTGGAACCTGGTGGCTGAAAAAAGTTAACAAAGACAAATGTTGAACAATTAATGGACCTAAAGACTGGAATAGTAGTGCAGATGAAGTGTTGGGGGTTACTCACTGCAGACTCTTGTGTACTTACACTTTCGGGTATATTTTGCCCTAGTTTATGGATACGTGTGAATGTATGCCCTATCTCAGGGGACCTGGACTATATCTAGGTTTTGGGACTTTGTTAGGAAGTGAACCACCTGGAATGGAATTAAGAATACTATGAAAGGAAAGGTCTCACCCGAGTAATGAAGCTGAAGGGTTGTCATTCCACACCTGAAGTCTCTGGACACTGTCTGAAGTGAAGCATGCTGAGATGGCACTTGTTGTGTTGATTAGGTTGTGATTGGTGGATGCAATATTATTTGATATGAATTGAGAGAAGCATATAGGAAAGTGGGCCCCACCCTAAGGTTCCAGGACTGGGGGAAATAATAGGCTCTATAGTGGAAATGTGAGGTTCCTGCTATCTTAGGGTTCAAGAAGACAATGGATAGTTATTATCACATTATTTGGTAATTGGGTTAACTTTGAAAAGTCCTGTGTTAGGATTTACTATATAATACCCAACATCTTGTATATAGCTGTGCCACCTGTTGTTTCTGTTCTCCCTGGCCTAGGCTTTTGAGAGAGTCAACATACCAAAGACTCAGCCTATGTATTAAAAAGATTCAGTCTGTGCTTTAAAAAGTTTGATACATATAATTTCCCCCTCTCATATTAATTAAATATTATGATTATGTGATTTATATGAATAAAAATTAATAGGAGTGTACATAGACACCATTCCCACCACCAAAAGACTGTCCCATCACACACACACACCCCACCACCCCAGGAAGCCAAATGTCCACCCTTACCCTCACCCCAGGGTTTTTACTTTGGTGCCCTACTCCAGATTTATTCAAATCCTGCTTTTAGTTTCCCTTTCTGTTCTTTCTCAACTTCTGTTGATGAGTGGGATCATCCCATACTCATCTTTGTCTTCCTTACTTGGCTCACTTAACATAATTCCTTCTAGCTCTATCCAAGATGGGTCAGAGAAGGTGGGTTTATGCTTCTTAATAGCTGTGTAATATTCCATTGTGTATATATACCACAGCTTTCATCTGTTGTTGGGCACCTGGATTGCTTCCAGGTTTTAGCTATTATGAACTGTGGTGTTATGAACATAGGTGTACACACATCTTTTTGGTTGGGCATTATGGAATCCTTGGGTATAACCCCAGGAGAGAAATTACTGGGTCATATGGAAGGTCCATGTCTAGCCTTGTGAGAGTTCTCCAGACTGCTCTCCAGAGAGGCTGAACCAGTTTACATTCCCACCAGCAGTGCAGAAGGGTTCCTCTGTCCCCACAGCCTCTCCAACATTTGTTGCTGCTGTCCTTTTTGATGTATGCCATTCTCACAGGAGTGAGGTGGTATCTCAATGTTGTCTTTATTTGCATTTCTCTGACAATCAGCAACCTGGAGCAGTTTTTCATATGTTTGCTAGCCTTTTGGATCTCCTCTAAAGTGAATGTTTTGTTCATATCCTCTGCCCATTTTTGAATGGGGTCATTTCCTTTTTTGATGCTAAGTTTGCTGTGCTCTTTGTATATTTTGGTTATTAGTCTCTTGTCTGATATATGGCATTTGAAGATCTCCCATTCTGTGAGGGGTCTCTTTGTTTATGTGATAGTTTCTTTGGCTGTGCAGAAGCTTTGATGTAGTCCCATTGACTTGTTTTTGCTTTAGTCTTCCTTACAATTGGGTTTGTCTCATCAAAGATGTTCTTGAGGTTTAGGTGGGAAAGTGTTCCACCAGTGTTTTCCTCTAAGTATTTGATAGTTTCTGGTCTAACACCCAGATCCTTGATCCATTTGGAGTTGATTTTTGTTTCTGGTGAGATAAAGTGGTTCAGTTTGATTCTTCTGCCTGTTTCAACCCAGTTTTCCCAGCACCATTTATTGAAGAGAGCCTCCTTCTTCCATTTAATCCTTTGGGCCCCCTTATCGAATATTAGATGTCCATAGGTGTGGGGGTTTATTTCTGGGCTTTCAATTCTGTTCCACTGGTCTGTGTGTCTTTTTTGTCCAGTACCAGGCTGTTTTGATGATGATGGCCTTATAATATAGTTTGAGATCTGGGAGTGTGATGCCTCCATTTCTGTTTCTTTTCCTCAAGATGTTTTTGGCAATTCTAGGTGTTTTCTGGTTCCAGATAAATGATTGTAGTTTTTGTTCTATTCTCTTAAAGCAGCTTGGTCGAACTTTGATGGGTATGGCATTAAATTTGTATATGGCTTTGGGGAGAATATTCATTTTGTTGATTTGTTCTTCCAATTCATGAGCATGGGATGTCTTTGCATTTCTTGGTATCAGTTTTTATTTCCTTGAATAATGATTCATAGTTTTCAGTATACAAGTCTTTCACTTCTTTGGTCCGCTTTATTCCTAGGTATTTTATTGATTTTGCTGCAGCAGTGAATGGGAGTGATTTCTGGATGTCTTCTTCAGTTTTAGTGTTTGCATAGAGAAATGCCACTGATTTTTGTACATTGATTTTATAGCCAAAATGAATCATCTTTATCTTTTTATACTTTATGGTCATGTACTGCCTATAATCTTTGGCATCAACAGGCTGCATATGCCAAGAGAGCATCCCTGTATCTAGTTATAGTAATCTATAAGATAATATATACGTCAACTGTGATGTTCACTCAATGACAAAATAGCCAAACTACACATTTCTCAATATATCCTCATCACGAGCAATGTATTTCCAGTTTCGTGTGCTCTTCTCAATCTCAACACCTCTCCTTGCTACATCAAGAGACAGTCTGTTTCCACTTGGCCATGAACCAAAGGGAAATTTTTTGCTGCCTCAGTTAAAAGAACAATGCAACATAACACCCTAGGACATTCTGGCTAGGTCATCAGAGGCTACATGGCTTCTGTTTGGCTTTTCTCTTGCATGCTCTCACCACTTTGAATATTCAGTAGGTATAAGGTGAGGAAACGTAAACTAGACCACCTGGAGAAACTTGAGTTTGCTCTAATCTGCAGTCACCATCAGAGTCAGACATGAAAAGACTTTCAGGTGACTCCAAAACCTCCACTCTAGTGGCTTAGAAAAAAGCCACCTTCACTTTGCCAAATTTATTTCCATGGACAGGGATTTACTATGCAGCTAAGTATGGGAATTATTTATTATGAATAATACTAACAAAAGGAACTCTCAGATTTTCTATACTGTGGTCTTGAATTTGATGTCCAGTATCTCATGTGCCAGAATGATACTTTAGTTCCTTCTCTTCTCACTTCCCACACCCTAATTAGTAAAGCTTCTGAGAGTGTTTAAATAGAGTATTTCCTTTAGTACTTCATTTGGTGAGTCAAATGTTACTTGTTCATGATGCCTTTGAAATAACTATTTTGCTTGCATAGTGCAAAGTTACATGTTTGCGTACATATGTTTTGCTTAATGTAATTTTTTTATTTTTTCACCATGCTCTATTTTTCTATTCATAGGAAACTTGTTGCTGTTGAGTCAGTTGTCAGTCTAAATACTCCACCTTTACAAAGAAATCTGTCTGTTTCAGGCAATTTATTATATGTCTAAGTGTAGATTTATTAGTGGTATTTGGAACTTACTCATCTCTTGGAATCTAGGTTTATGTCTTGCATTATTACTAAGAAAGTCTCAGAAGTCCTGGACAGTAGCACAGCTGGTAGAGAGCACACATTAATTACAGTGCACATAGACCTGGATTCAAGCCCCTGGAGCCCACCTACAGGGGGAAGCTTAACAAATGGGGACAAAGTCTACAAGTATTTTTTGCTCCCCATCTATTGCCCCCCCTCAATTATCTTTAGACCATTGCTATTCCATGCACCTGGTGTCAGAAAGTTGAATGCTGAGTCAAAATCATTTTTTTAAAGATAGTATTTTATTGAAATCACTTTAACTTACTCTGTCTCCAGATTTTAACCCCCAGATGCTCTACAACTCATATCCCAACTCAAATTGAAGGGTTCAAGTATTCCTACTATGCCTAGAGTACACTATGAAGCCAGACTCCAAAAACAACTCTAGGGATTCCCTGAAGCTTCCTACAACACCATCATGATGGGTCTGAACCTTTTTAGAAAATCAAATTTCTGATCTCATTTGCTTTTCTTCATATCTTTGCTTTTCAAAGAAAATTTTACAGTATAGAAGATACTTTGTTTGAAGTGTGCTAGCGCCCTTTGAATTCCGTGTATTCATAAGTCAGTTCCCTTACAATTTTAAATAGACTGACATATATAGGAATATGAAGATTGGAAAAGATAAACCATGCAAATACTTTTTTTTAAGGGAGTTGGGCGGTAGCACAGCGGGTTAAGCGCAGGTGGTGCAAAGTGCAAGGACCTGCAAGGATCCCGGTTCGAGCCCCCGGCTCCCCACCTGCAGGGGAGTCGCTTCACAAGCGGTGAAGCAGGTCTTCAGGTGTCTGTCTTGTCTCTCCCCATCTCTGTCTTCCCCTCCTCTCCATTTCTCTCTGTCCTATCCAACAATTACAACAAGGGCAACAAAAGGGAATAAAATATATATAACACTTAATGGAGTGGCTTTATTAAAATAAGACAAAATATACTTTGAGAATTTACATAATGACTAAGAAGTTATTGCATAATACCAAAGTTAATCCATTAGAAGACAGTAGTCTTAGAAACATGATTGTAGTGACATAATCTTTGAGATGATCCATGATTCCAATTTTTTGGTATTAATACATATCAACCCACTGTCTTGAAGGTAAGTTGAACCCGTAACTTAGTTTGTTTTTCCTAATTAGACTATAGCAAAGGTAATGGAAAGTTAATGCTGTGGTTATATTGTAAAGTTCCATGACAGCTATATTCATTATCAGATTCCATTTTGCTAGTAGGTTTTTCTCTGTAGCTCCTTCCTCCTTTCCTCCACCCCCTCAGTCTCTCTCCATAGCTCTCTAAAGAAGCCAGATGTCACAGTCCTAGAATCACAAGGAAATGAATCTACACCCATAATCTGAGATTGGAAGTTGATCCTCTCTCAAGTCTCAGATGACACCCAATATTGGCCACTGCTTTGGTTGTAATTTTTTCAGAACACACTTCTAAGTCATACCCAGACTTCTAATCCACAGGAACTGAAATAATGTGTCTTTAAAACCACTTTGTAGTGATTTGCCATGCGTCATTGGAAACTAATACACAGCCTAACAAAAGAATTTCAAGACAGTTGAAGCAAAAATTGATCAAATGAGAAATAAATCATAATCATTCTATTGAAAAAGTCAATTATGAATAGATAAGTAGAACATAAATTAGCATATTGAAAATGTAAACACTATCAGCCAAACTTATGTTTGACTTCTAAATCCAATAAAACACTTAGCCCAACAATAGGCCAATTCATATTTTCTCCATATTTACACAGAACATTCACAAAAGACCATGTTTTGAATCATAAAATAAGTTTGAAAGAATTAAAACCATACAATTAGTTGGCCAAAACTAAAATACAAACCACTAACAAAGTGATCCTGTCTCATCAAAGGGGAAGTGGAGCCTAAGGTTATTAGAAAATATTTTAAACTTAATTAAAAGCCAACATGTTAACTTGTGAAACACTGTTAGGTACTTAGTAGGAAAGTTATAATGCATTTTACATTGGGACAGATGAATTTAAATACATAGCATTTAAATGAAAAATAGCAATGAAATTGGAAAAAATAGGAAAAATGAAAGATTCTGTGGTGAGATCAAATTAACCAGCCACTTTGACCCAGGAGAGCTGGGAATATGGGGCAAAGTGTTGGCACACCTGTTCAGTGTTCCAGGGCCCCACCGGCAGTGGTGAGACTTCATGAATGGCAAAACAGGGCTGCGTTATTTTTTCTTTCCCTCTCAATTTCTGTCTAAAACAAAGGGATGAAATAAGGGCTTTTGAAGACTTCAAAAAGAAAATAAAGCCTTGAAAGAGTATACCAAAATTCACTCAAGAAGACAAAACTAGTACAAACTATTTCATATTTCCTGACTAAGAATCATTATAAAGCTATAGCAATCAGAACTTGATTTTCACAAAGGACTGAAGCATCACCTGATCCACAGAATCATATCAACTTTTTTTTTTTTTAACAAAGACAAGGTAATTGCTTAACATGTTGGGATAGTTACATATCTAAATCCAGATAGATGACAACCTAGTCCTTCTTAGGCAAAAATAATTCCATATGGATAGTAAACCCAAATGTTAAAGCATATTAACAGGAAAATACTTTGTGGCCTTGAGTTAGACAAAAAATTGTCAGGTGTGACATTAAATCAATCCCTGTATTCCACAGGGAAGTCAGTCATTTCTCTGCAGTTTATTTTAAATATCGCTGCCACTGTCTTCCTCTACCACTGAACTGACAGGACACACATTTTCTACAGCAGAAACCAACTGTCTTCACCTCCAGATACTCTTAAAGATCATTTGGTTTCAGGGCCTATGAAAAGGGCATGTCTGTGAGTAATTAAAATATTTTACTAACCAGTCTGAAAAATGTTTCTACTTCAATAGTGGTTACTCATGTAACCTTTAAGGACTTCACTAAAGTTATCACTTGAAAGTGTGTACTCAAGATCATGGAATTGTCTACCCTGGTTGTGGTAGTGGTCATCAACTCAGATCCACTTCAAAAAAAGTGGATTTTATTGTATACAATTTTTAAAATACAACTACATAAAAAGCTACTAGGCTTGGAGATATGTATTCGATTGACAGCTTCTATACTACAAGCTCCTAGTAAGCCATACTGTCTCCTCAATATTAAGAAATTCTAGCTTGGGGGGCAGGTGGTGGAGCACATATGTGAGATTAATGCTCAAGCACCCAGGTTCAAAGCCCAGGTCCCCACCTACAGGAGGAAAGCTTTACAAGTAGTGAAGCAGTGTTGCAGGTGTCTGTCTTTTCCCCTCTATCACCCCCTTCCCTCTTGATTTCTGACTGTCTCTATCCAATAAATAAAGATAATTTAAAAAAAAAAATTCCAGCTTGACAATGTGCAGCAATACATCCATCACCTTACTGCTCCAGGACCTCTGATGAGAGCTCTTGGGATACCTTCAAGAAGTGGAAACAGTCAAATCAGTTGATCCCAGTGTTGACCGGATTTGTAAATGAGGCCTCCTTGGACCATCCATCCCCCCAGTCGAACCCTCAGGTGGTACAGTCCTGTAAATGATACCAATGGGACTAGAGGAAGAGTTATCCAACTTAATCCGATCATTATTACTTTACTGATGCACAGAATTGTGAGTTAAGAAACCCGTTGATTTAAATGCCATGTTTTGAGGGTGGTGGTGTTTTTTTTTTCTTCACAGTATTACATACTTTGACAAAATCATCCAGGAGGAGGTGAGTTATATTCGATTCCTACTCACCCCCAAGTTTATTTTTTATTTTAGAGATGTTAGAGGAAATTCTTTGGTCTCTGAAAAAAAAGAAAGAGTTTATATTAATAACTAGTTCCCAGACATTTATGATGGTCATATTTATACTAATCCTTTCATCCACTGTGGTTATATTTTAAAAGTGACATTCAGAAATTAATGTTCAGAGAAGGTCAAAGATAAGAGTGAAGGAACTAATGATTTATATGACAGAGAGATGAGGGGACAGAGACTAAGGGGGAACATTGTCACTATTGGATGGACATTGGAAAGCCCTGTGTTCCCAGGAGATGACTCAGTGGTAGAGCACAGGTCCTGTATGCATTAGGCATTTGATTCCAGACCACACACACACCATAGTTCAGAGCTGCTGTGGTACACTGCTCATTCTCATATAAATAGAAAAATCTAAAACTCTGCTATTTCAAAGCCAGAAATTAGTATGTACAGGTTAAAGAAAGGAATGTTTCAGATTCAACTTAAGACCTGACCAACAGTAGAACTGTAGTGCTTCAAATATGATTATGACTTGGTTATTAGCAGTTTTGAAATTTTTATTAATTTATGAACAGCGTACCCCACAAGTTCGTAACCAGTACTAAATAAGATCCTTACATTCCTTACCACCCTCCAAGGGTTGGTTGGTTGGTTGTACTCTGACTTCTACATTTATACCTCTCTCAACTATCTACTACTTAGTGGACAGTTCCCATAGCCTCTTCATTTTTTTCTTTTATATTTATTAATGAGGGATAACCACAGCAGCATACTGTCATATAGGATACTAGGGATTAAACTCCTGACCTCATGCTTACAACTCTGTAGCCACTGAACTACTTTCTGGCCTCCCCACAACTTCTTTATCCCTTTAAATGTGTCTGGCATTCTATGTTCTGTGATTCTGTATATGTAGGTTTTTCTTTTATCTGAACTGGTTTGATAAAATCAAGTAGAGTAATGAAGTTAATAGTCACAGGAGTTTGTACATGTGTAACATTTCTCAGTTTTCCACATAACAATTCAACCTTCACTGGGTCCTCTGTTAGATATTTTTGTTTTGTTTTCTTAATGAGATGAACCTACCAAGAATTTCATTAGCTGAATATATAAACGGTCGTAAGTTTCCTCGAGTCTCCTTCACAAAGTAATCAATGACGCTGAAAAGGCTTGGGAGTGTTACCTGTATAGAGAGCAAGAGAAGGTTCAGCATCAGTTGTTTATAAAGTTTGAGTAAAACCATCATGGGAGGTGGTGTAGTGGATGAAATGTTGAACTCTCAAGCATGAGATCCTGAGTTGAGACCCCAGAATCATAGGTGCCAGAGTGATGCACTGTTTCTTCTCTTTCTCACTAATAAAGTAGGGGCAAGGTGATGGTGTGCCTGGCTGAGTGCACACGTTACAGTGCTCAAAAACCCTGGTTCAAGCCCCCAGTTCCCACCTAAACCTGGGAGGCTTCACAAGTGGTAAAGCAGTGCTGCAGGTGTCTCTCTGGCTTTCTCACTCTCTCTATATCCTCCTCCCAAGTGGCAGACTTGGTTGAGTGCACACATTACAGTGTGCAAGGACCCAGGTTCAAGGCCCACATCCCTACCTGCAGGGGGAAAGTTTCACGAGTGGTGAAGCAGGGCTACAGATGTCTTTCCCCCTTTCTGTCTCTCCCCCCCTTCTCAATTTCTTTGTCTTTATCAAATAAATAAAAATAATATATATGCTCTCCTCCCTTTCAGTTATACTCTAGCCGAAATAAAAATATTTTTAAGAATAGAGTAAGACAAAAGTAACTGAAATTTAATGGAGGTAACTATATTTCCTAAACTCTTAAAAAATCATATCAAGACTTCAACTGCTCACTGAAGGACCAAATTTTTATCTTACATGTAATTACTCTTAAGTATATCAGATTCCCTATTGAAAAATTAACAGATACTTTCTTAAATAAAAAAAAAAGAAAAATTAACAGTTCTGTATTAGATACATTTTTGTGGAGAATGATTTGATACCCTGCTCTTCTCTAATTATTGCATGAGAATATGACTAACATTAGGCCAGAAAATACTCCTTCTCTGAAATTTAAACAAGTAGAGGAACAGGATACTAAATTCTTAATAAGACGGTTATTACAACAAATACAGATTTTTTTCAAGGGTTCAAAAAAAAAAAAAAAAACCTCAACTTTCACAAAAGACTCACATTCCAAACATTCAAGCAGCTTCACTCAGCTTTTCTGAAAGGCTTACATTAGTATCTGTTTTCACAAATGGAAATCCAAAGAGAATGTCTGCCTTTACAATAGTGAAAAGCAAAATGAGTGTTTGGTGTTTATTTTGCAGCAAATATTCAAACTAGAGTAGCTAGAGGGGTACCACCAAGCCCCTTCCCCAAGAAACTACTCTTTATAGGCTGTGAATTTCTACCACTCCTGTCACTATTAGTGACACTATTACTTTTAGGTCTTTGGTACGATTTGGAAGGTTGTTTTAGAGATCTGGGAATACTCAAAAAGTTTACATAATGCTAACAACTGCTTCATTTTCTTTAAAAAATTTTTTTTGAACTTTTTTTTTTAATTATTTATTGGATAGAGACAGCCAGTAATCAAGAAGGAAGGGTTGAAGGAGAAGTCTCAGTGTGCTAGAGCACAGGACTTGCATACCTAAGCACCCAAGTTTGAACCCTGGCACCTCCATGTGCCAGAAATGAGCAGTACTTTGTTCTCTCCATAAAAAGAAATAAAGTAAATGTTAAAATGAGACCACTTTGCCATGTGCATGACCTAAGTTTGAATCTAGCCCCCATTTCATTGAGGCAAACAGAAGTGCTATGGTCTTTTTCACTCTTTCTCTTCCTCTCTGTTTCTATTGAAAGAAGAAAGAAAGAAACCAAGCCAGAGAATTTAGCACATTATCTCACTGTAATTTAATAATTTACTTGACTAGTAATAACTGAAATATATTGCTCACCTCCAGGTAATGACAAAAACTGAACTTGATGGGCTATGTAAAGTACTTACCTCTGAGTCTAAGACAATAGCCTGTGGTTACGTTATATAACTGTCATGGTAAGTCAGTTGGGGTAGAAGAGTTGCAGACATGAATAAGCCCCCTCCCTTTAAAAAAAAAGAAAAGAAAAAGAAAACCTTTTCTTTTTTTTCTATTACTGCTATTAAAAGGGAATTTCTGAAGCAAGCATTGGAAGGCTGCATTCACAGATTTTTTAAATAAGGTTTTTATTATTATTATTGGATAGAAACAGAATTTGAGAGGGGAGGAGGAGGTAGAAAGGAAAAGAGACAGAGGGACAACTGCAGCCCTGCAGCCCTTATGAAGCTTCCCCCCTGCAGGTGGGGATGGGGCTTGAGCCTGCAGCCTTGCACACTGTAATGTGTGTGCTCAATGAGGTACACCACTGCCCAGCCCCCATTCACAGATAAAAAAAAAAAAAAAGAAAAGCAGGTTCAAACATTTATAATTGGGAGATGTAAGACAGGTGCAGAGCAAAAAATATTTTTCTCTGAAACAATTATATTGATAAAAATATGCAGAGAAAGGTAGAATTCTCAGTTGATTATCTTGAACTCTGCCTCGTCCATCAACTCATATCTAACTTCTTACCCTAAGTATGCACTTGTTGGGGGCTTTTCAACAGTTTTCTTTAGCTTGTAGGCAAGGAGGCTGGCTACCTCTTTGTATTCTACAAAGTCAGTGTGTGTAGGAGCACAAAAAAAAAAAAAACATTGCAAATAGCTACTTACAGGCTTTTCCAGTTCAATAGTATAGTTTTCTCCTAGGCTCATTACTTTGTAGTGCTTGATCCTTGGCATACTAAAATGAAAATTAAATAAATAAAACTACTGCATCAAATCAATAAATCAAACTAAAGTAAGTATAGAATATTACCTGCATAGTAAGCCTATTCATTATAGCCTGGCAAAATAAACAACAAATATATATATGTACGTATTTTATATACTTATATATTACATGTATACAATATATAAATAGATTTATGTTTATATAACATTTTATGTATTTTTCACAATATACACGTTAGGTGGTTATAGCTTTGTTCGTTTTAAGTTAGCTAGTTCTCTTTCACTCCAGGGGCAGAGTGAGTTATATACTAGGGAAACCCGGGTCATGGAGTGGGTGAATGAGAAGAATAATGGGGGGAGGATTAAAAACTGAAAATCTTTCAGGCAGAAGTTATTTCAAGACCAGCAAATTACAAAGTAAACACTATCATAAAATCCTATGTAGATAAATATATACACTTTCATTGTTAAAAGAAAAGCAGGAAAGATTATGGAAAGCAAATTATTATCTACTTCTTCACTATTCCATTCAGAAAGCTCTTGAGGGCCATTCTTTCTGTTACCTTATTTACCATTTTGGATGTCAACTAACTTAGAAATGTAGAAAAAGAGAGCAACAAAAGGGAATAAATAAAATAAATATTAAAAAAAAGAAATGTAGAAAAAGCTACATAGTAGGAACTATAAGAACACATAGGTGGGGATGCATGTACAGCAGATTTTTTTTTTTATGTTTTCTGTTCTTTAATCATAGCACTGTGAATTAGCTGCCACCCCAGACACATGATATTTTTTTACGATGCACTGCTTAAGAAGCCCATTCTATGTACCCTTGTACTTTAGAGTTGGTCACACTATATATCTGGAACTGAATAAGAAGCCATCACATATGCTACTTGCTAGAATTAAATAAACCAGTTTGTACTGACAGAAATCAGTGTCCATGTCAGCTAGTTTTGGGAATACTAGTAGGTATTCCTTGAATCACTATGACAACAGTATTAGACTTTCTCTAATTGTTGAAAGGTTAACAAGCACTTATTCTGCTATCAATCTGCTTAAAAACCATTCATTATCTGTCTTTGTCTATCAGATTAATCTCCCTCACTCCTCCATTTTCAGATCATGTTTCTGTAAAGCCAGATATACCTCTAGTCAATAGACTCTCTCCTCATCTGATATACACATATCTTGGCAGAATAGCATGTTACTGGGTTGTCATACTAGCTAGAAATCAACTAATAAATTAATCCCAACAGATTATTCTAGAGCAGGGTTGGGGAATGCCCTGTGAGTGTATAGGGCTCGAGAAATCTTTTGGTCTGGCCCTGCCAAGGCAACTGGAGCTTTTTCATCACCACATTAAGTGCTCATTTTTAAGTTGATCACTATTTATAATCTGTGAATAAAGTTATAAGTGTCCAAATGGACTTTGGCAGAAAAAAAAAAAAAGGCTCCCTACCCCTGTTCTAGAACTCTACTTTAAAAACAGAGGATAAAACCTAATTAACCCTCTGCCTTTTTAGAAAAAGGAAACAAAAATAATTATTCTTTCATGCTGACCATTCAGGAATCAGTTACAGACCTGTCTGTAAAGGAAACATTTTTGGTCTGAGGAGGTCTTTCGAGCATGCTTATTTGGAGTGGTCTGCTCTGTCCTTATCTCTAACCCTAACCTTAAAAAGATCTAAAAAGAATAGTTGCTTTTGAAAATTCACACTAAGACTGGCAAATAGCTCACCTGGGTAGAGTACCTGTTTTTTCATGTATACTCTGGCACGTTGATGTGTGTGTGTGTGTATGTGTGTGTGTGTGTGTATCTGTCTGTCTGTCTGAAAAAGTCAGCCTAGGGGGCAGTAAAGCACCAGAGACACCAATAAATTAAAAGGAAAATACGAATTCCAATTAGAATTCCTGTATCCCTTTGAAATAGGTGACCATTATTCCCTGAAAGACTGATAGATTTAAAGGGCATGAACTTTATTACTAGAAAGGTATAAGTTTAAATTCAAGTTCTGCTATGTGAGCACTTTAAGCCATTTGTCGATGGAACAGAGAAGACAGTGCCTTTCCTCCTAGAGAGATTGTGAATTCAGATTTGAGAAATCTTGAGTACAGTGTCTGACATATTCAAGTAAATTAGAACCCTTTTTTCTTTACTGCCTTTAACATATATTGCTATAACTTGGTAATGTCTATGAACAGTAGTGTGTTCATTTCTAAGTCATGGAAAATACTGTTTGCCTCACTTCTTACTGTGTCTAACTGAAGTATTTGTCAAGCCCTGGTACAGTAACTACACTACACTATGTGGGGACGATAGCCTTCGTTAGTAACAGCCATAGCATCCTCAGTGTTATCATTTATGGTTAAGTTGTAGGAGGAAAGGTAGCAAAAGTTAACAGGTCTCTAGGAACTTTTGACTAACAGGACCAAGTTCTGAAGCAGAAAGTAAGGTAGAAAGAAATTCCATTGAAGTCACTTGGGCTTTGACTGTAATGTTTGACCTTTCTTTTTCTTTCATTTATTGTTTTGTTTTTCCAAAGGAAAGGGGGTAAGAAGAGATTTATAAAATTGCTGTCTTGAGGTTTCCTGATTATGACCTCAAAAAAGGTCTGAAAAACAAAACAAAACAAAACAAAAACAACAGGAGTCGGGCGGTAGCACAGCGGGTTAAGCACAGGTGGCACGAAGTGAAGGGACCAGCAGAAGGATCCCGGTTTGAGCCTCTGGCTCCCCATCTGCAAGGGGAGTCGCTTCACAAGTTGTGAAGCAGGTCTGCAGGTGTCTATCTTTATCTCCCCTCTCTGTCTTCCTTTCCTCTCTCCATTTCTCTCTGTCCTATACAACAACAGTGACATCAATAACAACAACAATAATAACTACAACAATAAATAAGGGCAACAAAAGGAAATAAATAAATTTTTTAAAAATACTATTAATTTTAAAAAACAGTGACCTTAAATGTGGTGATAAGTACTTGTTCTCAGCTTCAGACCACAATTCTTACAAAGAAAGGAGTTTGCATAAACATACATTTTTCTTTTTTTTTTTTTTTAAATGAGAGCATTGATCAGCTCTGACTTATGGTGGTGCAAAGGATTGAACCTGGGACTTTGGGTCCTCAAGCATGAGAGTCTCTTTGCAGAACCATTATACTATCTTTGCATAATATTTTTCTGAACTTTTAAAAATATTATTGGATAGGAAAGAGAAATTGAGAGAGGAGGAGGAGGTAGAAAGAAAGAGATACCTGCAGACCTGCTTCACTACTTGTGAAGTTCCCCCCTGCAGGTGGGGAGCGGGGGCTTGAACCAGGTCCTTGTGCTTAGTACTATGTATGCTTAACCTGGTGTGCCACCACCCAGCCCCCTGCATAATTTTTTTCTACTGCATCCTTGGGCGGTGGCTTTCCAAGCTATTTGTACTACTAGCTCAACATGTAGTCATGACAGTATCAAGAAAGCAAAAATACATATAAAGCTTGTTGTGAGAATGACTTATGTCTGAAGAATTCACACACCGTTGGGCTGGGTAAAGATAGATGGCACTGTATGTCAAGTGGAGTCACCTGATAAACTGGCAGAGTGACTTTTGCTTCTCGCTGAAAACTTTAGTCCTCCTACTCCCCACCACACACACAGGTGGAGGAAGTTTACTTTCAAATACTGCTTTGTAAACAAACTTGTCCTTTTCTGGAATGTTTGCCCAAGCACAGTCATTAACTTGCATGGCTGAACCCTTTTTTCTTACAACCTGCAAGAGAATGTATTGTTTTTGTGGGTAACACAGGTGCTTCCTACTAGTCTAGACTTCTGCCAGTCTATAATAAGCTTGCAGTCAGTCTCTCAAACTAGTAAAACTCTATGATTACTACCTTATAATTTTAAGTAATCGTAAGCAGATATCATTAAATTCTGACATTCTAAAAGATCTGTTGCAAGGTTATAAAAAGTATACTACAATCCTGTATATCATAGAAATGATTTATAGGGACATTTTGTAATAAATGTTAAATTTTTCGTTAGCCACTTTCAAGTATAAACTATTCCCCAAGATCTAAACACACACACACACACACACACACACAAAAGGACTCTCATTTTAGAATTCTTTAGTTTGACACTTTACTTTCTAAATGTGACCATGTTTTGATATTGGGTTATTAGTTTTATTAAATGCTATAAGTATTTATGACCATCAGCTGTACAAAGGCATGAATTTTCATATAAATTCAAACTGGAAATAAGCTTACAATGTATAGAATTAACTGACATTGATATAAACTCTTTTGGCTTAATTTAATATAAGTTTTAAAAAAACAAAGCTGTGACATCAAACTCATATCCTAAGTATGGAAACTCAGCTCATTCACAGACCACATCTACAACAGTAGCTCACTACTAGAACACAGTGCAAAAGCTATTTAGTATGACTTTTAAAAGATTAGGCTGCTATTGTGTAGGAAATATAGTGCTTAAAGAGCCATTAAGTCTTGAAGTTTTGCCCATTTCATTCAGAATAGTAACATACAGTTCACAAGCAAATGAATCAAGCATTCCATAAAACAAAGAATGTGAAGAAAGAAACTAATTTCCCTTTTATGTGATTTAATTTTTATTTTAGGTAGTTAGATTAACTTTCTTTTTTAAAAAATTCTGTCTGATCAATGCTCTGATTTAAAAAAAAAAAAGTCTGTAAGGATGGTTGGGGAAGTGGTTCAGTGAGTAAACTCAGAACTTTGATGTGTGAGGCCCTAGATTCAGTCCCAAGCACTCTGTCTGTCTGTCAGAGAGGTGATCTGGTCTCAGTTTCTCTCCTCTTCAATACTTCTCTCTCTTGTAAGAATAAATCTCTTAAAGATTAAAACATTTATAAGATACATTTTGATTCAGTTTTTTATATGTTTGAAAGTGTAATAGTTAAGACACTCAGTATTTTATGTAATACTCAATTTCCTACACCTTGAAAAAGGACAAACTCTTTGATCTAGAAAGAGATACTACATAGAAAAATGCACTTTTGTTTCAAGAGCTGAGAAATTCTACTTCTAAGCAGTCATACTCTTTATTCCTTCTATGATTTGTTTCAAGGTGGACAAATAGAAAAGCGAGTTATAAATGAATAATCTATATTCTGCCATATAGTTCTTCTTCTTTTAGCGTTTGCCCTTCTTCCGTAGCCAGTCAACAGCGTCAGGTTGAAAGCTGTCAGGAGCTGCTTGTTGCTGGCTTTGAAAGTGACTGGGATCCATGTGGATTCAGTCGGCTAGGAAGGATCGTCAGTTTCCCCAATGAATGGGTACTCATATAGTTGAGAACCCATTACTCCAAATATGAGCCCATAATTACTAGGAAAATAAAACATAATGAAACTGAAAATTCTCTAACTTCATACTCAGAACTGGATCTGGTTTACCATGTAACATTCTTGCTCTGTATTCAGTGCACATGGCTAATGTATAATATAACTTTCTGTGTATGAAGTAACTGGCAAATGAATGAGGCCTTCAGGGCCATGGCTTATACTTGCACTTATAATGTCAGAGTTAAAATTTTGTTTTGTATGTGATTAGTTTCTTGTACTTCTTAATTCAAAGTTAATGCCTTGATACTTAGTCTATTTGCAGTTAGTGATATTTTTGGTGGATTGGTGCTGTGATGTCCCTCAGTCTCTCTATCTGTATGGAAAAAGTAGCCCTGAGCAGTGAAATTGTGCATGTGCAAAGTCTCAGCTCTGGAAAAAAAAATTCTGTTTATGCTTTTATATGAAAGAAAATCATTTATGGAACATTTTCATTTAGGACAGAAATCTGCATATTTTAAGTAGATTGTCAGTGTGAATGTGCTTACTAAGTCAGAATCCCCATAAAAATGCAAGTTTTCGGGGGTCGAGTGGTAGCACAGGGGGTTAAGCATACATGGCACGAAGCATAAGGACCGGGGTGAGGATCCTGGTTCTAGCCTCCAGCTCCCCAACTGCAGGGGGGGTCGTTTCACAAGCAGTGAAGCAAGTCTGCAGGTGTCTATCTTTCTCTCCCCCTCTCTGTCTTCCCCTCTTCTCTTCTCTCTGTTGCCTTGCTCAAAGGCAACAAAATAGGAAAAAGGCCTCCAGGAGCAGTGGATTCATAGTGCAGGCACTGAGCCCCAGCAATAACCCTGGGGACAAAAAAAAAAAAAAAAGCAAGTTTTCATGGACTCTAATAGCTGGAGTGAGCTTTGAACAATCCAACCTTCTTAGCCACACTACACAAAAACATTTTTTTGTTTATAGGTGTAGACTTTATCAAAGGGGAACCATATTACTAGAAATAAATTATTAACTTGACAAGAGCTCTTAAATGGGCCTTTAAAAAAAAAAAAGATAACCAGATAGTGTCACATCTTTATTCAGTGTTGTCCAGTGGTGTCTTATGTCATTGAGAGTTAAACCCATATTCCTACACAGAGCTGCAGGACTGTGAGAAATCAGTCACTACCACCATCTCTGGAAAAGCACTCTATGGCTTCTGCATTTCTCACTTCATTGCAGTTCCTTGAACAAAGTAAACTGCAGACACTTGCCCCTAAACATATGCATATGCTGGCCCCATTGTTCTGGTCCCAGATACTGACGTAGTTTCTTCCCTCACTTCCTTCAGGTCTCTGCTTTCATAAGTCAGTCTATAAAACAGACCTTCCCTGGCCAATTCTGTATTAAAACAATAATAGCAAACAGAAACCATTTCTTTCTATATCCTTCCTGAGACTTTCTGTCCCCTGCATCCTTTATTTTACTCCCATAGAAATCTTATTACCATATATATGATACTTGAATTCATGAACTTATTTGTAGTCTGTTCCTTCTTATAAGAAAAACTTTTTTTTGAGACTATAAACTCTTTAAACAATGATATTGCTTTGTTCATTACTTTTTCTCAAGTATCTCTAGTAATACTGAATCCATAGTAGTTACTCAATAAATATTTGTTGAAGTAAATGGATAAATGAAGAATTGGACAATACCCAGGTCTAAAATAATTTGCTCTTTTTTTCTTGCCTACTGACAATATTTGCCCTCGCCCAATAGCTAACATTACTTACATAGCATTCTTTGTTTTTGTGTTCAGATTTAAGCCCTAATAAAATACATTGCAGTTGCTGACATGGGCTTGTGTGATTTTCCTTGCTAAGGTAATAGCATTCATTTAACAATTCCATATGATTAATTAAACATACTCTATCTCCTGTCGGATGGTGATGGAGTAGTTTCTACTGTCACTACCAGGTCTCAGGATCATATTTCCCAATGAAGGGTTCTTCTCAAGCATCTCAGTGGCTTCTTTCCTGGAGACTGTATAAAAACATCTAGAGGTAAGATAAAAAGTAGAGCCTTTTTTTTTAACTTATGGAGAGCATTGCTAATTAAAATGCTACTAAAAATGACTTTGAGCTGCATTAAAATTTTTCTCAAAATTTCCAGCTTTATTATTACAATTACAATGAATGAATTACTATTATTGTAAGATTTTACCACCATGGGTATGCTTATGCTAAGATCCTGTTACCAAGAAGGACCTGAAACGTTATCTACTTACTGACAAGAATATAATCCACATTACATTTGAAAATCTAAAACAAGTGGAAATTGTGTCCCTAAGTTGGCTTATAATGGGCTCTTGGATAAATATTTGTTCATAGTTTCTTTTCAGGTATGTAAACCATTTCTTTCTTTAAAAAAAAATTTAAGTCTTTATTATGATAGAGAGATAAGTGGGTGAGAGAGAGGGATAAAGAGAATTATAGTACTGCAGTACTGCTTCAGTGCTGGTGAAGCTTTTGCCTCACAGGTTCGAATCCCAGGGGCTCAAACCCAGGTGCTTTTTCATGGCAACATGTGTAACTTACCAGCTGCGAGGATGCCTGGCCTCCCAAGACATTTTTTTTCCCCAAAAACATTTCTTTTTTCTTTTTTTATTATTTTTTAATTTATTTTTTATTGGGGAATTAATGTTTTCATTCAACAGTAAATACAGTAGTTTGTACATGCATAACATTCCCCAGTTTCCCATTTAGCACCATTCCCAAAAACATTTCTATACATGCGTTCCTTATATATTCTCTGAACTAATTCCATTTGATATAATTTTCTGGTGATGTTTTTATGTGCAAATGTTCTAATAAAGTTCTCATTTTTAGAACTAATATCATAGCCTAATGAAATATATAGTCAGAGAGAAAATCTGGCAGAATATGAAATACCAAAAATTTAACAGCCAGAATCCATGAGTGGTGAGACAAGGAATGATGTTAATCTTAAGTAAACATATTTTATTCAGCAACTAAGAAAAAGAAGCAGCCTGTCTGACATTGAACTATCAGTCCCTCAGTTGTCACTGGGTTTAGCTCAGTGGTAGTTGATAGCTTTCAGTGATTTTAGTATGAATAAAATGTGCATCAGAACCTGATACAAAAGATGGTGTTAGAGGGACATTTCATTGACAGGACCAAGATTCTAGGAGGAAAGAACTCCTAATCTTCGTCACACCTTTCAACAATATAGGAATATTGTTGCATATAAGAAAGAGAGAGAGAGAGAGGAGAATTCTACATGTGTTGTGCCTCTTCACTTTCCCAACATCTTATTCACTTTATGAAATGCCTTCCTCAAAATGTAAATTTAGTGACTGCTCACTAATTGACTGGGCAAATGAATAGCATTTAAAATTATTTGGTATTTTTAAATAGAAAATCAGTTAATCATAAAGTTGCATGACAAAAAAGGAATTCTTTTCCTTCCTTCTTCACAGCCACTTTTATTTAGGGTTGAGCTTTGGAAAGAATATCTATTTGGTCTAAAGGTGTGGGTGGATGGGGATTTCCTGTGTGGTGAGAGGGTTAGTTCAGATCTGCATTTTGCATTTGTTGATCATGACATAGGAGAGGAAATGTGGCATGTACCCTGAGATACACTCTTTATCCATGAGACACCTTGTTATCCTTAGTTTAATGAGGCCAGTAACTACCTCTCCTTGATAATTAGAAATTATTGTTAACAATCTAAAAACTGGAGGTCATTTGGGCACTTACGCTGGCATAGGGTTCAGTCCATCCATGTAATCTTCGGTTGGCTCCTTCTCTTTTTCCAGAGATGTACTTGGTAGTCGTTCTGTCTCAATCCTTCGTTTTCTCTCTTTCTCTAGGACTTCATGTAGTCTAATTACTTGCCCGGGAAGGAGTGATACATGTTGGGGAACTGACAGCTAAAACCAATTAAAGCAGTAGGTAAATAAAAATAGCAAAATAAACTAATTTCAGTAGTTAGTCATTCCTGAACTGAATAATGAACCTGTTTGTTCCCTGAGAGGGACTGGTGGGCACAATCACAATTTAGGGATTTGGTATAGAGTAAGTGGCTCAGAACTGCCTCAAAATCCAACTTGAAGTGTAGAGGGTACCTGAACTTCTTCCGAGAACCGTTCTTATGATATGGTTCTAGAGCAGAATTTACCCATATTGTATTCCAAATTGATCCAAGTAACAAATCTCTCAGGCTGGTGAAATAGCTCACACAGAGACTGTATTGGTTTACCATGCATGTGGCCCGGGTTTGAGCCTGGCCCTCTCTCCACTGAGAGAAGCCTTGGTGCTCTGGCATCTCTGTCTTTGTTTCTGTCACTATCTGCCTCTCTGCTTCTATCTAAAAACAATCTCTCAGTTGTCATTCTGACTCACTCATTCTCATCTCCAAAGAAAGCCTAGAGAACCTACAAGGGACTTAATTCCATAGTTAGCCTCGGCTAGGTACAGCCAACCATTTGGCAACACAGGTTGAAATGGAACTATTTGTTAGATGAGTGAGAGTCAGTGGAGGTCTACATCTTAGTGTGTTTATGAGTATACTTCAGACTTTGACGCACATCTTAGAATTATATACCTTAGATGGAGCTTTATTATTGAGTAGACTATTTGATCTTGATAATATCCATTTCCCTAATTTAGACCTCATTATGGCCAGCAATGTGCTAGTATAATACAAATGGTAAAATGTTTTCCTTTATGGGCTCATACCTATGCTCTATTTCTGAGACAGCCATGTCTGATCATCAGCCTGATCTCCAGTGTGGGGAATATACCTCCCAAAGGGTGTATAAAGTCCACTGAGGTATGGGAAGAAGACCCTAAAATCTCCTTTCTATTTACTTTCTATCTCATAAATTCCCAAAATTGTCTTTAGCTTCACAAAACAAATGTTTAAAGGTGATTTTTCATTTTGATAGTATCTCCCTCTAATATTGTATGCTATTCAGAAAACCTGCCTCAGCATTTTATAAATACATATCAGATGACTAAAAAGGGAGTTGGAAAGTATTTTAAGAGGCCATGTAGGCTATAAAATTTGGATTCCACAAAGAAAAACTATTAAAAGTATAAAACCAAACAATGACCTCTGTATTTATCTATTATTCTATAGCTAGCCTCGTTTATTTTCTTCACAATGATCGTCAGAATTTTCGATCATCTTGCTTGCTTACTTGTTTATCTTTTCTCCCTCTCCACCTGATTAAAAAGTATAAATCTCATGAATAAGTTTAGGAGTTTTTAATCTTTCTTTTTCACTTTTATACCATCAACAGGTTCACAGTAAGTGTTTAGCATCAATTGAATCAATCAACTAGACAAAACTAATGTTCTGCTTACCTCTGTTACTGTAAGAATGAAGCCTCTCCATTCTTCCCCACTTTCTGTGCTTTCTGTCTAAAGATGAAGATAAGAACAGAAAAATACAAGGAAGAAAACTCATGAATGACTATGAATACTAACACTTCTATTAAAGTGAAATAACATTAGGCTTTCACTAGTCAGTTCACAAAGCCTGCAGCAAGACTGATACATATTCTTTCAATGGAGCCCACTGCTTTAAGTCAAAATCAGTTGTAATTCTTTTTTCCTTTTCCTTTTATTTTTTTATCAAAACATCGTATTATTTTATTCATAAAATTAACAAATATGAGAAAATTTTATCACACAACTTTAAATGTCATTATACAACTTTCACAATACTTCAGGAATATACTTTAACCTACCTACGAGGGTAAGAGTGGTGAAGCAATGCTTCAGGTGTTTGTTTATCTTTCTTTCCTTCTCTTTATTTTCCCTTCCTCTCTCAATTTCTTTTTTTTAAATTTTTTATTTTAATATTTATTTTATTTATTTATTCCCTTTGTTGCCCTTGTTGTTTTATTGTTGTAGTTATTATTGTTGTTGTCATTATTGGATAGGACAGAGAGAAATGGAGAGAGGAGGGGAAGACAGAGAGGAGGAGAGAAAGTTAGACACCTGCAGATCTGCTTCACCGCCTGTGAAGCGACTCCCCTGCAGGTGGGGAGCCGGGGCTCGAACCGGGATCCTTATGCCGGTCCTTATGTCTTGCGCCACCTGCGCTTAACCTGCTGTGCTACAGCCCGACTCCCCCTCTCTCAATTTCTATCCCATCAAATTAAACAAGTAAATGTTTGTACAAATAATGTTGGACATGTCCCAGAGTCATCTGGGAACTTTGTGAATACCAGATTCCTGAATGTCAATTCAAGGACAAGTTTTATAAAACAGCAGGTAGGATCACTGACTTAGTCAGAGGACAGAAGCATCAGGTTTCCGTGAGCTTGTTTGTGTACTAAACAAGGGGACATGCCTTTTAAAGTCCCTATTTAGAAAACTGCAGTTCTTGGCAAAAGGCTATAAATATTTACGAAGTACTATACTTGGCTTTGCTTATTTTTTTTTCTTCCTGTCATTTTACTGGAGGGTTAATGGTTTACATTACAGTTGTTGACACAGAGGTACAATCTCTCATCTCCCTGTGATAGGTGTCTGCAAAACACTCACCTCCAACGTAGGTCCTTTTCCACCATAAGCATGAGGACCTCAAAGCCCTTGACTTTGCTCTTAATGACTCCCACTTTACCTCAGCAACTGGGTTGTGAAGAGGTGAATTTTACAGCCACAGCTTGTGCAAACTACTTGCTTCTCCTCACTCACCTTCAGTTGAACTTCCTCTTTTGGCAAAACCAGTGTGAATTTTGTACAGTTCTTTTCAGTTGAATTCTGATCAGTAAGGCATGTGAGGTCTATGATGTCTAACTTGTCAACATACTGCAAAAATAAGGGGAAACTTCATGAAATTAGTTTCTAGGCAGTATACATTGTTCTTTCTGGGAGGAAAATAAATACTTTTCTTTCTTTTTTTTAATATTTATTTTGTTGCCCTTGTTTTTTTTTTTATTATTGTAGTTATTGTTGTTGAGTAGGACAGAGAGAAATGGAGAGAGGAGGGGAAGACGGGGAGAGAAAGATAGACACCTGCAGACCTGCTTCACCGCCTGTAAAGCGACTCCCCTGCAGGTGGGAGCCAGAGGGCTCGAACCAGGATCCTTATGCTGGTCCTTGAACTTGGTGCCATGTGTGCTTAACCTGCTGAGTTACTGCCCGACTCCAGAAATACTTTCCTTTCAATTGATTTGTACCTTGCATAACATTTTGGTTTTCAATTGGCCATGTCACTTGGTTCCCAACCCACAGGACATTTGGAAATCCTTTATTTGTGGTAGTGTATTAGGCATAGTTCATACAGGTTTGCAAAGTTATTAAATTTTCAGGGATTTTGAAGTCATTGTTAAAAATCAAGCATCACTTTAAAAAAAAAAATTAAGTTACCAAAAGACACAGTCTTTTGGTAACAGTCTTTTGGTGGAGGGAATGGTGTTTATATATACTCCTATCAATTTGTAGTCATATAAATCATTATTAAGTAATATGAGAGGGGAAAAATTGATTGAATGTCTCAAACTTTTTAAATCACAGACTGAATCTTTTTAATATATAGGCTGAGTCTTAGATATGTTGACTTCTTTTTTTTTTTTTAAAGATTTTATTTATTTATTAATGAGAAAGATAGGAGTAGAGAGAGAAAGAGCCAGACATCACTCTGGTACATGTGCTGCCAGGGAATGAACTCAGGACCTCATGCTTGAGAGTCTACTTCCTTAGCCACTGAGCCACCTCCTGGATCACATGTTGATTCTCTTAAAAGCTTAGACCAGGGAGAACAGAAGCAACCGGTGGCACAGCTATATACAAATAATGTCAAAGGACATAAATTATGGTGATGTTTTGTATGATACAGCAAATCTTAACAAAGGGATATTTCAAAGTTAACCCAATTGCCAAATAATGTCATTATAGCAATAACTATTTATTGTCTTCTTAAACCCTAACACAGCAGGAACCTCCTGCTTCCTCTATAGAGCCTATTATTTTCCCAGTCCTGGAACCTCTAGGGTAGGGCTCACTTTCCTGCATGCTTCTCTCAGTTCATACCAAATGATTTTGCATCTGCCAGTCCCAACCTAATCAATGCAAGGAGTACCACCTCAGCATGCTTTACTTCAGACTGTGTCCAGAGACGCCAGGCATGGAATGTCAACTCTTCACCCTCATTACTCAGGTGAGACCTTTCCTTTCATGGTATTCTCTAATTCCATTCTTAGGAGGTTCACTTCCTAACAAAGTCCCAAAACCTAGATATAGACCAGGTCCTGTAAGATATAGCCTATGTTCATATGTATCCATAAATTAGGGCAAAATACATACCAGGAAGCAAAAATACATAATAGTTTGTACTTAGTCAGTATAAAGTTCATAATGAAATAGTGTCTACTTAGACTTAGATACCCTGCTCACCTACTTCCTATTACAGTTCTCTCCCTCGCTCCAAAGCTCACCTCATCAAAGCAAGGACTGCAAAAGCTGAATAAGGGCAAGAGACTGGCATACTTTAACAATGACTCTTTAGTCACTATCAGGCCACCCCATCAGCTGGGGCCCTAATCGGGAAGTCCTGAGATTCCCAAACACACATGATGGGCCTAGACCTCGAATAAATCCCTCTCTCCATTGTTACCAGTCACTTCTATCAGGAACAACACAATAGACCCCTTTGTGTGTGCACCCCCATAGGACTTTGCCCTCAACTTGGATCAACAGTGGTAGAGAATGTTCCATCCTCCGAAGGGAGGATGGACAATATACTCTATGCTACACCTGAAGAAGATGGGTACTGATATTGGGGCAGCTTGGAATATTCCTACTTATGACTACAGAATGTGAGCTCAGATCTAGAGGGATGTAGAGGTCACATAGGCTCCTAAGCTGAATATGGGCCCCAGATCACATCAAGTTGATGGGGGTTACAATCAACAATATTTATACACCTTTCCCATATTTGGGAACTACTATCTTCCCTGATCCAGCTTTCTGGTCCTTCTGCCAGCCATGACATCATCTCCCCAGACAATAATTAGGATCCACCTGCATATCAGATTTCGGGCTCAGGCAAAAAAACAAAACAAAACAAACAAACAAAAAACGCTAGTATAGCCACAGGCCCTTTGGAATATAACTAAAATATGCCTACTAGCTATCTACAAAATGGAGCCCCCAGCTCTTCATCTGCACTATTCCAGCCCTTAGGTCCATGATTGGTCAACAACTTGTTTGGCTTTGAATGTTAACTCTTTTTTCAACCTCCATGTTCCAGATGTTAGCATGATGCCAACCAGACTTCCATGGACAGACAACCCCACCAATGTGTCGTGGAGCTCTGCTTCCCCAGAGCCCTTCCCTACTAGGGAAAGAGAGAGACAGGCTGGGAGTATGGATCAACCTGTCAACACTCATGTTCAGTGGGGAAGCAATTAAGTGTGGAAGCCAGACCTTCCACCTTCTGCATCCCACAATGACCTTTGGTCCATACTCCCAGAGGGTTAAAGAATAGGAAAGCTATCATGGGAGGAGATGAGATACAGAGTTCTGGTGGTGGAAATTGTGTGAAGTTGTACCCCTTTTATCCTATGGTTTTGTCTATGTTTCCTTCTTATAAATAAAAAAATTTTTTAAATTAAGTTACATCATAATATGCTGGATAAATTAAATTGAAATTGGGTATTTAAATTCAAATTTTTCATTTTCTAATTATAGAACTACACATTAATTATTCTTGGTGTTCTTGAAGTTGTTTACACCTTCACTTTTGTGTAATGGGAGTATTCAGTAATAGTGTGCAACTCTGCCTTTCTTCTTCACTCCATGTTTGATGAGAGGACATTGATAGTTTTAAATTTTAAATTGTTAAGAATATTTACACCATGGAAATTGTCAAATGTTACAGTTTTTTGTCCCACAGGCCAATTTTTCCCCCCTACAATAGCCAGGTAGTCTTTGTTTTAAACTTCATGGGCTACATACAATGTCTGCTGTATATCTGTATCTTCTTCTTTTTCAAACATCAATCTTGTGGTCCAGGAGATGGCACAATGGAAAGACATTGGATTCTCAAGCATGAGGTCCCAAAGTTCAGTCCCCAGCAGCACATACTGCACGAGATCAGGTCACAGGCCCGATTTCATTCAAAGGCTAGTTTATTGACCTCAGGCCTTGACTTCAAAAAGTGCAAAAAATGTTAATAATGCATATGAAACTTTTTGGGGAGTTCTATTTTTCTCTATTTTATTTTATTTTATTTTATTTTATTGGTAGAGAAAAGTTGAGAGGGAATGGGGCATAGGGAGAGAGAGAGAGACAGAGAGAAACCTGCATTCCTGCTCATGAAGCATCCTCCCCATAGGTAGGGGCTTAAACTAATCCTTGTGCATAGTAACATGTGTGTGTAACTGGGTACAACACCACCCTGCCCCATATATATGAAACTTTAAACTTTGTTGAACCTTAAACTTTTTCAGTGTGCACAGGACAAAAAAAAAAAAGACAAAATACCTTGTTAGTGAAAAAGTCAACCATGTTCATGACAAATAGACAAATACCCTAATCAACATAATGATTGTTTTACTTTCCATCTTCTCAATAACATAAAAAATCAGTCAACATTCATTTTAATATACTTGATGATAAATTTATTAGGAAAATAGTCCATTGGAAATCAACTCCAATTGTCAAATTATGACTGAAGTGAAGTCATATATATTTACAGATAAAAAGCACTTAGAAAACTAAATGGAAACATTTTATGAGAATTGATTGTAGAGAAATCACAATACAGAGGTGTGTGTGTGTGTGTGTGTGTGTGTGTTTTAACTGTGTGCCACGTTTTTTTTTTTACACAGTGCCAGGGAAAGAAACAAAGGTATTAGGCACATGCATTACAACTGAGTCCCCTAGCCTGCCCTTTGTTTTTCTATTTTTAGAAAACAAGAAGAAAGGGGGAGGAGTGCTGAGAGCAAAGCCATGGCATTCATCTTGCTGCTCCCATGTGGTACCAGAGATCAAACTCAGGGTTGTCACAAACGGGAAGCGGACTCTGCACCACTAGAAACTGCTCCCAACCCTATACAGTCTTGTTTGTTTTGGCCTCCAGGTTTTCGCTAGGGTGGTGCCTGCACTATGAATCCACTGCTCCTACAGTCATCTCTTCTCTTCTCTTCTCTTCTCTTCTCTTCTCTTCTCTTCTCTTCTCTTCTCTTCTCTTCTCTTCTCTTCTCTTCTCTTCTCTTCTCTTCTCTTCTCTTCTCTTCTCTTCTCTTCTCTTCTCTTCCTTCCTTCCTTCCTTCCTTCCTTCCTTCCTTCCTTTCTTTTTTTATAGGACAGAGAGAAATTGGGAGGGAGAGAGGGGGGAAGATAGACACCTGCAGACCTGCTTGTGAGGCAACTTCCCTGCAGGTGGGGCCCAGGATCTTGAACCGGTATCCTTGAGCGGGTCCTACTATGTGCGCTTAACCCGGCGCTCCACCGTCTGGCGTCTACACTATGAAGCCTTCTTTTAAATTAATTTTTAAAAATATTTATTTATTTATTTGTATTGATTTATTCCTTTTTGTTGCCCTTGTCATCGTTGTTGGATAGGACAGAGAGAATTGGAGAGAGGAGGGGAAGATGGAGAGGGGAAGAGAAGCATAGACACCTGCAAATCTGCTTCCCCACCTGCAGGGACTCCCCTGCAGGTGGGGAGCCAGGGGCTCGAACAGGCATCTTTACACCGGTCCTTGCGCTTTGTGCCACCTGCGCTTAACCCGCTGCGCTACTGCCCGACTCCCCACTATAAATTCTTTATGTCAGCAATATTTACAATAATTTATATATTCATACATTCATATTCATAAAGCCATTGCTAAACATTTACCACATACCTCTGCTTATGAAGATCCTGATAATAAATTTTCATCTGGTGTGATAAAGCACAGGGCTTCTTTGCATGAAGTCCTGAGTCCAGTCCCAGGCATTCATTGCACCTAAGGCATCAGAGTTCTGCTGTCCGTTCTCTCTCTCTCTCTCTTTCTTTCTCCAAATAAAGAGTGGAATCCACTATGATTTTCTTTTAAAAATAATAAGAAATTTTTATCAGGTAGGCAGCATAGTGGGTAAAGTACATTCCTGGCTGGCATTCGTAAATCCAGTCCCATTACTGGCACCACATATAAAGGAGAAGTGCCCTGGTGTTTGTCTCTGTCTGTCTCTCTTTATCTCTGTTATAAAATAAATCTTTCACAAAGAAAATCTTGTCTCTGTATAATATACAAATATTTCTACTGAGTCTATATGGACTATGGTCTATATGGACTGATTAGTAAGCAACTGGTTTAAAGGATTAAAACCACCTCTGGTACATGTGGCAGAGATTTTTCCTCTTTTTATTATTAATTTGCTAGAAGAGTTTTTAAATGCCTCCCCCCAAATTGGTCTTATTTTTTATTTCTTTCTATCCCCTTTTGTTTTTCTGTTTTATGCAATGTAACTCACTCTACAGCATTCTAGTAAGTTTTCTTATTTATTTATTTATTTTTTCTCAGTGGGACATAAAAACAAATGAATAGTTCATGCCTGAGACGCAGAGGTCCAAGGCACTCACCATAAGCTGAGCAATTCACTGGCTAAAAATAAAGTAAATATACACTTCAGAAGTGTTCTATATTGATGAAGGTGTATTTGGATTGACTTGTTTATTCTTAATGAGCAAGGAATGATTAAGCAATTTAATAAAAAGCCAGGCATAAGGAAGGAAGACAGAAAATTTCAATTGCACAGAAATCTTTCTGATGGATTGTCTAGATCAAGATTAGTAAGTTTTGATGAGACAAAGAAGGAAGCAACAAAGGAAGAAGTGGCTGAGTCAGATAGAGTGCTGTAAACTGACCAATAGATTAGAAGAAAGGAAGTCATATCTTTTATTTATCTTTTCTGTAGTGCTGAGAAAAAGTCTTATAGGTCATATAGATAATGCAGCTTCATTTGACAAGTAATGCTCCACCAGGTTATTCTGCCGTGTTGTTATCCAATTTATGGTGGGACATTTTGAACAACATGGGATGCATATCTGCATATCTACTAAATAGTTCTTCCCGCTAATCGTGTGTGTGTGTGTGTGCTAGTCGTGTGTGTGTGTGTGTGTGTGTGTGTGTTAAACTACAGCTTTTCCCCAGGAAAGATCCACCCATAGCTCTCATCCCTTTTCTCTAGAATAGCCTTAAGTAAATTCTGTGACTTTTATGCCCTCCTGATAGTTTTTCAAATACTGAAAAAACGCCTCACCTGTTCTATTCCTACACTTTCTTCAGTAACTGTCACCCTAAGAATTTCCTCCAAAGTCTTCATTCTCTTTTAACAAAAATGATAGATGAACAATTCTGCAGTATTTATTTTATAACAATCTTTTTCTATCATAAGACTTAAGAGTGCTTGTTCAAGAGCAAGACCTCTTAGAAGCCGTCTGATTTTGGACAATCTTTTGACCCTTAAACTTGACTATTTTCATCTATAATGCATCTTCTCTACAGAGTGAAAGTTAAAGGAGATAATCCATGTAAGATACTTCACTACTTACTCTATGCGTCCTCTCTCTTAAGCCTTTACATCTAGTCTCTCATTTAGCGTTTCACATCTAACCGGGAGCAATTTTATTTGCTCCTCTAGATTCACTTTTGTCTCAACACCTTTATGGAAGTCTTTTCTATCAAGTACTCTATAGAAAAAAAAATGAACATTTTAGGTTGTTCTTTTTTAATCAATCATTTCTGGTTAGTTTACCACTAATAGTATTAAATGCATGCAGTTCAAAAACTATAACATATAGACTTTTGTGTGTGTGTGTTTCTTTCATTAGATCTGGAAGTGTTAGAATGCTGTTCTAACCAGTGGGACACAGTCACAGTCCAAAGTGTTTCTATTTATACAAGATACTGATTCATAAAGTTTTATTTAAGCATAGCATTCTAAAATAGGAAGTTGTTTGATACCAAAATACTACATTTTAGCTTTTGGAATAAGTAGACTCTACAGTTAGTTTTAATGTCTGCAGATTATTTGAAATCAGTTATTTGAAATTAATATAAATAAACACATTTCAGAATCTGTTGTTACTCTCAGGCTTGAGTTCTTAGAATTCCCACTTTGTGACTTTTCTTGTTTTTAGATTAATTTAATTATAACATATTGTATGTTATAGGATTTCCAAAAAAAAGCCAAAAAAAAACCCTCAAGACTATCACTTGATATTATTTAGTTTATATCCAAATGTCTAGCTAAAATGTTCACTTTTTAGCTATTCTTTAATATCAGTATCAGGAAAAATATAAAGTAAAAAAACACTAGTTAATGCCTTCTGAGTTGGAAGAAAAAAATTTAAATATATATATTTTTTTCTTTTAACGAGAAGGGGGGAGAGAGCAATTCCAGAGCACTGCTTAGCTCTGGCTTACAGTGGTACAGGAGACTGAACTTAGGACTTTGGAGACTCAGACTTGACAGTCTTCTTGTGTAATCACTATGCTATCTCCCTGGCCCAACCAGAAAGTTTTTACCATGGATCTTACTTTTGATAACCCTCACAGATACAAATTTTGTTTAGATTAGTCTTACTAAAATATCTGCACTTTTGCAGGGCAATCCCAAGTTAGCAATAGACTAACAAGTGCATATTTAAAAAGTGATTCAGTTAAACATATGAACATGTTTACTTACGATTGTACTTTTTTTGTCAGAATAAAAGAAAAGTGTGGTTCCTCTCAGCTCTGTCCAGTAATGTTTATATTCCTGTTGGAAAGAAAGAATCATTATTTCATTAGTGAATATTCAGCTACTGATATTTTCCTTTGTAACTTTTAAAATTGCTTTTGTGCTATAAGACTTTTTAAATACAGATAGATACAGAGAGATACAGAGAGAAAGACACACACACACACAGAGAGAGAGAGAGAGAGAGAGAAAGACCAAAGTTCTGCTCAGCTCTGGTTTACAGTGGTGTTGATTGGGGGTTGAATGTTAGGACCTCACAGCTTCAGGCACCTAAGCCATTTTGCATAACCACTGTGCTATCTCTCCGACCCAAGACTTTTAAATTTTATTTTACTTTATGTATTTGATAATATCAGAGAGATATCAAGAGGGAAGAAGAAATGGAGAACAGGAGAGAAAGGCACCTGCAGCACTGCTTTGCCATTTTGTGAAGCCTCCTCTGCAATTGGTAACTGGGGACTTGAACCCAGGTCCTTGTGCACATTGTAATCTGTGTACTCAGCCAAGTGCACAACCACCCAGACCCAAGACTTTTTTAAACTGAAATAAGTCACCTATTTTTATGGTTCATTTTTACATTTAGTCTTTGGTAAAATTCTTCACAAATTTATTTCAGTGTAAATTGTGATGTGCAGATATTATTTGATTTATGTTTTAGTATATCATTTGAAGTACTTTTCTCACTGATTTAAGACACTTGAATCATTATGCAGTATGAATGGAAACTTAAATATATGAAATGGATCATTTAAAGTGCATGAATAGGAATTTAATATCTACCTCCCAAACAGTTTTGAAAAATGAATTATTACATGTAAAGCACATAGAATAGTGCTTAGAGTTTAGGTGTAAAAATGAATATATTTACATAGATCAAGGGAGTGTGAGCAATGCATAGTGATAAAAATAATTTAACATCATCAAAGCTGAACTTTGAAGTCCAAATTTAATTCATGTGGTAAACATTTCATCACTAATATGTTCACATTGCTATGTGTTCTGTGGAAATCCAACATTTCAAGTTTACGAAATTAAACAACTAGGCAGATACTTATTTTACTTGAGTGGAAGCATATTTAAATAAAGGTAACTCACATTCTATAAAGATTAGATGCTACAAACTATGGCAAGGGGGTTTCAGGAATATAGTCTTTCTGCATCCAAAGCTTTACCTTCACACTCAACTCTTCTCAACATGTTTTTAAAATTCTTGTCAGTTTTATAGACATGTTTATTCCTTCCTCTGAAGTCTATAAGACTATAAGTCTATAAGTCTATAAGACTGATCATTTCCAACATGTTGAATCCTCTTGATTTATATTAAGGATTAATGGTGATTTTTTCTAAGATTTTTCTTCTAATATTTATTTATTTATTTATTTCCTTTTTGTTGCCCTTGTTTTTATTGTTGTTATAGTTATTATCGTTGATGTCGTCATTGTTGGATAGGACAAAGAGAAATGGAGAGAGGAGGGGAAGACCGAGGGAGGGAAAGAGAAAGATGGACACCTGCTGACCTGCTTTACCGCCTGTGAAGCGACTCCCCTGCAGGTAGGGAGCCAGTGGCTCAAACTGGGATCATTAGGCTGATCCTTATGGGATTAATGGTGACTTAGGAGGTGATTCAATGAGTGTTGATAAAGTGTTAGACTTTCAAGCATGGGGTCCCAGATTTGATTCTCTGGTACTCTCTTCCCTTCTTTCTTTCATGCTAATAAATAAATAAGTAATTTTTAAAGGATTAATATAAGAAAGTCACAGGAGGAATTTTTCTGTTTTAATTGTAGATGTGAATGCACTTTTATATTTTGTAGTACTCTGTGTCTCTTCATTCCTGACCATTTTTGGGGAAAAGTTTGTTACATCTTCAGGATTTGTCATTTGTTTTCTCAAATAATGAAAACTCTATAACCCATCTCCTTTATTTATTGGGAAGTTCAAGATTAAATTCACTCTGAATACAAACAGCTTGTTTTTAGTATTACTATTTTCTCCCTTTGCCTTCATGGTTAATGAGATATTATGTTAGGTTTTGTTGTTTTACAAGCCATCCAAAAGCATAGTGGTAAGGAAAAGTCTTCTACTTCTCTCCATTCTGTGGCTAACACTTCTTTGGATCTAGATATACTTGGCTACAGTCTAAAGGTGAGGGTTTTGTAGGTGTATTTCCTCCCTAAAGTGAGGCCAGTCCTCATTAACCTAACACCAGTTTGAATATAACAAATGACAGTCAACGCTTTAAGAAGTGGGAGAAAGCCTGAGCTAGTCAGGTAAAGAAAAGAGTACAACAGCTGGAAATGAGCAAAAGACTGTCTCACTTAATGATGGCCTTTGCAATCACTGCTAGGTCACCCCAACATCTGGGGTTCTGGTCAGGGAATCCTTAAGATTCTCCTACAGATACAGTGGGCTTAGGCCTCTAACAGACTCCTCTCTTCACCATCACTGGTCACTTCTATTGGGAACATCATTATAAGCCCTTTTGTGGGCTTCTTCAGGACTATATCCTCACTATGAACTAGCAATGATAAGGACAGCTCCACTCTTCAAAGGGAAGCTAGGTCATCCTCTTCTGCCACTTGAGGAAGTCTGGTCCTGAAATGAGTGCAGCCTAGACTGTTTCCAGCTGTAACCATGGACTGCAAGCTCAGACTGACAGGGACTCAGAGATTACACAGGCTCCTGTGCTAAATATGAATATATACGGGCCCTGGGTAAGATCAACTTGGTAAATGGTAAATTGTATCTATATATTTTCTTCAAGTTTGGGAGCTACTCTTTGCCCTGATACAACTTCCTAATCCTATTCTCAGCTCTGACTACATCTTCCCAGACAAAATTTTTATATCACTTTCATGTTAGCTATCAAGCTCCAACAAAAATGTACTAGAGTCATGGGCTCCTAAAAATATACATAAAATAGACTTTCTAGCTCCTTTTCACCCTAAAATCTATATTCCCATCTATTCCTACTTTTTTATTCCTATTTATCAAACATTTTGTTCTGCTTTATATCTTACTGCCTTTCAGCCATCAAGTTGCGGATGATACTATGATTCGCTGGGCAGACAATCTTACCAATATGTTCCAGAGCTCTGCCCCACTAGGGAAAGATAGAAATAAGCTTGGCATATAGATTGACCTGCCAATGCTCATGTCCAGAGGAGAAGTAATTACAGAAACCTCCCCACCTTTTGCACCCCATAGAGAACTTTGGTCCATACTCCCAGAGGATTAAATGTTAGAGGAAGATGGCCAGAGGGCTCTGAACTCAAATTCCATCAGGACCTGGAGAGAGAGGAAGGGAAAAAAAAAAAGATACTCAGAAGTAGTAGGTGTGACTTAGGAAGAGAAGGCAGGACCATAGGAAACACAAAAAGGGCAAATACATATAAATATAGATAGTTATAGAAATAATAGCCAATCCATGTTTGTGATCTTGGAAGGGCTACTACAGTTTTCAGTAGAGGGAATGGGGACACAGAATTCTGGTGGTGGGAAGAATATGAAATTGTACCCATAAACTATAGTTTATGGATCAATATTAAATGAATAATAAAAAATTGGGAAAAAAGGTAAGGGTCTTGTTGGAGATGTAGAACATTGTATGAATATGCAGCTTGTAAAAAAACAGTAGAATAAATAGCTGGACTATTGTCAGGACATCTGGGTGAAGTTATTAAAATATTTTATTTACTTTACTAGAGATACAGATGGAAAGATATAGATAGATAGATAGATAGATAGATAGATAGATGGAAAGATATAGACAGATAGATAGATAGATAGATAGATAGATAGATGGGACAGGATTAGATAGCATAATGGTTATGCAAAGGGGTTCAATTTCCTGCACTACCAAAAGCCAAAGCTGTTCACTACTCTCGTAAAAAAAAGTGGGAGAGAGAGAAAGAGAGATAGAGAGAGAAAGAGAGAGAGAGAGAGAGAGCTGCACAGTTCTGGCTTACTGTAGTGCTAGGAATTGAACATGGGACCTCAGAGCCTCATGCATAAAAATCTTTTTGCATAACCAGTATGCTATCTCCCCAGCCCCATCTGGATGAAGTTTTTTTTATTATTATTTATAAAAAGGAAACATTGACTGGGTGAAGTTTTAATAAGGTATAATAATGTCCTTTGTATCAGAGTGTTGAATAAGATAGAGAAATGAGATAATAGCATTTTATAGTGTTTTAGACAATAAAGATTTGTTTCTCAAAAAAGAAATATACTTAGTTTTTGTCTCTTATTACTCAGGCATAGTTCCTAAGTCCCTTGGAATTTCCTGAGTGGTTTGGTAGACAGGCAGAGCCCTCGGATTGAAATCACGTTGAGAGGAGCAGAGAGAACTAGACTTGATGGAGATGGATTGGGATTCCTACACTGAGTCAGCGACTCAGGGTGACTCAGTATTAACACTCTTCTGTCTTTAGATCTGAGCCATCTACTGGGAGTTTTTATTAACAATAAAGGAAGTGACTGATAAAATTTGTAAGACTCCTATTTTTTCAAATGGTTTCAGATTTGAGAGGAAAAATTCCATCCAAGTATAAAAACGGTAAAGTGCAGGGGAAATTGGATTAACTGCTAACAGCTGGTAGGATTTTATTAGAATGATGGAAATAATCTAGAACTAGAAAGTGATGAAAGTTACACAACTTTCTGAATATAATAAAATTCACCAAGTTGTAATAAAAATGTGTCTCCTGTGTGAGAGTTCTCTGCTGATAGAGTAACAACAGAGATAGGGAAAGCAGCCTCTTGCTATGCCCGTGTTGAATAATGTGTTTGAAGCACATAGGATCTGGGATTCAGTAAATATTCTATAAATGTTGACCACAAGTGTGTGTGGGGGAGCACTGCACCCTTACTCACTTTGTGAAGAGTAATTTTTCATTTTTCACTATCCGTGTAATACTTTTTCCATATAGTTATTTGTGTGTGTGTGTGCATAGTATCAAATGCCCCCACCCCTTCTCTCTCCCCTTTCTGCTACCAGGGTTATTGCTAGGGCTTAGTGTCTGCACAACAAATCCATGCTCCAAGTGGCCTTATTTTAAATAGAGACAGGGAGAAATTGAGAGGAAAGGGGGGGAGGTAGAAAGGAAGAGGGAAAGAGAGATACCTGCATCACTGCTCGCCACACCTGAAACTTCCCTCTCTGCAGGTGGGGACTGGGAGTTTGACCCCAGGTCCTTGTGTATGTTAATATTCGTGCTCTGCAGGGTTTGCCATCGCCTGGCTCATCAAATAATCTCGAAACAAGTTATCTTCCAGAGGAATTATATATGAGGAGAAGATGTTTTGTCAACTAGAATAATGTGATCCATTGTCATTTCCATGTAAAATCACTTTTTTCATAGTCTTTTAAATAAAGACATAGAAAACTATTTTGAGAAATTTGGCTTGAAAAGTTGCTAATGTATACCATCTGTGATCAAGGAGATATATGTTCATAGACACTAAAATCTATATAAGCACTGTCAAAATACTCAAGCTTTCTCAGACTGATTTAATTAAATGACAAAAAAATGTTGGCTTTTTTTTTTTTTAATCACCACCAGGGTTATAACACTGGGGCTTGGTGCCTGCACAATGAGTCCACTGCTCCTGGTAGCCTTTTTTTTTTTTCTTTTCTCTTTCTCTTTTTCTTTTCTCTTCTCTTCTTTTCTTTCCTTCTCTTTCCTTTTTCTTTTCTCATCTTAATTTGATAGGACAGATAGAAATTAAGAGTGGAGGGGAGATGGGGAAAAAGAAAAAGAGAATTTGGGACCTAGGAGCCTCAGACATGAGAGTCAGTTTGCATAATCATTATGTTATCTCTCCTATCCTCTCATTTCTATTTTTTAAGGCTTCTACATCTTACTCTAGTGGTGCAAGGGGCAAATCACTCGTACACTGTGTTTTAGAACTAGATGGAAGTGGAAGAGAAAAGTGAGGAGATCAGAATGTAGGTCCAAGACTAGAAAACTGAATCATGAATTGTTTAGTTTTACTATAGTGTGGTGTCTAATATCAAATAGAAACTGAAGGCTCTATGACTGTTGGGGGAATGTAGTGCAAGACAAGACTTTTATTTCTTTTATTTTTATTATTTTATTTTTTTATTTATTTTATTTATTCCCTTTTGTTGCCCTTGTTGTTTTGTTGTTGTAGTTATTATTGTTGTTGTCGTTGTTGGATAGGACAGAGAGAAATGGAGAGAGGAGGGGAAGACAGAGAGGAGGAGAGAAAGATAGACACCTGCAGACCTGCTTCACCGCCTGTGAAGCGACTCCCCTGCAGGTGGGGAGCCGGGGTTCGAACCGGGATCCTTATGCCGGTCCTTGTGCTTTGCGCCACCTGCGCTTAACCCGCTGCGCTACAGCCCGTCTCCCAAGACAAGACTTTTAAAGAAATCCTACCACTTAGACATCACCTCAATAAGCTTCATTATTAATAACTGTATACAGAACACACTGACATCATTGACTAATAGCGAGTAAAGATTTATTGAGTTCCCATTGTCTATACAAGGAGACATTCATCTGTACTCCCAAAGAAAATTACAAGATAATTTTGAGAGGAAAGTTATATGAATCGGGTAGAGTTAATCATGGAAAAATGGAAGTTTTATTGATAAGTGAGCATATAGTTTCATGGAAACCAGGAGTGCTTTTCAAATGGGAAGAAGAAAAAAATGAAGGGAGAAACAAGAACAAGGTACTGAGCTGAGAGTAAAGGCAGCCTGGAGGAAAAGTAAAATTACAAATAGCAGTAGGCTTGTCTAACTACACCCACAGCCACAACTCTAAGAACAGAACAAACATATTTGATATACAGAGGTCTGCTGGTCATAGGTTCCTAATTTAGTTTCTCATCAGCTCTCATGAATACAAACAGAGTCAGTCATCTATAAATATCAGTCTTAATAATTGACATCAGTACTTAACCTGCATCTGCATGCATGTGTTTGAACAGAAATAAATATATTGTTAGATTGACTGTAAAGGACACCTTTTTAGATGAAATACATTTAGTATAAGAATTTCTTATTTCAAAAAAATCTTTGCTATTGTGTTGTGGAAGGTAAGAAGAGATGCTGAAAAGGAGCTTTTTGGATTTATCTTGTTTCATAATCATTAGATGACATTTTGTTTTGAGTTTAAGGTCACAATCTCTTTTTCATTCAGTTAAGCAAACTTTCTTTCTCTGTCTTGCTCTTTATATCTGAAAAAATAAAAACAAAACAAAACAAACAAAAAATAGCTAGGAAATGTCTCTCAGAGTATAATCAGTCACCTATAGACCAGGTCATTCCTCCATTATGTTTTGTCAGACTTAAGTGTTCTAAATTCTTTCATCAGAGACCCCTTCTCACAGTTCCACAGAAGCCTCCCAGTTTCCTTCAGCCCTTTGCTTCAGTGATAATCTTCTGTTTTCTTTCTTTCTTTCTTTCTTTCTTTCTTTCTTTCTTTCTTTCTTTCTTTCTTTCTTTCTTTCTTTCTCTTTCTCTCTCTCTCTCTCTCTCTTTCTTTCTTTCTTACTTTTTCATTACCTTTTTAAATTTATTGGATAGAGACAGCCAGAAATCGAGAGGGAAGGGGGGGGGATAGAGAGAAAGAGAGGCAGAGAGACAACTTGCAGCCCTGCTTCACCACTCGCAAAGCTTTCCTCCTGCAGGTGGGGACCGGGGACTCGAACCTGGGTTCTTGTGGATTGTAACATGTGCGCTCAATTAGGTGCACCACCACCCGGCCCCTGTACTTTCTATCTTTTTCCTTTTCTTTCCCCAGAGCCAAAGCCTCACACATGTGCAAGTCCACAAGCCACTTTTTAATTCAGATTGAGCAATAGAGAGAAGGAGAGACATCACCACATCAGAACTCCCTTTACTGCTATCCTGTCTCCTATGTGGTGCCAAAGTCTGAATCTGGGTCACCTGTATGTCAAGGGACATGCCCTACCTGCTGAGCTATTTCTCTAGTCCTCTATAAACTTTCTTTTCTATGATCTTCGTTTAATTAATTCATTAATTAATTGTTTCCTTCCTTGATACTTTTGACTTACTTAGAGATCCTACCATATATAGCTTCGTTCCCACACGTGGTAATTGTTATTGTTACTCTTCTTTGAAACTTATTGTTGACTACAATACTGATTTTAGTATTCAATATATGAATAAGAAGATTGGTGGCTGGGGCGTTGGCACACCTGACTAATACTAATGAAAAAATAGGTATGTGAAAATATTCCTAATAGCATGTTCATGCATACATGATTAGATTATTTATTCTTTAAAAGCAAAGACATAGTAATTTATTTTAGTAATTAAATTGATTTAGTAATTATAGTAATTACCATGAGCAAGGACCTGGGTTTGAGCCCCCACTCCTCACCTGAAGTAGATCTGCAGGAGTCTCTCTCTCTCTCTCTCTCTTTCTCTTTCTCTCTCCATTCTCTATCTCCTCCTCCCCTCTCAGTTTTTGTCCTAGCTATTGAAAACAGAAAGAGAAAAGGGAAAAAAATGGCCACTGGGATCCCTGGGTTTGTAGTACTGGCACTGAGCCTCAGTGATAACCCTGGTGGCAAAAAAAAAAAAAAAAGTAAAAAGAATTATGTGAAAAGAGAATGAATCTAATCTTTAGTTTGAGCTAGGTGTTTTACATGTTAATCCTTTAAACCACCCTCTAAACCACCATCTCATGGGTCATCAATTAAAAGATACTTTTCTATGATCTCAAGTGAAAACAATTTAATTTCATCAGAAGTGTAGTTATGTCCATAGCTTACCCCTTCCACCTCAAAGCATGCTTTCTAAGAAAATGTCGAGTAGCAATTAGATGAGGCAGGCATCACTCCTTACTAAATTATACCTCTTTTTTTTATTGTGTCAAAATCTTTATTCTTGCAACAATCCAAATGAGCTAAATAGCATTATTACTATTTTACATATGAGGAAACCGAAACAAAGAGAATTTAAGCAAAGTTAAGCATAGATCAGAGCTATGAGAGTACTGTGGTTAATAAACTGACCCTGGTCCAAACTACCTGAGTAAGAATCATAGCTCCACCAAAATTATTAGCTGTGTGACCTTCAAAAAGTAATTGAAACTTTGTGTGCCTCAGTTTCTTTATAATTTTTTCCTAATGAGAATAACAGTAATACATGATAGGGGAAAATGAGAGCTTGGATACTATTGCTTAGAAATAGTGAATGTTGGGAGTCGGGCTGTAGCGCAGCGGGTTAAGTGCAGGTGGCGCAAAGCACAAGGACCGGCATAAGGATCCCGGTTCGAACCCCGGCTCCCCACCTGCAGGGGAGTCGCTTCACAGGCGGTGAAGCAGGTCTGCAGGTGTCTATCTTTCTCTCCTCCTCTCTGTCTTCCCCTCCTCTCTCCATTTCTCTCTGTCCTATCCAACAACGACAACAACAACAATAAAACAACAAGGGCAACAAAAGGGAATAAATTAATAAAATAAATATTTAAAATAAAAAAAAAAGAAATAGTGAATGTTATTTTGAATCCAGACTTTACTGATCTAGAAGAAAAACTCTTAAACATCTAGTCTATTTCCTTTGGTGATAACATGATGATTAAATATTTTATGTTTTCTGGATGAATAGCTCTGTCATTCGTTTTTCTCAGGAGACCTTTAGAAAGAATACCAACTTTATACATTGCTATAAAGATACAAGCCAGAACCACAGAGCCCATGTCTGAGCATGTCTCAATTTTATGAGCCATAGTTGCTTGGAAATTCTGGAACATGAAACCATTCAAGCTAAGGGCTGTCAATTAAATGTAAAAATTATTTAATTATTTAAATATTTCAGTTCATCCCCATATGAAATAGCACAGATAGTACAGAATTTTGCTTATGAAAAGACATAAAAGGATTTTCTCATAGAACAGCATCTCACCCAATTAAGCAATCAATCAGTTTAAATTTATTGAGCTCCTGTGTGCTGAATGCTGTGTTCCTGAAACATAAAACCAAACAATAAACAAAGCTGTCACAGTTTTCATCAACACAGAATTTAGTGCAGCACTGCCCAAGGTATGTTTCTGCAATCATCATTGAATAATTGTACTGTCCAAAACTGTAGCCACTTCCACATGGCTCTTAAGTACTTGTAATGTCATAAGTATGGCTAAGGAACTGAATTTTGATTTTTTGATAATTTCAGTTGACTGAAATTGAAATTGTCACATGTGACTAACAGTCCATTTTGAGCAGTGTACACTAACTAAGGTGTTAAATCCATTAAAGCTCCAGTGTGTATTTTTCAACAGTTGAGAGGGAACATTGCTAACTGTGGAATAGATATTCACTTAACACCTGGGGAAATGAATTGCTGGGCTCTGGTGTCCCCTGGTAAATTAAACCTCTTAATTCTTTGTGTGATATTTGTATTCTGCTGAACTGGGTGTGATGGTTAGTGCAACATATACAAACAGTAAATGTTGCTTCAATTAATAAACTGACTGCGTATCTTCTGTATTCCAGGCACTATACTGTAGCCAAGTTGTATTTTCTACATTTTGTAGTTGATGATGAGTCTCAAGAAGTATAAATACCTTGAATAAGACCACAAGCTATAAGGGACAAAGCCATCAGGTAAAAACCATGTTTAACTGATAATCTAAAGTCCTTGTTCCTGCTAACCATAATGATGGAATGCCTAATTTAATATGAAAAAGAATCTGGTATTAAGGAATAATTATTATATTTTGAGGAGACATTCAATGAATAATCACATTTAAATTACAAATTAGATTTTTCCTCCCAGCTCTTCTTTCCTGGCAAATTCTAGCAATGTGGCTAATGCATGGTTACAAGATGGAATTCAGTTTAAAAGCAATAGGATTAAAAAAACATATTTCCGTGTAACTGAACATTATCAATACAGATTTAATTTACCTAAGAAAAAATAAATTACTATGTCTTTGCTTTTAAAGAATAAGTAATCTAATCATGTATGCAAGATATGTGAACATGCTATTATGAATATTTTCACATACTTTTTTTTCATTAGTATTAACAAATGCTCAGGGAAAATTGCTGCTGTTATTAAACATTTCTTATAACATTTCTCAAAACCTTTAATGTTTTTCTGGCTTCACTTAATATCTAGACTTAACAAAATTAGACATAAGTTAGTTTTTTTTTCCTTAGTAACAAAAACTTTCATGTCTATTTATCTTGTAATTTCAAATTATTCACTATTATTACTTGAAAGCACTGATTTTAACTAGCTATAAGTTTTTTACTTTTACATGTTTATTTCTAAAATATGTTTATTTGTTATATTTTAATGAGAGAAAAATATAGCGAGAAAGATTCAGAGAGGGAAAGAGAGGTCAGAGCATTGCTCTGCTCTGACTTGTGGTGCAAGGGATTGAAGCTGGGACTTTGTAGTTTTAGGCATTAAAGTCTTTTGCATAACCATTATGCTCTCTCTTGTGCCCTAATTATATATATATATATATATATATATATATATGTATAATTTTTTTCTTTCTTTTAAAAATATTTATTTATTCATTCATTTTTGTTGCCCGTGTTGGATTACTGCTGCAGTTACTATTGTTATTAATGTCATTGTTGTTGGATAATACAGGAAGAAATATACTGAGGAGGCGAAGACAGAGAGGGGAAGAGAAAGATAGACACCTGCAGACCTGCTTCACCACTTGTGAAGTGACTCCCCTGCAGGTGGGGAGCAGGGGGCTCAAATCCTCAAACCAGGATCTTTAAGCTGGTCCTTGCACTTTGCACCACCTGTGCTTAGCCTGCTGTGCTGCCACCCCATTCCCAAAACTTTTCCTTTCACTACTATCCCAGTAAAGGTGGTATTAAAAAAGATAAAGAGCCCAGGTTCAAGCCCCACCAGATCCCCACACACATGGGTGTCGCTTCACGTGCTGTGAAGCAGGGCTGCAGTTGTCTGTCTTCCCCTCCTCTCTCATTTTCTTTCTCTAATTTTATATATTTTAAATGGAATGACTTGTGATTTTTCTTGAATATTTTTTCATAGCTTAATGTAAAAAGTACCCACCAAATGCCCCATTATGTTTCAAAGAGTCACAATTTTGAAAAATGTATTTTAGAAATTACAGCTATATATAATGCTAAATAGCATCAAATTTACTTTCATGATTTGTATGGAAGTTTATCATTTAAAAATAATTTTCCCATTAGTTATAGACTTCAAGCACCTGAGAATAGCAGAAAGAATAATTGTAATCATAGCATTAATCTTACTGGTACTCATCATCATGGAAGTATAGAAATAAATTTCACAGAACATGTAAGCAGCATTTTGTCTTTGAATCCAAAATCTTTTGAGATGTTTGAGGGATTTTTTTTGAAATTTATCTTATTGAAATGTTTTGCTTCATTGAAACAATACTACACCCTTATGTTATTGTAGGTAATATATACATTTATACACATATTTAAGAAATACCTTATTTAAACTATGCAAAATGTAATCATATTTCTGAGCTCAACTAAAAGATGGTAATCCCAAAAGAAACAAGGAAGCCTTTATCTTATCACATTACCATAAAATAAATTTTATATTAAGAGAGAACCTTCTAGTTTAACATAATTATCTATGGACTTACCTGATGTTCTAACCGCTTGACTAATAAAAAGCCTTCGAAGTATAAGGGTAGAGCAGTACTTTTTAATCTTTCTTGGAAGATCCTGCGAGGGGCCGGTTTTGGGGGTTTCTTAGCCATCATACCCTCTCTGCTTTGTGACTTAGTTTCAGCTGAATCCAGTCTCAAACAAAATGACATCTCCCCTGTGTAAGAGGAAAAGGCAACTGTTCAAAGAGGAAGTCCCAATTCAGTCTTTAACCACAACACCACCAGCAGGAGGACACACACACACACACACACACACCCCTCTCTCCCATGCTTTTTCCTGTAATTTTTGTGAGGTAAGAAAGTACAGGCTTAAACTAACTTTAAGCAGGCACTCTGAGAATAAACTAAATGTACTTAGAATTATTGTAGCAAAATAAACAGAAGATTAACATCACAAAGGATGAAAGGAACAGATATTAGACATCAAGGTCACATTTATTTTCTTTCATCTTTTTTTGTTTGTTTGTTTATGTTGTCCACAGGAGACATGATATGAACTAATTCCACTTCATTAGAAATTATTTCACAGGATCATTTTGTTGATTCTATTTCTATTGTAAATGTTTGAGAAATGAACTTTGTTTAAATCTGTAGGGAAATGAAACTCCTTATCCTATGCTCCTTTGATAGGACACTAAATAGAAACGATAGTCATAGGAACATGGAATATTTCCTTGCTTGTCATTAAGTATTTTGAGTTCCTCTGTTGCTAGTGGGTGTTTGGAGAAATATGTCTGGCATAGAACACTGTCAATTTTAAAATGAAAGTTTTTGTTCTTTTATGTAGTCCCCACAGTTAGCTAATGAGATTTATAGAGTTACACTGGGCCCAAAATCCATTCCGTGTTTGCATGTGGAAAATGGCTAGCTACTCGAGAGACTGGATTTAACCCAACTCTGCATAAGGAATGATGGAAGAAGGCAACAACAGATGCAATTGTGGGTTATTTTCCAAAGAAGAGGTCCTGAGACATTCTGCCATTTCCTATCTTACTGTCAAGATTTCAGAATTATTTTGAATTTACAATGCATTAAGCTCATTATTAGAAGTCAAAGCCAGTCAGGCATCTTCAGCCTGATTTTTCTTTCTTTTCTTTTCTTTTCTTTTGTTTGCTTTGCTTTATTTCCTCTTCTTCTTCCTCCTCTTCCTCCTCCTCCTCCTCTTCCTCTCCTTGTTGTTGTTGTTGTTGTTCTTCTTCTTCTTCTTCTTTAGAACTATACAGACATGGTATGAAGATTCTGTATTTTCACATATACCTTTGTTTTCACAGATAAATAGCAACAGAAACAAACAAACAACTAAAGTGCTTTCTCTGTTGGCTAACTGGTACAACTGTAAAAACAACTAGGTAGGAAGGTTATCAGCCTCAATTTTTAGTTCTTGGTTTTGGTTAGCTGTGGCTAAGATATAAGAGATCAGCAGCTCTATTCCTTGGAAAGTAGACAAATCCCAAATGCTATTTAGCATTGATCTTTTCAGTACTTTGAGGCCATTCTTGCTGAGCTCCAAAAGTAGTTTCTGTTTAGTCACCTAGAACGAATTGAATTGCACATCCTTTGCCACAGTGAGGAAGGTCATTAAATTTTGGTAAGAAACTATGAGACATTTTTTAGGCTTTTATTTTTAGAGGACATTCAAGGTATGCTAACATTGTTTCTTTGTTTTGTTTTGTTTTTGTTTTCTTATAGCTCCTGTTAAAATATTTACTCAAATCCTCATTTGAGTAAATATACTTTCTAATCTAAAATGGCATTATATTTCATAAATAGAAAATGCACAAACAAGCAAAAATAATCCAACAATTGTTATAATTTGGTTTAATGGGGATGGCACTGCTGTGTGGTGACCCACTTTGTGGACCCCTCTGATTCTTCTTTCCTACTAGAGAGACTACTGGACACCCCCCTACTCCCCCAGTCAGTACAAATTTCATCGGATCTGCAGCTATAGATATTAACAGTCAAATTATCTACAAAGAGAAGTTGAAAAGCACAGACTGGTTCTCAGTAAACCAGAGAAGAGTGTTCAGATGCATACCAAAATAAAGTTTGAAAATTAAATTTGAAATTTAAAAATTTTAATTATAGCATTGCCTTTATATTAAATTGACGTGTTCTGCTATCCAAGTCTTTGAATGATAAAATGAAAACCAAATTTTTTTGGAATTTTTAGAGACAAAAGCATAACCATTTTTTAGTATCTTCGTATTAAAAGAGTGAGTTTAATGACACAGAAATATCTCCTGGTTCGATAAATTACCTAACTCACTGTTTTGGTGGCTGATGCAATTCTGGGAGAAAGTGAAAGTGAGAGTGAGAACTCAGAAATCAAAAGAAAGGCAAGAGAGAGAAGGAGGACTCTGGGAGTCACAAGTGACTGCAAGGACCTGGAAAGTTGCTCAAGATTAGAGCACACAGCTTACACACAGAGAGGTTCAGTGCCCTGTATGCATATACAGGAGCTAATCAGTGCTCTTATTTCTCTTATAAATAAATAATAAGTAAATAATTTTTTTAAATTAAGTGATTGTGGGCTGAGGAAACAGCGTAATGGTTCTGCAAAAGAATTCCCTGCCTCAGCCTCTAAGGTCCTGGGTTTAATCCCCAGCACCACCATAAACCAGAGCTGAGCAGTGCTGTGTTAAGCCCTACCCCACTAGGGAAAAATAGAAACAGGCTGGGGTATGGATTGTTCTGTCAATACCCATGCTTACTGGAAAAGCAATTACAGAAGCTGGACCTCCCACCTTCTGCTCCCCATAAAGATCTTTAGTCCATACTCCCAGAGGGATAAAGAACAGGGAAACTTCCAGTGGAGGGGATGGGACATGGAACTTTGGTGGTGGGAATTGTACCCTTCTTATACCACAATCTTGTCAATCATTATTAAATCACTAATAATAAAATAAATAAATAAATGAATAAAATAAATAAAGTGACTGGAATTTGAGAAGAGAACTCACTGACTGTATGACCAGACAGTTTCATGGGAGGAAAAAAAAAAATCTCTAGAAAAATGTGAAGAATGGACTACTTTTTGGGAAATAATCCCCTACCTTTCTAGCTTCCTTACCTTTTAAAAATAAGCAAAATTGGGAGTTGGGGCAGTAGTGCAGCGGGTTAAGCGCTGGTGGTGCAAAGCGCAAGGACTGGCTTAAGGATCCTGGTTCGAGCCCCCATCTCCCCACCTGCAAGGGGAGTCGCTTCACAAGCGGTGAAGCAGGTCTGCAGGTGTCTGTCTTTGCCCCACTTTGTCTTCTCCTCCTCTCTCCATTTCTCTCTATCCTATCCAACAACGATGACAATAATAACTACATCAACAACAAAAAAGGGCAACAAAAAGGAATAAATAAATATTTAAAAAATAATAATAAAATAAAAATAAGCAAAATTATGAGAAGGTGCCTGCTTTGACATGCATGAGACCCAGGTTTGAGCTTCACCCCCACCATACTGGGACAAGCTTTGGTGCTATGGAATCTTTTCCTCTTTGCCTCTGTCTCTGTCTTCTGAAAAGGTCAGCCTGGGCCAATGAAACCTGAGATTAAAACAAAGAAAAAAGCAAGAAGAAAGGCCAATTTATCAAATGCTAAGTTTCTTTAGCTATTGATTTACAGTTAAAGTTGATATACCACTAATACAAGTGTTTCTTCCAAAAAAAAAAAAAGGAAAAAATTTTATGAAACATTCTCAGCCTGTTAGTCCTATCCACAATTCTTAGCATTATTATATCTTTGCACCATTATAGTATAAATCCTCATAGGTGTATATATCAAGTTTTCAGGGGGTAAATAACGAAGTTTTAGATAAGGGAATGCAGTAGAAAGCATTTGTTCATAGGGAGAGTGCCAGTTTTGTCTCTGATCAACTCAGAGGCCACTGAACAATTCACTTAACTTCCCTGGGATCAAATCTTTCTTACCTGTGGAGTGAGGAGAGAGACTAAGTGATCTCTTGTCATTGTATTGTATCTGTTATCCAAAAAGATTGGCAGACTTTTTAAAAATACATTTTTAATAGATTTATTTACTTATTAGTGCGGGAGGAGGGACTCAGAGCATTACTCTGACACATGTAATGCCAGGGAATGAACTTGGGACCTCATGCTTGAGAATACAACACTATTCATTGAGTCACTCCCCGGCAACTACAATAAACTTTAAGATTTATTTTTTGATTGACTGATTGATTGGACAGAGGAATAGAGAAATTGAGAGGGGAGGGAAAGATAGGGAAAAGAGACACCTACAGCACTGCTTCATCACTTGTCAAGCTTCCCCCCTGCAGATGGGGACTGGGAGCTTGAACCCAGGTCCTTGTGCATGGTAATGTGTACACTTAATCATGTGAACCACTGCCTAACCCCTACAATAGACTTTTTAAGCAGTGTCCTGATTTCACTCATTTTCTTTTCTGATTATTATTTTAAAGAATATAATCAGTTTGTTTTGGGCTGATGCCAGGGCTTCACCACTCTGGGCCAACTTTTTCAGATAGAAAGAGAACAGGCTGGGAGTATGGATCAACCTGCCAATGCCTATGTCCAGCAGAGAAGCAATTACAGAAGCCAGAACTTCCAGCTTCTGCATCCCATAATGATCCTGGATCCATACTCCCAGAGGGATAAAGAATAGAAAAGCTTCCAGTGGAGGGGATGGGATATAGAACCCTGGAGGTGGGAATTTTATGGAATTGTACCTCACTTATTATACAGTCTTGTCAATCATTTTTAAATCAATAAATAAAAAAAGAAAGACAGTAAAAGGGGAACAGAAAAGACACCATAACATGGATGATCCAATTAATTTTAAAACACAATCTACTCAAGTTTAAAACACACTTTTATGTTTTTGATATTTTGATTTTTTTAATCTAACAATAAATATTTATTGAGCATCAATGATGTGCTCAAACATACAACACAAAGCCCTTCAACATAAGGCCCTTTAAATTAAAACTGCTGAAAACACTCTTTCCTTGTGCTGGGGAGATAGCACCATGGGTAGTGGAATAGACCTTCCTGCCAGAGGCACCAGAGTTTCCAGGTTTAATTTCTATACCTCCATAAGTTAGAGCTGAGCAGTGCTCTGGTTAAAGAAAAAAAAAAAAAACAACTTAAAAAAAAATTTTTATTTATTTATTCCTTTTGTTGCCCTTGTTGTTTTGTTGTTGTAGTTATTATTGATGTCATTGTTGTTGGATAGGACAGAGAGAAATGGAGAGAGGAAGGGAAGACAGAGAGGGGGAGAGAAAGACAGACACCTGCAGACCTGCTTCACCGCCTGTGAAGTGACTCCCCTGCAGGTGGGGAGCCGGGGGCTCGAACCGGGATCCTTCCGCTGGTCCTTGTGCTTAGCGCCACCTGAGCTTAACCCCCTGCACTACCGCCCGACTCCCAAAAAACAACTTTTTCCTCTAACAATTTGTGTTGGGCATTATGCCAGCTCCCCCCTGCTCCATGCTGCATTGCTTGATGCTGTGGTCTATTTACATAATCATTGTTTTGTCTGAGACCCACCCTGCCTGCAGGGCATTGGTTTAATCCCCACTGGTTAGATGGAAGCTTGCTACCTTTGCGCTCTTTTTTCCGATCCACCCCCTCTCCTAGCCATTTCCTTTTCTGACCTGCCACTTCCACTTCAGAAGATATAAAGGCATTATTCTCTGATCAATAAAAGCATTGCATTGTGTTCCCACTCAGCCACAAGAATTCCCTGTTCCTCTCCTGCGGTGCTGAGTAAGCAGCAGCCTAAGTTGGCTCTGGTTGAGTTTTCTCCAACCCAGAGAGCACATGCCGGGAAAGAAACACTCTCAGGCTAGCCCAGCAAATTTGGTTACTCTTGTTTGTCTTAATACCTCATGTTTTCTTTTCTTTATTTATCTTTAAATTTTTAAAGACTTTTAAAATATATTTATTTATTTATTCCCTTTTGTTGCCCTTGTTTTATTGTTGTAGTTATTGATGTCGTCATTGTTGGATAGGAAAGAGAGAAATGGAGGGAGGAGGGGAAGACAGAGAGGGGGAGAGAAAGAGAGACACCTGCTGACCTGCTTTACCGCCTGTGAAGTGACTCCCCTGCAGGTGGGGAGCTGGGGGCTCAAACTGGGATCCTTAGGCCGGTCCTTGTGCTTTGCGCCATGTGCGCTTAACTCGCTGCACCATCTCCCAATTCCCTATCTTTAAATTTTTTATCACCCTCACTCTCGAGGTTGACTCTTTTTTAGAGACACCAGGGTATTGAACTGTCCCCCTGTGCCATGAGGGCCAGGGACTTGAACCCACTGTTGTTGAGGTGGTCTGGTGTCGGGCTGCACCGTGGAGAAGAGAGCGGACGTCCAGAGCAAAGGGGTACACAAATCTTTATTATTGGATGGGGGGAGAGTTTGGTTCGGACCACGTGGAGCCAGCCAGCAATGGCCGACCATGGGGGGAGAGCAGGGAGCGAGACCTCAGAGAGGGAGAGCTGAGAGCCCAGAGAGAGGGGGGGGGTGAGGGGGCTTTTTATTGGGTGACAACCAGAGGTGACGTGTAGGGCCAGGATTGGTTGAAGGGGGCAATGCTAGGGTTTCATGTGGCGTAGTAAAACCTGGGGGCGGAGACTGCATCAGAATAACTCCTCAGCAACATCTCCTCCTATCCCTTTATATCTAAATGGACACAGTAAAGAAAAATGGAATGGAGCAGGCTTAAATGTTTTAGAGGAATGCCATGCTCAGGTGGGAAGATGTAGGACTTTCTGTGGAGGATGGAAGGCTTAAATGGCTGCGAACCTTGTGAGATTTATGCGTCCTCCTGTGCTCAACCCCTCTTTAGAGAGAGAGACTTACCTGGAGAGACTCATCTCATAGGTTTAAGCGCAGCCTGCTCAACCATCTCTTCACAATATCTCTACATCTTTTCTATCTTTCTATCTAGTAATTGCATAAGATGTACAAAGTCTGTAAAAGACTATCATGGGGCAGAAACCTTTTGGGCATAAGCCTAAATGATATAACAAAATAGGAAGGGACAAGTAGGGGAGTAGTAAAAGCCAGTGTGGTGTGAAGGGAAGGATTGGTGTGTAAAGGAACATTCCCTGCTTGGGTGGGGAAAGGGGCGAGGGTACATAATGAGGGAGAGGCGGGAGGCGTGACCCACCAAACAGAGGGGCTATTTGGCATTGTATAGTCCTCAAGACAATAGTCTGTAAAGTCTATGAATTACTCAGGATCAGTCTATGAAAAACCAGCAGCGTGAAGGGAAATAAGCTGCTTCAAAATTGTGTAAAATGTATATAGGGTATGTCAGAAAGTCTGATACAAGTCTCAGTCTGAAGTAGATGGCTAGGGGAAGAATTGGCAGGGGATGCAACGCTGCATGAGGGAGGTCAGCCGCTGGAATGTTGCTTTTCTGTAGATAGCCAGCTGGAACTGCCAACACGTGACAAGCAGGTCAGAAGCAGGAACGGTAACCAGGCATGAAGAAAGTTCTGTCCTTGGAGTCTGTGTATCAGGTTCTTCAGATCGCACTGGGTGACATCTAGGGTTTTGGGGGGTGTGCCACGGTAGTCGTGCCATCTAGTGGGTGACGTCAGGGTCTGCAGGGGTTCAGATGGTTTTTCCGGGATTCCTATGAAAGAAACACAAACAATTTGCTTCTCGTGGTTAATTTGAACTTGTAACAAGTTATAGGTTTGTTATAGTTGATACCTCGATGATTATAATTGGTTTAGAATCTCTTTATGATTTTATTTAAAGGTCATCTAATGTGACCTCCTGTAGCAGCCTCTACTGCAGGATCTTGAGACCAATTTTAGCTAAAATATGTATTTTAAACAGACTCAAATTGCTTAGAGAGTTAACGCATATTCGTGACAATGATTTTAACATTTACAGTGCCAGATTGATGCCAGATCTGTTGTGGATTAATTTCCACAAGATAGTTTACAGGGCACCTTTGGGGGCCCTTCAAAGGTGTCCTGTATATACAATTTATATAGTTTAGTTTTGGGAATGAATAGTCACGTTGAACATTTTGACTTTTACCTAAATAGTAAGTTACCTTAACAAATTAATTTTTACCTAATCTGGTAAAAGTGTAGCTGTAGGGTTACACTTTTGACTGTTAAGTTAGTGTTACCAAACTTGAGACATACCCATAAACATTTAGTTATAACAAACTGGAGGAAAAAGAACTTTTGTTATAAAAACACATTATTTAAAAACAAATTTAAATCTGTCATTAGTCACACAGTTTAAGACTAAACACTTATATATATACCAAAACTATATATAAAATTCAAAAGAGGGAGAAAGAAAAAAAATTTGGAATGTTTCTGGACGTCTCCAGAAACTTTGGCTGCGTCCAGCATTTTTATATAAAGCTAATTAGCTTTTAGAGTACTCCAAGCAGATAGTTCATACAAAAAAATTTTTTTGTCATTCAACACACTCACTCACAAAAACAACTGGTCAGTTATAACATAAGACATACAGGGAAAGGGTAGGAGAGAGGTCTCTGTGAGCCAGATTTTGTAGGTTCTGCCATGTTGTATTACGGGTCCTGGGATGTATCCTGCATCTGGTCCTCTTGTAGTATCTCTTGTTCTTCAGGAATAACAGCACCATCCTGAGGGTATTGTTGGACATGGCGAGCAGGAACCCAGACAGGTTTAGAGAAATTTTGAGGGAAAATGCATGCGAAACCCCTTCCCATGGTCAATAATGGGTCAGGCCCTTTCCAAATTTTATCGAGTGGGTCTCTCCATTTGACCTTAATAGATGGGAGGGTAGATGGTGTTTGCCAGTGAAGAATAATAGGGGGTAAGGCCAAGTTATTGTAAATATTAAAGAGATTTAACGTAGTTAAGGCTTTTGCTAGCTGGATATTGGGGGGATATGTTCCTCCTTTATCTTTATTTAGTTGAGCCTTCAGAGTTTGATGGGCCCTCTCGACAATGCCTTGTCCCTGTGGATTGTCGGGAATGCCCGTGGTATGAGTAATATTCCAGAGGGAACAAAAATCTTTAAATTGTTTGCTTGTAAACATAGGTGCATTGTCTGTTTTCAAAAATAATGGGACCCCCATAATGGCAAAACGAGAGCATATGGCTTACAAGCTTTTTAGCACTTTCTCCTGTCTGAGCTGTAACCCACATAAATTTAGAAAAGGTATCAACTGAGACAAACACATATTTTTGTTTGCCAAAGTTTGGTATGTGGGTGACATCAATTTGCCAAATAGCATTAGCTTTTAAACCTCGGGGGTTAACCCCAAGGGTCTGGATAGCAGGTGTCTTTATGAGACTTGCACAAGAAGAGCATGTAGCGAGGATATGTTTTAACTGTGGTACAGGAACATCAGGGAATCGAGCTCGAAGGCCTTTAAGATTAACATGGGTTAGAGAATGAAAATTAGCAGGATCAGAGACAGAGACTGGGAAAGTTCCTGTGGAGGCAAGACGGTCAACTGCGGCATTCCCTTCGGACAGGGAACCAGGAAGAGGGCTGTGGGAACGAAGGTGTTGAATATACAGTGGTTGGGTTCGAGAACAGAGCATAGAGGCGATTTGAATCAAGAGAAGGGAAAGTGGGTTGTCATCAATTTTCACATAAGAACGAGCAAGCCATGGAAGTAAGTTAACAGTATACACACTGTCAGAAAAAAGGTTGAAGGATTCTGGTACAGCTTTTAGTGCAAGAAAAACAGTATAAAGTTCTTTGTACTGAGGGGAATTATCAGTAAAGAGAGGTTTAGGAGATTGTTTGTCTGGGTAATATATAAGGGCAGCAGCTCCCCTTTTCCCGCCATCAGTAAAGATTGTAGGAGCAGAGGGAATGGGATCCCGAGAGAAAAGTTTAGGTGCTAGTAGAGGCAGAAGAGGTAAAGAAGCTATCAATTTATTAGAAGGAAAATGGTTATCTATTTGTCCTGGAAACCCCACGAAGCTTATGGCAAAGCGGGAATGATGGCGTATAAGCCACTCTGTATCTGTGAGAGAAAAGGGCAGAATGATTAAATCCGGTTCTTTCCCTAAGACCTGCACAGACCTATTTCTCCCTTGTCGAACCATGAATGCTAACGCGTCTATCTCAGTGAGGAGTCTTGGAGCTCCTCCTACTGGCGTGTGAAGCCATTCGAGAACCCCATGGTCTTGCCACAGTGCCCCTACTACTGTGGGGGTGGAGTTGAAGATTAGAAGGTTTACCGGAGAGGAGGGGGAGAATCGAACAAGGTGCATGTCCTGGAGGGCCTGGTTAACCCTTTCCAGTGCCAAGGAGGCCTCAGGAGTTAACTTACGTTTTGAAGAGGGCTGTTTGTTTCCTTTCAACAGGTCAAACAGTGGTTGGAGGCAGCTTGTGGGCAGACAGAGATACTGCCTAAGCCAATTTAAATTTCCTAGAAAACTTTGTAAAGAAGCAAGAGTAAGGTTAGAAGGGAAGGTAACATTAGGTTTTAAGGGACGAATTTGCGTTAGAGAAATCTCTGAACCTAGGAAGGATATTGGAGGGATTAGCTGTATCTTCTCAGGGGCTACATTAAGGCTGCTTTTCTTTAATGCAGGAATGAGAAAATTACGTAAGGCATAGAGATCTGTATCTGATTTTCCCCATATTAAAATATCTTCTGTATAATGAAAAATATTAAGGCCCTTATGAATATATGGGACAAGGGCAGATTTAACAGCCTCCTGACAAATTGTAGGACTATTGGCCATACCCTGGGGCAGCACCACCCATTCAAATCTATCAGCAGGGCTGGCATTATTAATAGACGGAACAGAGAAGGCAAAACGTTTACAATCTCGCGGATGCAAGGGGATAGAGAAAAAACAATCTTGTATATCAATAGCTATGACTGGAATTCCCGTGGGAATTGCAGAAGCAAGAGGCAAACCCCTTTGGGGGGAGCCCCAGACCTGCATGGTTTTATTTACTGCACAGAGATCTTGAAGGAGGCGCCATTTTCCTGAGCGCTTTTTAATCACAAAGACAGGAGTATTCATGGGCTTCGAGAATGACGAATGTGTCCCAAGGACAACTGCTCTCGGACGAGCTCTTTTAAAATTTTTAGCTTATCCCTAGGTAAAGGCCACTGTTCCACCCAGACAGGCTCATTAGAAAGCCAGCTTAAGCGGGGTGTTTGGCTACGAACAGTGGCATTTAGTATTGGGGGTGCTGAATAGACCTGGTATCGCGGGAATGAGTTTTACGCTCTGCAGAGGCGTCTGTGGATATCCTAACATCAAGACATTCCAGAAGATCCCTGCCCAGTAAGTTGGTGCTAATATTAGCTACCAAAGGGCGGAAGTGTCCGGTAGAACCTTCTGGGTCTTCCCACATGAGCAAGTCTCGTGTGCAAAATGCTCTGGTCATCCCTCCTATTCCATGTAAACTGGGTCCAGGGATAAGTTCCCAATCTTGGGGAACCTCTTCTTGCCTTAAAATCATCTTTTCTGCCCCCGTGTCAATCAAAAATTTAAAAGGAATATTGCCAATCTTTACTGTCATAGAAGGGTGGCCCCATTCTAAAACAGGAGTGGTCCACAATATCTCATGCCCCGAATTTGTACCATTCAGGGGCGAACCATCTTTATGAAATTGGGACCAACAATCTCTCTTCCAATGAAACCCCTTATGACATTTTGGACAAACAGTACATGGTCTCTGGCTCCCTGACTGAAAGCGGGGTTGCTCTGGCTGGAGGCGTGGTTTCCCTGACTGGAGGCGTGGTCGCAACTTATCAGGACATTCCAATATCCTTGGCGACCGCACTGAAAGCAGGCCCCGTTTTGCTTACGTGGGGCAACTGCATAGACCTGTGTCGTAGCGGGTGCCCCATAATTGCCTGATGTAAGTTCCTGTGTCGCTAGAATCCAATTATCTGGGTGTAGGTGTTTAAGATTAAGGCATACCTGATGGAACTGTGGTGTCATGCCTTCCCAGACAATAGAGCGCAGGAGTAGTTTGCGGACATCAGGATTATAAACCTTTCTCTCTAAGCTTCTCTTCACCCTTGAGATGAAGCTCGCCAATGATTCATCAGAGCCTTGGTGAAAAGAATTAATGGGAGCTGACAGATCTACATCGGGTGTGGTCACCCTTTCCCATGCTTGTGTTGCACAGATGCGTACCTGTTCAAAATAACCGGTTGGAAACCTGGCTTCTGCCTGCTGAGCTCCAGAATCATAAGCTCCTGCTCCAAACAAGGCATCAGAATTCCATTCTACCTGTTTGTTACTATTTTCCTGCGATTGTCTAGAGCACTCATCACGGAAGCATGCCTGCCACTGAAGATAGAGTGGGTCTGGGAGTGCAGCACGAGCCAGATCTTTCCAGTCTTGTGGTGTATTTAAATGCTGGTAAAAGCTCCTCAAGACGGACTTGGTCCATGGAGAATGCATTCCGTCCTCCTTGACTGCTTGTCTGAGTGTTCCAATATCTTAGGAGGAATATGGCTACCACCGCTGAGGGTTTTGTTTAGAAGGGGACAAGTTTACCAGGAATGTGTGGATTTGGTCCAATGGCGCGGGAGAGGGAGCTACAGAAGTGGAAAGTGCCGTAGAAACTGCTGTAGTGGCTGCAGGGGAGACTAAACGCATATCTACGGGGACGGAGCTCCCGGGGTGGACTGCACATGGCTTAAAATCCTTAAATGCTGAAAAAATATCCTTTAGCTCTCGTATCTCAGCCACTAGGTCCCTTAATTGTGACGTATCAGCAGGGGGCGGGGTCAGGGACGAGGAAGCCTCAGGCAGAGCTGAAACCGCAATGGCAGGGGCCGGGGGCGGAGCTGAAACCAGGGCGGCAGGGGCCTGGGGCGGGGTCAGGAATGCAGAAGCTGCAGGCGGAGCTGAAACCGGGGAGGCAGGGGCAGGGGGGGTTCAGGGACACGGAAGCTGCAGGCGGAGCTGAAACCACGGCGGCAGGGGCAGGATGGGGTTCAGGAATGCAGAAGCTGCAGGCGGAGCTGAAACCGGGGAGGCAGGGGCCAGGGGAAGGTTCAGGGACGCAGAAACTGCAGGTGGAGCTGAAACCAGGGAGGCAGGGGCCGGGGGCGGGGTCAGGGACGCAGAAACCTCAGGCAGAGCTGAAACCGGGGCGGAAGGGGGCAGGGTCAGATGAGGAGCGTCCGAACACGTGTGCGTGTCTGTGGGAACGGAATTCTTGGGTTTAGCCGCTGATCGCTTAGGACGTCTAAGTCTTAAGCACATGTGATTTAACTCTCGTACCTCAGCCTCAAGGTCACTTATCCTTATGGCATACCACGTTTTACATATCTTGAAAGTGGCGACCACAGTTAAAAAAATCCAAGGGGTAGCGAAAATTAAACTGTTTATGACAGCGCAAATCTGTCCCAGGTCAAGAGATAATGACTGGGACACCTCCTCATAAAACGAGAAATTTCCCATGGTGGAGGGAAACGCAGGGCCACAGAAGTGGGTGGATGCCACTTACCTGTGTCTGGGCGGTTTCAGAGACCTCAGGCCGGGAGTGGTGTGGGTACGGAATACGATGGGCGCCAGATGTTGTTGAGGTGGTCTGGTGTCGGGCTGCACCATGGAGAAGAGAGCGGACGTCCAGAGCAAAGGGGTACACAAATCTTTATTATAGGATGGGGGGGGGATTGGCTCGGACCACGTGGAGCCAGCTGGCAATGGCCGACCACAGGGGGAGAGCAGGGAGCGAGACCTCAGAGAGGGAGAGCTGAGAGCCCAGAGAGAGGGGGGGGGGGTGAGGGGGCTTTTTATTGGGCGACAACCAGAGGTGACGTGTAGGGCCAGGATTGGTTGAAGGGGGCAATGCTAGGGTTTCGCGCGGCATGATGTGTAGGGCCAGGATTGGTTGAAGGGGGCAATGCTAGGGTTTCGAGCAGCATAGTAAAACCTGGGGGCGGAGACTGCATCAGAATAACTCCTCAGCAACACCCACGTCACACATGGCAAAGCAGTAGCTATCTCATGACTCACCCTATGGTTTTTTCTTATCTCCTCATACTTTTTTTTTTTTGGATGCTCATTTTTTCTCTATTCATCCCTTAAGGTACAGGTGGAATTTATCTTTGCCTGTGATGATTTTCTGATTTCCTAAAGTCCTCTCCACTGCCAAGGGACAAGCTTATCATGGTCACCTGCATTCACACAGCACTTTGCACTATTCTTTACTTTACCATTTGTCCCATTGCATTTTACTTATTGGAATGGATTCTGTATCAGTAGGAAACAGTTTTTTCAAAGTTATGGGTTATGTCGAAGTAGAAGCTGGTAAGAACTAGATCTTAGGGCAGGGGAGATAGCGTAATGGTTATGCAAATAGACTTTCATGCCTGAGACTCCAAAGTCCCAGGTTCAATCCCCTGCACCACCATAAGCCAGAGCTGAGCAGTGCTCTGGTGTTTCTCTCTGTCTTTATCTGCATTTCTCTCTCTCTCAAAAAAAAATGAAATAAAAAATTTTTATTTAAAAAAAAAGTTCTGATTCTTAAAAAAAAACAAAACTGTATCTTAGTAACCATTTGTTAAATTAACAGCTTCTTATTTAAATATTTATTTATGAGAGGAAACTTCAAGAGGAGGACCTGGAGGGGGTTGCATTGTTATGTGGGAAACAGAGAAATGTTATACATATACAAGCTACTGTATTTTACTGTTGATTGTAAACCATTACTCTCACCCAATAAAGAAATAAAATAAAATATTTAAAGAGAAAAAAAAAGGAAACTTCAGTGCTGTGGTCTCTCTCAATAAATAAGCAAATAAACAAAGTCTGTAGCTATCTTTGTTTTAGAAGGAAATGCTTGACAAAATTGTCATGATCCAGGTTGTCAGATGATCCCCCCCCCTTCTCTCAGTTCCCTTCTGTATCTCTCATGAAAAATAAAAAAATAAAAATTTAAGTGGAAACTATAAATTCCTAACAGGGAGACAGTTTGGGGGAGTAGAGCATAATTTGGTTTAGACCACTTTTTTTCCCCTTTTGTTGCCCTTGTTGTTTTAGTTGTTGATGTCGTCTTTGTTGGAGAGGACAGAAATGGAGAGAGTAGGGGAAGACAGAGATGGCAAGAGAAAGATAGACACCTGCAGACCTGCTTCACCGCCTGTGAATCAGCTCCCCTGTAGGTGGGGAGCCAGGTCTCAAACACTGGATCCTTACACTGGTCCTTACACTTCGTGCCACGTGCGCTTAACCTGCTGTGCTACCACCTGACCCCCTGGTTTAGACCACTTTGAATCAAACATATATAAAACTTGGGTATACATTTTTCTTCCCTTTCTCTCCTTCCTTCCTTCCTTCCTTCCTTCCTTCCTTCCTTCCTTCCTTCCTTCCATCTTTTTAAGAAATTTATTATTGGGGGAGTTGGGCAGTAGCGCAGCGGGTTAAGTGCATTTGGCGCAAAGCACAAGGACCGGTGTAAGGATCCTGGTTTGAGCCCCTGGCTCCCCAACTTCAGGGAGTCACTTCACAGGCGATGAAGCAGGTCTACAGGTGTCTCTCTTTCTTTTTCCCTCTCTGTTTTCCCCTCCTCTCTCCATTTCTCTCTGTCCCATCCAACAACGACATCAGTAACAACAACAATAATAACTTCAACAATAAAACAAGGGCAACAAAAGGGAATAAATAAATATGAAAAATTATTATTGGATAGAAGCAGAGAAATTGAGAGGGGTGGGGGAGATGGAGAAAGGAAGAGAGACAGAGAGACACCTTCAGCCCTGAATCATCACTACTGAAGCTTTCCCCCTGCAGGCAAGCACCAGGAGATTGAACCCAGGTCCTTGAGCACTATGTGTGCACTTAGCCAGGTGTGCCACTGCCTGGACCCCCTCTTTCTTTGGATTTAAGATTCATTAGTTCTTTTTCAGGGGTATGGTGAATTGGTGATTAATAATTATTACAACACTTTCTCACATGCCATGTTTTACTGACTAAAAAGCTACACACTGCTTTCCAGTTTTCTATGAAGGTGGTGTTAGGATCCATCCAACATTAACAAGACTAAGACAGTAGATCTTAGCTGCCTTTCTTTTAGCTAGAAAGTGGCATGATAAGTAGACCCTGAGTGTGTGTGTGTGTGTGTGTGTGTGTGTGTGTATGTGTGTGTGTTATTAAATGGGGCTCAAGTCCCTCATCTCAAGTTTTATGGATTTTGATAGTCAAGGCACAGAACATCAGTTCTCTGATTCCTATCACAGCAGGTATGGCGTGTTTCTGGAGCTACAAGCTATAAAGCTTTCTGCTCTTAACAATTTTTCATTTGTGGTAGCTTCTTGGACTCGGCAGTTTTGTAATCACAGTGGTTTCCTGATTGTGCAGTGTCAAGATGCTTCTAGAGATACCGGCACTGGCATTAGCTTCCTAGTTTTTCCTTTCCTCTAATTTTACATGCAGTAATGGGTTCTTGGTGGCTCAGGTCTGTAGTCTATCTTTGAGAATCATTCCTGAAAACTCAGAATGCATTTTTTTCTCCATTATTTCCAGCAATTTTGTAAATTTAGGAATGTCTATTAGTAAATCCATTTTTGCCTTCAGGTGGTTATCATGAATCCTGTCCTTGGAAACTGACCACACTGGTCAATAAGTTTCCTAGTATCTGTAGCAATGTAAATTAAAAATTGTCCTAATATCCACTGTGCTCCAGAATCCACTTCCATTTAAAAAATATTTATTTATTTATTCCCTTTCTGTTGCCCTTGTTGTAGTTATTATTGTTGTTGTTATTGATGTCGTTGTTGGAGAGGACAGAGAGAAATAGAGAGAGGAGGGGAAGACAGAGAGGGGGAAAGAAAGATTGACATCTGCAGACCTGCTTCACCGCCTGTGAAGTGACTCCCCTGCAGGTGGGGAGTTGGGGGCTCGAACTGGGATCCTTAAGCTGGTCCTTGAGCTTCACGCCACCTGCGCTCAACCCACCATGCTACCCTCCGACTCCCCTAGTTCCGTTTTGTAACTGTGAACACTTCATGAGATCTTTATGGGACCTGATGAAATTTCTGTGTCAGCAGCACATCATTTCTGTCTCAAGCCGTTGCTTGTGAAATGGAATCCCCCCACCCACCTGCATTTGGTCTTGGGGGAGAGGACATCCTGAGTGTGATGAACTTGATTGACTTTAGCTCTGATAATTGGTATGGAAATCTGGAAACAAGGAGACAACCTCAGGGACTCAAATTCCCTTCTCCTTCCTAATGGCCATACAGTTTGTTACAAAGAAGAGTAGGTAAGACCCATTAATGACTTAGTTATAGGGGAGGGGCAAAGAGGGTCCTTCTGAGGGAAGACCATGGGAAGGGAAATGCCATGGGATAAAGGGAAGATGTGGTTCCAGTCTAGTGTCACTGCACCTCTCTTCATTCCCACTCACAACCTTCACTGATATAAAAATGTGGTCGTTTCTTGAAGGGAGGAGATTTGATTTGATTGAAATGCACTCCAGTCTCTTGACTGAAGTATTCTACAGTAAATAAATTACAGTAAAGTAGAATTTCCATTCATGTAGAAGGTTGGTGGCACAGAGTTTGGCTTTCAGTAGCACTGGCAGTGGGTCTCCGTCCTGCTTTATCTAAGGTTTCCTTCACCTATGTCTTCTCAACTTTTCAGTCTCTTAGTGTTAGCTACTACTCACAAGCTACAGATTGGACATTTGATCACTGACAAGTCCTTCTAAGTTCTTGAATTGACTAGCATTTTAGATATCATGTTCTACACTTAAATGAACATATCATAAATATGGAACATTTAAATTTTAGACAAAACAGAAAGGGGGAAAAAAAAGAGAAGAAAACAAGGGCTGGCAAAATAGCTCACTTGAATAGTGACCCAGGTTTGAACCCTGTCCCAATACACTGAAGGAAGTTCCAGTATTATGATCTTTCACTTTGTCTCTGCTTTTCTGCCTTTTGTATCTATGTAAAACCAAAGCTAATAATAGCAATTAAAAAAAGAAGGAGATGAAAATTACACCCTAGCCCACCATCTCTCATTAGCACCATTTAGATGGGTCTTTCTATTTTGGGGTAATTTTTATCTGTTTAAATAAGTTAATGCTGTCTATGTTTGATGAATTGCATTTTTCATATATTGAGAGTATACTTTCAGGTCAATAGATATAAATGTACATTACTTAAATTTTTGCCTTGTTAACTAAGGTAAGTTTAAGTACTTGCAGTTAAAATTATAATGCAGGGGGCCAAGTGGCAGCACACACATTACAATGGGTAAAGACCCAGGTTCAAGCCTCTGCTCTCTTACCTGCAGGGGGGACACTTCACACGATTGGTGAAGCAGGTCTCTCCCTCTCTATTTCTCCTGCCCTTCTCAATTTCTCTCTGTCCTATCAAATAAAATGGGAAGGGGGGAGAAAAAGTAGCCACTGGGAACAGTGGATTCATAGTACTGCCACTGAGCCCCAGTAATAAACCTGGTGGGAAAAAAAATAAAGAGAATGAGAGAGTGAAGGGGGGAAGAGAGAAAGAAACGAAGGAAGGAAGGAAGGAAGGAAGGAAGGAAGGAAGGGTGAAGAGAAAGCATAAGGGAAAGGAGAAAAAGAAAAGGAGAGAGGGGAGAGAGATACCTGATGGCCTCTGCCCACCTCTTCTGGTCCAGAGGCCTTTGCTTTGCTGTGTGTCACCTTGCTCACTTCCAGTTTCACCTGTATTTCTCTTTCCTTCCCTTGCTTCTTAAGTACCACCCATTCATGTGAGATGATCTAGCAGTTACCCTTTCCACTTGACATGTGTCCTTCAAGTTCCATCCAAGAGATGGAAAAGGGAGAGCATTTAATTATTTCTCACAGCCGAGTAATATTCCATTGTACAGATATACCACAACATGCTTTGTTATATATCTGTCATTGGACCTCTGGGCTACTTTCAAAGGAATATCATGGCAATGAAAATAATCATAGCCTCTCCTTATCTCCCTTTCACACAGCCCTGGCCCTGGAAAGGCCAATATCTCATAAGAGGGCTCACAGAGGCAGGGCAGGGCACGTAGGGCAGTCATATCTCAGTACTTGTCAACTTATAAGCACATTGAACTTGATGAAATTCAGGTGCTCCAGCACTCAGTGCTTACTCAGCACATGGCTCAGGAGATCTCCATCCAGGTCTCCTGGTGCTGTACTCTGTGGACTTGGACTGAGGGGTCATCTATAGGTCACTGGGACACTGGCAGCCACTAGTGGGTGCTGGGGAGGCAGCCCTGATGTGCCAGGCAGTGTTGACCAGGACACCGAGATATTCAGAGCTGGCACAGACACCCTGTTTCCTGGGCCGCATGCAGAAGGCAGCAGTCTCACCAGGGTGGAGCTGTCACCACCCAGCCTGAGACTCAGAATTGGGAGCCTCCTATCAACCCCCCAGGCTGCCAGCATGAGGAGCAGGAGGGGCGGCAGGCCATGAACTGCTCCACATGGGTCCAGGCTTGGAACACTACTATCCACGTGTGCTCAGTTCACCCATTACTCTTGTGGGCTGTGCCTGGCACTGTGCCCTCTGTCAGGGTACTGGCATAGGTGGTGAGACTGACCCATTGTGACAGCCTTGAATACAGCAGACTCTTCTTAAGAGCTCATTCTGTGACCAGGAAAAGGCTCCTGCCAGACTCCTGCCTGGCATTTCGTGCAGCATCTGTGTGACAGGGGGAAAGGCCAGGCCGTGTCTTCTGTCACTGGGTGGGAGTGGTGGGCAGCTGTGTGCACCCTTAGCAGGGTGGCTGTGCACAGAGTTCCAGCAGTGCCCCCTGCCCCCCACCCTGAACAGCCTGGAGGACAAGCTCCTGCAAAGCTCTTGCCCCCCACCCTCCTGCAGGACATGATCAAGCTGTGTGCTATTCTCCCAGGCAGGGCCCCAGGCACGATGCCCCAGGGCAGCTGCTCAGGACCGGTCTGCTGGCCACCAAGTCTCAGAGGCCCCAGAGCTGACCTTCTGGAAGCCAGTCCTCCTCTTCCTCCTCCACATTCTCATCATCTCATTAGACCAGCCAACTCTCATCAGCACAGGTAAAACTAAACTATATCTTACCTAATCATTGTTTTTGAGTTATGGCTGTCTAGTTTTAAGGTTTTTTAAAAATATTTATTTTATTTATTTATTCCCTTTTGTTGCCCTTGTTGTTTTATTGTTGTAGTTATTATTGTTATTGTTGTTGTTGGATAGGACAGAGAGAAATGGAGAGAGGAGGGGAAAACAGAGAAGGGAGAGAAAGATAGACACCTGCAGACCTGCTTCACCACTTATGAAGCAACTCCCCTGCAAGTGGGGAGCCAGGGCTCGAACAGGATCCTTAACGCCGGTCCTTGTGCTTTGCGCCACCTGCGCTTAACCCGCTGTGTTACAGCCCGACTCCCAGTTTTAAGGTTTTGTAGCAGAAAATGACTACATCAATGTAGAGATTGCCATACAAAATATGTTTCTGGGGTTCAGAAATAGATTGCTTTGATTTTCATTATTCCTTGGGGGGGTGGGAATCCACCCCAGTGGACACATACAATTTAACCATCACGGTTGAATCATGAGGTAAAACACGTTCTGAAAATTTCTTTTTGCCTCCATGGTTATTGCTGGGGCTTGGTGCCTGCACTACGAATCCACTGCTCCTGGAGACCACTTTTTCCTTCATTTTACTGGCTAGGACAGAGATAAATTGAGGGGGAGATAGAGAGAAAGAGAGAGAGAGACAGACAGATACCTGCAGACCTGCATCACTGCTTTCGAAGTAACCCCCTTGCAGGTGGGGAACCAGGATCCTTGAGCTTTATATTATGTGCACTTGACCCGGTGTGCCACCGCCCACCCCCCCACTTTTGACATGTGTAATGCACTCTTACTGTACTTGAATTCCTCAGCTCTTGATAAACTTGCTAAAATTGTGTCTGATGCAAATCTTACCCCTAAGCATAGTTATAATTTTTATGCTAAAGATCTATGTTGGTACTAATGTTTTCCCCACCAGTAAAAGAAAAACCTTGAATAAAGATCATGGGGAGTCCGGGAGGTGGCTCGGTGGCTAAGGCACTAGACTTTCAAGCATGAGGTCCTGAGTTCAATCCCCGTTAACACATGTACCAAAGTGATGTCTGGTTCTTTCCCTCTCTCTTCCTTTCTCATAAATAAATAAGCAAATAAATAAATAAATAAAATATTTAAAAAAACAATAATAAACATGGGATACATGTAATTTTCTTTTTCTTTTTTCTTTCTTTCTTTCTATTCCTCCTCCTCTCTCTCCTCCTCCTTCTTCGTCTTCTTTTTTCCTCTAAGGTGCTTAGAGCCGGCATTATGAACCCACTGCTCCTGGCAGCCATTTGTTCCTTTTTTTTTTTTTAATTTACTTCTATTTTATTTGATAGGACAGAGAGAAATAGAGAGGGAGAGAAAGAGAGACATCTGCAGACCTTATTCACCACTTGTGAAGTGTCCCCTCTGACGGCAGGGAGCCAGGGGCTTGAACCTGGGTCCTTGCACAGGTCGTCTTGTAGAGTATTGTGTGCATAACTGGGTGTACCATCACCTGGTCTCTGGGTACTTGTCATTTTCACCACTCAGTTGTGTCTTCTGGAACGAGTTGCTGATGAGAACCATGGTACCACTATGAACACAGAGTAAGCATTGATTCATATCATTATGTGGCTCCACAGGCTTTTTCTATAATTGTAAAGTAGTTTATTTTCCTTTCTCAGTTTACTGCATTGATGTTAACAACAGTCCTCTACATTTTTGGTGGTTGGAGTTTATGTGAGGGTACTTCTTTTTTTTTTACTTTATTTTTTATTCAAGAAAGGATAAATTAACAAAACCATCGGGTAGAAGGGGTACTACTCCACACAATTCCCACCACCCAATCTCCATATCCCATCCCCTCCCCTGATAGCTTTCCCATTCTCTATCCCTCTGAGAGCATGGAGCCAGGGTCGTTGTGGGTTGCAGAAGGTGGAAGGTCTGGATTCTGTAATTGCTTCCCTGCTGAACATGGACGTTGACTGGTCGGTCCATACTCCCAGTCTGCCTCTCTCTTTCCCTAGTAGGGTGGGTCTCTGGGGAAACTGAGCTCCAGGACACATTGGTGGGGTCTTCAGTCCAGGGAAGCCTGGCCGGCATCCTAGGGCACTTCTTTTGTGTTAGATAAAGAGACATACTAGTAAGGGGCTCAATGGAGTCCTCTTAATTTCTTCTTAGGAATTCCAAATGTTGATCAGTTTTTCAATTATTCTTGATTCCTTAATTTTTTTTCTCCTACAAACTTTGATCTCAGTTTACTCTTTTTCTTGCTCTTATAGGTGTGTTTTAAGTGACTTGGTTTCTTTTCTTTGCTTTTAACTAGAGCACTGCTGAGTTCTGGCTTATAATGGTGCCAGGAATTGACCCTGGACTTTTGAGCTACTGGCATGAAATACTGTTGAGTAAGCCACTATGCTATTTTCCCTAGCCCAATCTCCTTTGTTTCCTGATTTATGTCTTTATTGCTATGAACTTCCTTTTTAGAACTCCTGTTCATTGTCTTTGGTAGAATGATATTTTTTATTCATGATCCTTAATATTGATTTACAAAAATATAAGATAATGGGTATAATTCTGTACTGTTCCGCCACCAGAGTTCTGTGTCCCCATTCCCCTCCATTGAAAACTGCAGTAGTTCTCCCAGGTCAGAGATATGGGTTGACTATATATCTGTATCTACCTGCATCTATATATTTTCTGCCCATTTTTTTGGTAGAATGATATTTAATTTCCATGTATTAGTGAGTTTTCTCATTCCTTCCTGTTTACTGTTTAAATTTTATCTTACTGTGACCACAGAATAGTTGGCCATGATTTCAGTCTTCTTGAATTTTGTAGGATTTGTGTTGTGCCCTCTTACCTGATCTATCCTGGTGAATGTCCCATGTGTACTGAGAAGGTGCACCTGCTGCTGTCAGATGCAAGTCTGTTAGGCTCATTTGCTATTGGTGTTGCTCACATCTGTTGTTTCCTTCCTGTTTCCTGTCTGCATCATCAGACTTCGTGGTGACCATGGAATTCAAATTTTAACTATTGCTGTAATGCTGGTTATTTTTCATTTGACTCTTGTAGTTTTTGCTGTATGTATTAAGGTGTTCTGTTGTATAGGAATATTTATAATTCTTATGTCACTTTTGTGTTTTCCCTCTCTTATGAATATGAGTGACCTTTGTATCTTTTTGCAATTTTTTAAAATTTTTAAAAAATATTTATTTATCCCCTTTTGTTGCCCTTGTTTTATTGTTGTAGTTAATTGTTGTTGTTGTTATTGATGTCATTGTTGTTGG